>NC_091635.1:1849500-2157750 GCF_027580195.1 Bos mutus
GAGTGAATTTTGAAGCAAAATGGATGATTATTTTGATCAACTGCCTCTTTTAAACAGCATGATATCAGTTTGGACCTGCAAACTTCCAAATGGCCAGCCTGGCTGGACATGTGGGTGTACTTGCCGCCTCCACGAAGCAGGGACAAGCAAGATGCGAATGATTAAGAGGAGGGCCTGGCCTCTGACGTTTGAAGCCAGTGTTAATGAGAGATTTTTCAACAGCTGCAGGAAGTCAACAACTTAATGGGAAACATCACAAGTATTTGATCTGTCCAGAGTGACCACAGTACACTAAATTCCCACACCAAAAAACAGAGCAACAAAATGTTTTTCGAGTCCAGCATCGTGAATCAAAGCAGATGTGAGGCTCTGCCTTCCCAAGTGGCTCAGAGAGTGTAGCTTCAGTGCCAAGGAGAGGCTCCTCCTGGTTACACATTGATTCCGTGAAGTGTCAGAGGTCCAGCTGTTTACTTATTCTTGCAAGATGGAGGCAATGTTAAACCCGCGCCGATTTCTGAATCCAGTAAGACAGACACAGGCCCCTGTGCTCTGCTGTAAGCCAGTGCTTCATCATACCCCAAAGCTCAAATGTAGCTGGATTAACATTTTAACAGAAAATTTGGATTGTGAGAGGCAGGAATTGTCTGTGCAGCAAAGTATCAGGTGATGTCATCTTAGAGATACACAGGAGAAAGAATAAGTTAATAAGAAAGAATGGGGACTTCCCTGGTGGCCCAGTGGTTAAGACCTCACCTTCCAATGAAGGGGTGTGGGTTTGATCCCTGGTCTGGGAGCTAAGAATCCCACACGCCTCACGGCCAAAACAAACCAGAACATAAACAACAGAAGCAATATTGTAATCAGGTCAATAAAGACTTTAAAACTGGTTCACATCAAATAAATAAAAAAGATAAAGAATGATTTAGCAAAGTTGGAATTTGCTATGTTATAATAATTGAAGCAACTATATTTTATGGGAGCTGATAGGTAACTTGTTAGGCAAAAACTACAAGTAAAACTTAAGAATGATCATGTCTGGTAGTAAAATTATTTCACTTATTTGTCCCCCATGCTTTGGTGATTTTTTTTTTTAAATCCTAGGCTGCTTCAAAGATATTTGCATAAATTAAAAAATAGCCTTTAAATTCACGTTTTCTTTTAATTTGGGTTGAGTAGTATAAGATGTGTTTAATAAGATACTGTATAATAAAATTTGCACTCTCCTTCAATAGTATGGTCAGTTAGGGGAGAGTGATGGTGGAATGGTCTCCAGAAAGAACTATTAGCCTCTTCTTTGCTTTCACAACACACTAGACACCATGAATTATAGCCTCTGTTATATTTTATTTGAGTCACCTAATTTGTCTCTCTCTCCTACTGAGCTGAGTTTCTTGAGAGTAGAGAGTGTATCTTATCCATCTGTATAACCTCAGAATTTAGCATGTTAGTGACCCAATAAAAATTGAGGACATCCCTGGTGGTCCAGTGGTTAAGAATCCACCTGCCAATGCAGGAGACAGGGGTTCGATCCCTGGTCCCAGGCCACAACTGAGAGTTCTCTTGCCACAACTGAAGATCCCAAGTGCCACGTCGAAGATGGAAGATCCCACGTGCCACAACTGAGACCCAGTGTAGCCTCATAAACAAATAAATGATGTATTTTTTAAAAGATTGAGACAGCAAATAACAGAGAAACCAAGCAGCAAAGAAACCCTTTTCCACTTCTGATGCAAGACTCTCCATGTCCTATTATATTTGAGAAGGAATGGGTGTGCTACTCTTCATAAAGGCTTTACTGAACACTAGGGTAAGCTACGGCAGCAGAGTGAGGCTCCATTATCCTTCTGAAGCAAAACCGTGAGTGTCTGGGAGGAGTTCTTCAAGTCATCACGGGATGGAGTGGTGAAAACTGGACTTCCTTGCACCAAAGTCTCAGGAACCAGGAAAAAGAGAAAACACACTTTATTTTCATTGATTTTTTTTTTTTAAAAGACAATTTTTGGAAGAGCCCAAGTGGTTCGTTTTCCTTCCAGGATTTATCAAAGATAAATAGGTTCAGAGCCAAGCCTATTCTTTTGACTTGGAAAAGGCACAAAAGAAGTCATACTCAGACCTTAACGGCATGGCTACTGAGTTTCCCAGTGAGCAACTGTAAAGCAAATAGTACTGTGAAGATTTTATCAGTCTCGAATATTTATCCAAAGTTTGTGAAATTTCAAATTCCTCCCTTGACCTTGAATAACTTCGCTTTGGCACATTACCCAAACTATCGAAGATCCCTTGTAGAAGAAAATGCTCAATAGTTGACTCAAGAATGTACAGACACTGCAAGTTTTGACTGCACTTTTGTCCAGTTTTATGCTTTTTTTTATGAAGGAGGATCATCTGATTGCTCATTCTACTTCTCTTGGAAGTGGTGTGATGGCTGCTCTGTGGTTTATGAGACAAGGCAGATGAATTTTTATGTGATGTCAAGTTCTCATATACCAGCATTCATGCAGTTTACAGGAAAAAAAAGTTTTTCTTAATAGAATGTCACCATGATGGAGTTGTTTTCATAGTGGACAACTTTTAACTTCCCCTTTGTTTTGTGGAATGTTCTAGACTGATAGGCACACCGCCCTCTTTCCCAGAGGCCTCCTGCAGCTGCAGCCTTGCCAGCGTCCATTCACTGTGAAATCTGGCCAGACTTGACTAACTCCTTTGAGATACGGCTGCAGCCCTTTTAATAGTGAAAAATCATTTCACTCCATTTTAAAACCATTTTCACAAATGTGTATCATTTTACATAAGCCTACATTTTTATCCATTTTTTCTCTCTTCTCACTATCCGTTTTCTCGGTATCAGTTAGTTTTCCTGTGTTTTTTTTTTTTAATTTTTTGCCCATGTACTAATAGTCTTTATTATAGTTTATTTTTATTGTAAGCTGTCTCAGCTCCTTTAATCAAGATGAGGTGAAGTGAAGTGTTAGTCACTCGGTTGTCTGACTCTTTGCGACTCCATGGACTAAAGTTTTCCAAGTTCCTCAGTCCATGCGGAGAATTCTCCAGGCAAGAACACTGGAGTGGGGTGCCATTCCCTTCTCCAGGGGATCTTCCCAAACCAGGGATCGAATTTGAGTCTCCTATAGGCAATTCTTTACTGTCTGAGCCACCAGGGAAGTCCGATCAAGACGAGATGGTATGAGCAATGAATAATAATTGAGAATATTGTATTCTGTAATGTAATCCTTTTCTTTTACTTTGAAAAAAGTCTTTTTTGATGTGGAACATTTTAAAAGTCTCTGTTGAATTTGTTACAGTATCGATTCCATTTTTCCTGTTCTGGATTTTTGGCTTCATGGCGGGTGGAATCTCAGCTTCCTGACTAGGGCTCAAACCCACACCCGCTGCGCTTGGAGGCGAAGTCTTCACCATGGGACCGCCAGGGAAGTCCCTGATCGTTTTCTTTTAAAATCCTGTACGTTTAAGCCAAGAGGCACTTTCATTGTACGGGGTGACTAAAATCTAACACATAAGCCATGTGATGCTTTCTGCATCTGATTCCCACAAAAATCCCAAGAGAGGAAATACTTGAGAAGGAAGCTTGTCAGCAGCTCCTCGAAGGGGTTCAGAATGAGCATCCCCAAGAGGTGCCATCTGGGCACGTGGGTCATCCTGAGCCAAAGGCAGCTGAGACCCTGCGGCCTCAAGAGAAACATCAGCCCCTCTGCTCGTTACCTAGGAAAATGGAAAAGGGGGTCTTTCCAGGAGGAGAACAATTGCCAGGGACCCCTTTTATCTGAGTGGCCCACCTCGAGTCACTCAACACCTGCTCTTCTGCTCGTTCTGTGAGTCCCCCTCCTCGCCTCAGAAGCCCAGGTCCCTGACCATTTCTTAGCTCAGGAGGGCATATATATTCATTCCTCATCTTACTCTTTTGTCTTTGAATCTCTTGGGTATGTAGGATTCCTGTATGTATGAAGCTACATTTGTTTTTCTCCTGTTATTACTCTGTCACGTGTCAATTTGATATAGACCAGCTGAGAGAATCTTTGAGGAGTAGATGAAACCTCTTTCTCGCCAACAACACCATTCTTCTCCTCCCAGAACTCATACCCTCCTTCTCTGAATTCTTTGCCAACATCTTTTTGCCCTGCTGGGATTTCTTAAAGGAACTAGGCTCTTCAATTTTCTGAAACACAGAACACCATTTCTCCATAACTTCCCATCTTTTGAATGGTAGATATGCAGCATAGAGTTCCATAAATTTGCGTTCACCTAGACATAATCATCTCTCTGTATTTGTTTTTAAGCATCTCTGCTATTCAAAATCCCTCATCAGAGAAAAGGAAGGAAATGGCCTTTTATGAAGGACTTTCCAACAAGCAGAAACTGGATGTGACATTGCTGAGACAGCTGGAACTAAATGCCCAGCAGCTGTGGTTTGCATTTTTGCAATAAGTCCAATAGCATCTCATACCGAATGGCATGGCCATGATCTCCCTATAAAAACTGGTCCAGGTGGCAGTTCTGAAAATAAAGGGCTCTGGGAAGTCTTCTGTTCTCTTCTTCCCAATCCCCCATCTTCCAATCCTCTAGGCAGTTAAAATAATCATCTTATAGTTTATTGGTGTTGGCCTTCTCCAAATTGGAAAGGGATCTAGGTGAGGTGGTAAGCTTTTTTTTTTCCCTAAGGTTGTGATAAAAGAAAAATATTGAAGAAATTTGTTTATCATACTCAGAAACTGAAGCGATCTTATAAAAGTATCCTTGTTTATTCAGCATTTATACAGAGAAATGGAATCAGGGTAACCTGTAGAGACACTAAGCCATGTGCCTCTGCCCACATTATCACTGCACTGATCCAGCACTCACACCTCCTCTCCACCCACAGAGAACCACATCAATGCTTACACTATGGTCTCTACAAATATGACATTGATGCTATAAAAATGAATGACTTAGAAAACAACCACAGGCTCAAAGGGGAAGATGGGGGGTTTGGGGCTTCAAGGCTCTTCCTGTGGGAGGAACTTCTGCCTCACTGAGGGTCAAGTTCCTCCTTTAAATCATCCAGCTCCTGCTCCTTGGAGAGCTCCAGGAATATCTGAAAATGGGGAGGAAATAGAGACAGGAGTGTCATACTGCTTCTCATGGTGCCAAGTGAGTGCCCAGCGTGTGCACACCTTCTGCCTTCATGTTCCGGGGATGGTACGAAACCGTGAAACAGACCCATCTGTGCCAGGGTGCACTGCGGAGGCCATGCCCCTCCAGGTCAAAGCTCTGTCCAACTGAGCAGAGAAGGAGGTACGTTAGGGGTCCACGTAGTTTTACATCCAGATGGTCCTAGAAGTCAGCATATAATACAAACCTCCGGGAGTTTTGTGATGGACGGGGAAGCCTGGCATGCTGCAGTCCATGGGTCGCAAAGAGTCGGACACAACTGAGCGACTGAACTAGACTGAGAGTACAAATCAGTTTTTAAAAAATCTTAAATAAAAAAGATAATTATTATTCATGGTTTAAGCACAGAACCTAGTTGAAAATATACCAGTCCATTCACTTGGGTTTGGGACGAAGGGCTGGTGTTATGTCTGTGAGCTGCACAGTTATTGAGAGGTGCATTTGAGGGATAAATGATGCTGAGAAGGCTTTCTGCCCCTCATGTGACTGGAAAGAGGGAAGAGGTGGAAGGAAGATGCCTTCTGGAAAGGGTTGTATAAGAAGATTATAGAGAAAGATGCTTGTGACCTCTTGCCGGAAACCATGCCAGCATGCCCTCAATTGGATTGAAGACCCTTCTCATTGACCAAAGTAGATCGAGAAGGGTGGTAAGAGCCCTGATCGGTGCCCAGCAGATGGGTGATGCGTCCCCAGCAGTACCAGGCTGGTGCTGGCCGCAGTGCCCATCAGGGGAGAGCTGGGAGGGACCGCAGTCCAGGGGGCTGGATGCTCGGCTCCCAGGATGGAAGGAGGCCGCGTCATGGACCATGGACGCTATGGACGGGAGTGGGACCAGTCTCCCAGAACCAGGAGAGTTAGACCCCTTCCTCAGGAAAGCTGGCAAAGAAGCAAAGATAATCTCTGAGCCGTAACAAGGAAAAGAGAATACCGATGGATCCTGGATACTTCAGAGAAGCAGAGTAAATGGGCTTGGATAGAGAAGGCGTCCTGAACCTGGTGGTGGCAGGGGCTGTGTGGTCGGTTTTATGGTGTAACGGACACAGGAAGCGTGTCTTAGGGACCAGGCAACAGGTCAGCTTCTAAGGCAGCAAGATAACACACACCCAGATAAAACTGAATTCTAAGTACATGTGCATCTGCGTTCCAAAAAGAAATACTAATATTCTCCTTAAATGCAGATATTACTGAGTTTGACTAGGATCGTTTTATTAACACACACACAGACAAATACATAGAAACACCCCTCAAAGCAAAACTCACTCCCACTGGCCCCCAAACACGCACGCAGGAATCTCCACCCCCTTGGTTTTCTGGTCCTACAATTCAGTCTGAGAGCTTAACTTTTAAATTGAACACAGTCCGTCATGTCCCATTTTTTGCCATGCTGATGGATTAACTTATGATTTGGAACAACCCGCTCTCCGGGACCTTATCTCAAAGCTTATAGCTCTTACTCTTCTCTCATTTGAAGGAAGCTTGGGCTAAAAGTGGAGCATCTCCCACTGGTAGCTCCTAGACCATCAGAGACAAGAACCTGGGACCAGAGGAGAGGAGAGGCAGGCTGGTGCGTCTGTGGCGGTGGAGGCCGGCTGAGCCATCGCTCCGGGCGGGTGGGCTGAGGGAATGAATGAGCGAATGAATGAGGGGGGATCCACAGCAGCAACAAGAGGCTGAGCACAAGGAGAACGGGGGAAAGAGAGCAGCCTGAGACGGAGATGAGCCGGTCCTGGTACAGATTTGCCAAATTCACTTTCCACCTACTTTTCTTTCTTTTTTAAACTTTTTTTAATTGGAGTATAGTTGATTTTGGACTTCCCTGGTGACTCAGAGGTGAAGCATCTGCCTGCCAATGCAGGAGATGTGGGTTTGATCTCTGGGTCAGGAAGATCCTCTGGAGGAGGAAGTGGCAACCGACTCCAGTGTTCTTGCCTGGACAATCCCATGGAGAGAGGGGCCTGGTGGGCCACAGACCATGAGGTCACAAAAGAGTCAGATGAGACTTAGAGAATGAGCAACAACAGTTCAGTGGTTTATGCAGGATACTATCAGTTCAGTTCAGTTCAGTCGCTCAGTCGTGTCTGACTCTTTGCGACCCCATGAATCGCAGCACGCCAGGCCTCCCTGTCCATCACCAACTCCCACAGTTCACTCAAACTCATGTCCATTGAGTCAGTGATGCCATCCAGCCATCTCATCCTCTGTCGTCCCCTTCTCCTCCTGCCTCCAATTCTTCGCAGCATCAGAGTCTTTTCCAATGAGTCAACTCTTCGCATGAGGTGGCCAAAGTACTGGAGTTTCAGCTTTAGCATCATTCCTTCCAAAGAAATCCCAGGGCTGATATCCTTCAGAATGGACTGGTTGGATCTCCTTGCAGTCCAAGGGACTCTCAAGAGTCTTCTCCAACACCACAGTTCAAAAGCATCAATTCTTCAGCACTCAGCTTTCTTCACAGTCCAACTCTCACACCCATACATAACCACTGGAAAAACCATAGCCTTGACTAGACAGACCTTTGTTGGCAAAGTAATGTCTCTACTTTTCAATATGCTATCTAGGTTGGTCATAACTTTCCTTCCAAGGAGCAAGCGTCTTTTAATTTCATGGCTGCAGTCACCATCTGCAGTGATTTTGGAGCCCAGAAAACAAAGTCAGCCACTGTTTCCACTGTTTCCCCATCCATTTCCCATGAAGTGATGGGACCAGATGCCATGATCTTTGTTTTCTGAATGTTGAGCTTTAAGCCAACTTTTCACTCTTCTCTTTCACTGTCATCAAGAGGCTTTTTAGTTCCTCTTCACTTTCTGCCATAAGGGTGGTGTCATCTGCATATCTGAGGGTATTGATATTTCTCCTAGTAATCTTGATTCCAGCTTGTGCTTCTTCCAGGCCAGCGTTTCTCATGATGTACTCTGCGTATAAGTTAAATAAGCAGGGTGACAATATACAGCCTTGACGTATCCCTTTTCCTATTTGGAACCAGTCTGTTGTTCCATGTCCAGTTCTAACGTTGCTTCCTGACCTGCATATAGGTTTCTCAAGAGGCAGGTCAGGTGGTCTGGTATTCCCATTTCTTTCAGAATTTTCCACAGTTGATTGTTATCCACACAGTCAAAGTCTTTGGCATAGTCAAGAAAGCAGAAATAGATGTTTTTCTGGAACTCTCTTGTTTTTTCCATGATCCAGCAGATGTTGGCAATTTGATCTCTGGTTCCTCTGCCTTTTCAAAAACCAGCTTGAACATCTGGAAGTTCACAGTTCACATACTGCTGAAGCCTGGCTTGGAGAATTTTGAGCATTACTTTACTAGTGTGTGAGATGAGTGCAATTGTGTGGTAGTTTGAGCATTCTTTGGCATTGCCTTTCTTTGGGATTAGAATGAAAACTGACCTTTTCCAGTCCTGTGGCCACTGCTGAGTTTTCCAAATTTGCTGGCATATTGAGTGCAGCATTTTCACAGCATCATCTTTCAGGATTTGAAATAGCTGAACTGGAATTCCATCACCTCCACTAGCTTTGTTCGTAGTGATGCTTTCTAAGGCCCACTTGACTTCACATTCCAGGATGTCTGGCTCTAGGTGAGTGCAGGATATTATGGTGAGGCTGTAATACACTTGAGCTTGTGCTTGAGATGGAGGGCAGGAACTCCACCTGGACTGGGCTTTGAGAGGCTTTAGCAGGTTAAAAGGAGAAGGCAATGGCACCCCACTCCAGTACTCTTGCCTGGAAAATCCCATGGACAGAGGAGCCTGGTAGGCTGCAGTCCATAGGATTGCTACCAGTTGGACACGACTGAGCGACTTCACTTTCACTTTTCACTTTCATGCCTTGGAGGAGGAAATGGCAACCCACTCCAGTGTTCTTGCCTGGAGAATCCCAGGGACGGGGGAGCCTGGTGGGCTGCCATCTATGGGGTCCCACAGAGTCGGACACGACTGAAGCGACTTAGCAGCAGCAGCAGGTTGAAAAACCAGCACCCTTGGACTTGTGTATAGGTGAATTCACTGTGAAAATATTCCAAGGACTCTACCTAAAATTGCCTGCAAAGGGCAGCATTGTTCTTCCAGAGGTCTGTACCGGCATCCACAGGGCAGGAGGAGAAGCCACAGGTCACAGCTCTAGCGCATTCAACCTTGAGCAGAGAGGCAGAGAGACAGAGAATATGTCTGGGCAGTTTGGTGATTAGGTAGATTTGTTCCTTCATTTCATTGCAGCAGTCCCCTGATGCTTCATGTGTAATAATAATATTGCACCTTTGCATAGCTGATCAACCAATGCCACACAATTATATATTGTTGAGCCTATCCTGAAATCGGCAGGACTTGACTGCTCCCGAAGGTTCTTCACTGCGGGAAGACAGAGTGTGTCTCAGCAGAATTTTACCAAGTAAAGAGAATCTGGAACAGGCCTCAGTGTTCTGGGAAACATGCCAAGGATGGAACTTGAAAACATGAGTCAAGGCTTCGGAGCAGAGAGCCAGCAGCCTGCCCCGGACGTGACCCTGAAGTCCCGAACCTGGAGTGACCGGTCCATTTCCTGCGTGGGTCACGTTGGCCATGAAGAGAAACCATGTGGCTGCCACAACCTTGTCCTTCGGCCCGGAGCGGGCTGGCTGCCGCCCAGAGCTCTCCTCCCATTGGTTATGAGCAGAACGATGCTCCGGTCGGTGCCGTTTCCTGGAGGCAAAGCTCAGAGGAGAGGTGCAGAGCGGTGCTGACAGGAGGCAAGTTGGCCAGTGCCTCACTGGGAGGAGAATCTGCCTGCAGCGGCTGGATGAGCTGAGCAGCAGTCTAGACAGAAGCGGACTGGAGTTCACCCAAACCCATGTCCATTGAGTTGGTGATGCCATCCAACCATCTCATCCTCTGTCGTCCCCTTCTCCTCCTGCCCTCAATCTTTCCCAGCATCAGGGTCTTTTCAAATGAGCTCTTCGCATCAGGTGGCCAAAGTATTGGAGTTTCAGCTTCAATATCAGTCCTATCAATGAACACCCAGGACTGATCTGCTTTAGGATGGACTGGTTGGATCTCCTTTCAGTCCAAAGGACTCTCAAGAGTCTTCTCCAGCACCACAGTTCAAAAGCATCAATTCTTTGGCGCTCAGCCTTCTTCACAGTCCAACTCTCACATCCATACATGACCACAGGAAAAACCATAGCCTTGACGAGACGGAGCTTTGTTGATAAAGGACCTTTGTTGTCCCTCTTAGAGAAACACAAGTGTCCTCAGATTAGGGCCCCACCTGACAACCTCGCTTAACTTGAATTAGCTCTTTACAGGCCCCACCTCCAAACACAGCCACCCTGGAGAATGGATCTATGAGTTTGTGGGGAACACGGTTCAGAACACGAGCAGAAGCAGCAAGGAGAGCAGCAACAACGACTCAGCTGAGTAAGAATGTACCAGAAAACTGCATCGATTTCAAAGTGTTTATAGGATGGTCACTTGGATAGGTCACAGCATATGCAGACAGAAGAAAGTGGTACCTATAAAGTTCTAGCACTGTTCAGTAGACCCTCACATCATAAGAAACAGAAAACAAAAACATGCTTCAAAATTATCAGTTCAGTTCAGTCGCTCAGTCGTGGCTGACTCTTTGCAACCCCATAGCCTAAAGCATGCCAGGCCTCCCCGTCCATCACCAACTCCCAGAGTTTGCTCAGACTCTCGTCCATCGAGTTGGTGATGCTATCCAGCCATCTCATCCTCTGTCGTCCCCTTCTCCTTCCACCTTGAATTTTTCCCACATCAGGGTCTTTTTAAATGAGTCAGTTCTTCACATCAGGTGGCCAAAATATTGGAGTTTCAGCTTCAGCATCGGTCCTTCCAATGAACATTCAGGACTGATTTCCTTTAGGATGGACTGGTTGGATCTCCTTGCTGTCCAAGGAACTCTCAAGAGTCTTCTCCAACACCACAGTTCAAAAGCATCAATTCTTCAGTGCTCAGGTTTCTTTATAGTCAAACTCTCACATCCATACATGACCACTGGAAAAACCATAGCCTTGACTAGACTGACCTTTGTTGACAAAGTAATGTCTCTGCTTTTTAATATGGGATCTAGGCTGGTCCTAACTTTTCTCCCAACAAGTAAGTGTCTTTTTAATTTCATGGCTGCAGTCACCATCTGCAGTGATTTTGGAGCCCCCAAAATAATATTGCTTTATGCCATAAGGGTGGTGTCATCTGCATATCTGAGGTTATTGATATTTCTCCCGGCAATCTTGATTCCAGCTTGCGCTTCTTCCAGCCCAGCGTTTCTCATGATGTACTCTGTATATAAGTTAAATAAGCAGGGTGACAATATACAGCCTTGACGTATCCCTTTTCCTATTTGGAACCCGTCTGTTGTTCCATGTCCAGTTCTAACTATTGCTTCCTGACCTGCATACAGATTTCTCAAGAGGCAGGTCAGGTGGTCTGGTATTCTCATCTCTTTCAGAATTTTCCACAGTTTGTTGTGATTCAAAATTGCAAGATGTGTTTTTTTAAAACTTTCCTCGACTTGATCATTCAAATTCTCAGTACGACCATTTTAACAGGTTTCACATTTCCTGTATCATCACAACAGATAAAACATGACTGTACAATCTGAAATCTGAGAAGTGACAGGAAAGGGAGATGAGTAAATTAAGAACAGGTGAAGAAGAAATGAAAAGAGCAAGCCTGTGCTGCCGTGAAATCGTTAGACTCCGCCTCCCCTACGGCAAACTGTCAGCGTCGGGCTCACTTTGTACCGTCGTTGGTTTACTCATTGTTTCAGTTCAGTCCAGTTCAGTCGCTCAGTCGTGTCCGACTCTTTGCGACCCCATGAATCGCCGCACGCCAGGCCTCCCTGTCCATCACCAACTCCCGGAGTTCACTCAGACTCACGTCCATCGAGTCAGTGATGCCATCCAGCCATCTCATCCTCTGTCGCCCCCTTCTCCTCCTGCCCCCAATCCCTCCCAGCATCAGAGTCTTTTCCAATGAGTCAACTCTTCGCGTCAGGTGGCCAAAGTACTGGAGTTTCAGCTTTAGCATCAGTCCTTCCAAAGAACACCCAGGGCTGATCATTGTTTAGTTTTGTCCAGCTCTTGTGAGCCTATGCAGCCCGCCAGACTCCTCTGTCTATGGGATTTCCCAGGCAAGAATACTGGAGTGGGTTGCCATGTCCTTCTCCAGGGGATCTTCCCGACCCAGGGATCAAACCTGTGTCTCCTGCAGGCGAAATGTTTACCATTTAGCCACCTGCCTACTTAAAAAGGGAAAATAGTTAAGATTTTAAAGGTCAGAGACGTTTAAATTAATTTAAATTAATTTCTGTATCATTCTTAGAAACATAAAAATTCCCTAATCAGGTGCATTTTTTTAAAAATCTGCTGCCGTGTGAAACACTGGGTTCAGTTGCTGTTTCGGAGGCTGCCTGGTCCGCTGAGCGTCAGTGCTCTGACCTTACTCCTTAGTCCCACTATCCATCATATTATTGAGAAAAGTGATGACGTGAGTTTCAAAAGCATTTTGAAATCATATCTGAGCCAAGGTATATTAACGCTATAAAATATGGTCTTAAAAATAGTGGATTTGGGCTTTAAGGCTCTTCCTGCAGGAGCTTCCACCTCACGGAGAGATCAACTTCCTCATCAGAATTGTCCCATTCCTGCTCCTTGCAGAGTTCCAGGAAAACCTGCAACAGAGGAAGAAATAAAGAGATGGGGTGACCACTGTTTCCTGTAGCCCCAAGTGAGTGAAGAGTGTGTGCACATATGGTATCTTTATATTCCGTGAAGAGTAAAGTGTTAGTCACTCAGTCATGTCTGACTCTCTGGGACCCCAAGGATTGTAGCCTGCCAGGCTCCTCTGTCCATGCGATTATCCAGGCAAGGATACTGGAGTGGGTTGTCATTTCCTCCTCCAGGGGATCTTCCCAACCCAGGGGTTGAACCCGGGTTTCCCACGTTGCAGGTGGATGCTTTATCGTCTGAGCCACCTGGGATGCTGTGGGATGTGTAAAATGGACCCACCTGCTCCAGGCTGCACTGGGAGAGGCTGTACTCCTCCAGGTCGAAGTTCTGTTTAACTGCAGAAGGATGGACGTGTATTAGAACTGCAAATGTCTTTCATTTATAAATTTGCCAAGTCATGTACCAAGGGCACACAGGGGCAGATCTTAAATACACAGGGTGGGTAATAAACTTGGATTAAATATGGGAATGCATGTTCACCAGGTGGTCCTCTCTCTCATCATCTTAGAGCTCGGGCAGAAGGGCCACAAGACTGAAAACAGGATGCGAGGTTCTGGACTGCCCACGCGGGTTGCGCTAAAGGCTGGACCACTGCCTCCAGCCGCTCTGCATCTGCCCTCACTCTCCTCCACTCTGCTCTCTGCTCCAGAGCCCGACTCGGTGGGCTCCTCCTGGGGGGTACCGCCAGTGGAAAGCCCAGGAGGAGGGACAGAGAGAGAGGAGACGGAGCTTTTATCCCTCCACGTCCTCCCTGACCCCAGGCATGTCCTTTGATTCAAGGTCACTTCTTCCCTCAAGATGGCAGATTCTACCCGACTCTACTCCCAGGTTCCAGTCACCACCTCCTTTCTTCATCCCTTTGGACCTAAGAACGGGAACCGTGGTGTCAAGTCCAGCCTCAGGTGACTGCACTGTTCCTGGCACCTTGCCAAAGAGCCCCTTTATAAACAAAAGTTCCTGGAATTATCCTTTTTTAGTTTTTAAATGTATGGTTTTTTTTTTTTTTTTTGGCTGCTTGTGGGATCTCCTCTGACCAGGAATCCAACCTGTGCACCCCTCACTGGAAGCTTGGAGTCAACCACTGGACCACCAGGGGAGTCAGTCCTACTTCTGAGTTCACTACCTTTTACCCACGTGGAGAGAAGAACCACGAGTGGAAAGAAGACCCTGGAGAGTCGCGATTTCTCGTGGACAGTTAGTTACTAGACAACAGTTAGTTACTAGACCAACATGGCCCCGGCCTCTAGAAGACCTTGTTGTTGGTGTTTACTTACTCAGTCGTGTCTGACTCTTGTGACCCCCGTGGACGGTAGCCAGACAGTCTCCCCCATCTGTGGGATTTCCCAGGCAAGGATACTGCAGTGGGTTGCCATTTCCTTCTCCAGGGGTTCTTCCCGACCCAGGGATCAAACCTGCATCTCCTGCATTGGCAGGCGGGTTCTTTGCCAATGAGCTGCCTGGGAAGCCCCTAGAAGACCTACTAGACGCCAACTATACCCCCAACCACACCACCAGCTGTGAAAGCCAAAAACGCAGGGAGCCCCATTTTATAGTGCTGCGTTTTCACAAACCACGGGTGTGCGGCCGCCCCGCGCCTGTCGCGACCGTGGTGCTGCGTTCCCAGCGGCATTTCCTCAGTTTGTCTTTCTGTGTCACATGTTGCTAATTCTCAAGATATTTCAAATGTTCCATTCTGATTCTATTTTTCATGCTGATCCGTGATCTTCCATATTATTATAAAACAAAGATTACCACTCGTTTAAGACTCAGATGGAGGCTCTCATTTTTTAGCAATAACATATTCTAAATTATGGCGACTAATTACAGTTTTTAGAAACAATGTTATCACACACTTAATGAACTATGGCACAGTGTAAACAGCCTTTTTTTTTTTTTGGAAGTGGACCATTTTTAAAGTCTTTATTGAATTTGTTACAATATTGTTTCTGTTTTATGTTTTGACTTTTTAGCCTCGAGGCATGCTGGATCTTAGCTTCCCTGACCAAGGATCGAACTTGCACCCCTTGCATTGGAAGGTGAGGTCTTAAACACTAGACTGCCAGGGAAGTCCCCTAAACATCACTTTTATATGCCCTGGGAAACCAAAACACTCATGAGACTTCCTTCATTGCAGCATTCAATATATAGTGATGTCTGGAACCCAACCCACAATACCTCCGAGGTCTGCCTGTATCCCCAGAAGTTGCCACATCACTGGCTGAGAACCTCTGGATTAAAACCTTACTATTTACTTATAGTATGTGAAGTGAAAGTCGCTCAGTCGTGTCCGACTCTTTGCGACCCCATGGACTGTATAGTCCCTGGAATTCTCCAGGCCAGAATACTGGAGTGGGGAGCCTTTCCCTTCTTCAGGGGATCTTCCAGACCCAGAGATTGAACCTGGCCTCCCGCATTGCAGGCAAATTCTTTACCAGCTGAGCCACAAGGGAAGCCCTTATCATATAATATAGTATAATGTCACATTTTAGGCCCATGTATTGATACTTCTTATGCTGGTTTTATGCAAGACTTGAATGTGATCGGTTTCCAGAGGCTCACTCGCAGCAGGCACTCTCACCTGTCTCTAAACTGAAGAAGGCATGTGATAAAGGGTGTACATCCTCAACAGGCAACTTGTAGACCACCAGGGAGGCGAACCTGGGGGCGAGGAGAGATAGCTGAGTTCAGGACCTGGAGGCACGGCCGCGAACGGGTGCCATGTCTGGGAAGGGGCAGCAGGCTCGTCCAGGGCTTGGCTGTGTGCCTGGAGCTACCGCAACATTGTGAACTCAACTGCAATCCAATATATAAAATAAATAAACAGGCCCTTGAAAGTTAAAAGAAAAGAAAAAGGAAGAATATTAATTCCCTTACAAGAATCAGCTTCCAAACCAGGACTTGGTTCTCTTATTTCCCTCCTGTGCTATCCCTTGGAATTGGATGTCTCAAGAGTTGACTCATTGGAAAAGACTCTGATGCTGGGAGGGATTGGGGGCAGGAGGAGAAGGGGACGACAGAGGATGAGATGGCTGGATGGCATCACTGACTCGATGGACGTGAGTCTGAGTGAACTCCAGGAGTTGGTGATGGACAGGGAAGCCTGGCGTGCTGTGATTCATGGGGTCGCAAAGAGTTGGACACGACTGAGCGACTGAACTGAACTGAACTACTCACTGAAGTCCTCATGATTCCCATATAGTTTTTTTTTTTTTTAAAGAATGAGAAGATGAAGCTTTTATATCTCGCCATCACAGAAAAACAGAACAAAGACCAGGACGAATCAGAATGAGCCCGCATTGACCTCTCTTGCCGAGCAGCCTGGGGGAAGATCCTCAGGACCTCGGCGTGCAGAGCCTCCAGCCGGGCCAGGCTCTTCAGCTTCATCTCCAGCAGGTAGTCTCTGCCGAACTTGCTCTTCAGATGCTGGATGGAGCCGATACACCTGGAGGTGAGAGGAGGGTCAGCCGGCAGGGGAAGCGAGGGGAAACCCACTGCTGGGGACGCGGGGCCCTGGGACCAGGGCAGCCGGCCAGCCCAGCTCCACGCAGAGACCACCGTGTCGGGGAGATGCCCTCACTCAGAGCGCGCCCGGGGACCCACCCACCTCAGGCTCCCGGACACCATGACGGCCACGCGGTCGCACACGGCCTCCGCCTCGGCCATGGAGTGGGTGGTCAGCAGGGCGCCCCTCGCCGTGTTTCTAACGGAGGCCCGGATCAGCTGCCTGAAGTGAGGCCAAGGAAAATAAACATCAACCAGTGGGGATGCTCCAGACGGTGTGAAAATAACATAACGGCGTTTCCACGGGCACTGATGAAACAAAGAGCGAATTCAGATTCACTCCTCAAAGACAGGAGGTTCGCAGGGACAACGGGCATGGAAAGAACCAAGCAAACAGGGTGTCTCACTCGGAGCAGGGCTTCGGCTGAATGCAGGGAATGATAGTGGGTACAAGCTTGTCTACAGGGACGCTGCACTTCAATAATATTTATGAGAAGGCAGTAGGAGGAAAGAGGAGACCTTATGTAAAAGCATGATGATAATGACATATGCCCCAAAGCCCAGAATGACAGATTTTAGAAAATTCTTCAAGTGATTGGAGAATATATTGAGTATAATCTATAACAAATTTTTGAATCATTATATTGTACAACTGAAACTAATATCATATTATACATCAATTATACTTCAATAAAAGATTTTGTAAATAAGATAAAATGAATAATTTGCATGTCAAAAAAGAGAATACATGAATTTATTCTTCCCTCCATAAGAATTATGTATCGGGTGATGTTGCAAAAGATTTAAACTTAATAATAGATTGATCTGATTAAATATAAAAGTGAGTCTTGAATACTTCCCTGGAAGAGCTAAGATGAAAATGAAATTTTTAGAGTGAGGATTGAGTTACAATTACCTTTTTCTCCTTAATAAAAACTGGATGTGATATGACATCAGGATTTTTTTCTTCATACTGTTTTTTTCTGGTAATGTGGACATCTTTCCCTTTATAAACAACGGTTTAATTTTTTTTTCTTTTTTTATTGCGTCAAGGACATTTTTAGTGGGAAATTTCAGACTTCCAAATGACAACTGCAAAGCGGTTGCTTAGGTGCATTCATACAAGTGAGTCCAAGGGGAAGGACATCTGTCAGCACAGGAAAAATCTCCACTCTCACCACTGGGTCTAACATAACCAGCAGTGTTTTTGAGGGTCAGCTGTTACAGGTGACACACTCGCTCAGGGGTGCCCCGACGCCCCTCACCACATCTGCAGCTGCCCCTCGGGGTCCATCCCTGTGCTTGGCTCGTCCAGGAGCAGCAGGCCCGGGCTCCCCAGGACGCTCAGCGCGAAGCTCAGCTGCAACAGAGAGGAGCCGCGTCGGCGCCGGCCTTGGGGCGCGCAGGGCAGGGGGCGGGGGGCCCTCCCTACCTTTCTCTTGGCCCCCTCGGGTAAGGCCTTGGCGGGGAGCGCCATCTGGTCCTGCAGCTTCAGCGCATCCGCCAGCCTGTGGGAAGCAGGGGGAGTCAAACCCGCAGCACCCTGCTCAGGGCGGGGGATGCGTGGGGGAGAACCAGCAAGTCAGAACAGATGCAGAGAGTTTAAATGAGGCTCAGAGTGATCCTAAAAGTGAAACCACCTAGGGGGTTTTATGAACCCTTCTTGGCAGCCAGACTCATATCTGCAGTGCTTTCTTTCTGTACTGAGAACAGTGAGTATATGATCCTATATGATCGTGCAAAGATCCTGCAATCCCACACTAGGGCAGACATCCAAAAAAGACAAAAACTCTCAATCTGAAACCATACATGCGGCTCTATTCACAGTAGCCAGGACATGGAAACAGCGCAAATGCCCATCAGTGCTCAACTGGGTTAGGAAGGTGTGGTGCACACAGCAATGGGAGATTACTCAGCCGTAAGAAAGAATGAAATATTGTCACTTTCAGCAATGCACATAGGTCGAGAGAAATTAGTGTGAAGTAAGTCAGACAAAGGCAAATAGTATATAATGTCGCTTATATGTAGAATCTAAAAATATAATACAAATGATTCCATATACAAAACAGAAATAGGCTCACAGAGCTAGAGAAACAAACTTACGGTTACCAAAGGGGAAAGGGGTGAGGGGCGGGATAAATCAGGACTTTGGGTTTAACAGGTACAAACTACTATACGTAAAATAGCTATGCAACAAGGATTCGCTGTATAACACAGGGGACTGTATTCAGTATCTTGTAATAGCCCATGATGGAAAAGAATCTGAAAAAAAATATGGCTGAGTCACTTTGTTGTATACCTGAAACTAACACCGTATTGTAAGTCAACTATACATCAGTTAAGAAATAATAACGCGTGGCCTTTTTCTCTCCAGGCTTAAAGAGAGCAAAAACACTGAACTGGGGTCTAGACGATCAACAAGTATGGAGCTATCAGCCCGCCTCATCCTGTGTGAAGGTGTCTCAGCCCAGGTGGGGAGCAGGTGATGCCCTGCTACGCACCTGGTGATAGCAGCTGCGGCATCCGCCCTCTGCAGCCCTTTCACAGCGGCCGACACCTCGAGGTGCTCCCTCACCGTCAGGCCGGGCCACAGCGCGCTCTCCTGGGGGCAGTACCCCAGGAACCCCGAGGGCACCCCTCCGCTGCCCCCTGCGAGCAGCACCTGTAGAGACAAGGTCATTCTCACATTCCCTCCAAAACCATGTGTGTAGGCACTGAGCGTTATTTCAGTGGTGTCCTCCTGCTCACACAGGGCCAAGAGTCCAGAAGTGAGCGGGTGATCGCTGGCTCTGGGGAAATGATGGTTGAAAACAAAAAGGCAGACCCTCCACACTGTTGCAGGACAGGTTCTCTATCACAGTTTGGACTTCGTTACCAAGTCCATGAAAGAATTCAAGGTCGCTTATTTGGTTGTCCAATTGTTGTTTAGTCACTAATCGTGTCTGACTCTTTGTGACCCCACGGACTCTAGCCCTCCAGGCTCCTCTGTCCATGGAATTTCCCAGGCGAGAATACTGGAGTGAGTTGCCATATCCTCCCCCAGGGGATCTTCCCGATCCAGGGATCCAACCGAGTCTGTCTCCTGCATTGGCCGGCAGATTCTTTACCACTGAGCCACCTGGTAAGCCTGGCTGTCCAATGCTTGACTTCATTTACTGATCCAAACATCCATAGGAGCAGGTATTTATTGAAGACTCTGTTTTTCCAAAGTTAAAACTGTTACAATTACGGGGTATTTCACAAGTATATTGTGAAGATTAAATAAGCTAGTCTTTTCCAGCCCTCCTGCCAGGGGACACGTGGCCCGTACGGAGACACTTGTGTTGTCCTGATGGAGAATCTAGGGGGTTGAGGCCAAGGATGCTGCTAAATATCCCACAATGCACGGGACAGCCCTTCATAATAAGAATGATCTGGTCCAAAATGACACTGGTGTCAGACTGTTGACCAACCACTGTGCCAAAATGGAATAAAGGCTTAAAAGCATGGATGGACCTAGAGATTGTCATACTGAGTGAAGTAAGACAGACAAGGAGGAATATCGTATGACATTATGTGTAGAAGCTAAAAAGAAATGATACAAATGAACTAATTTAAAAACAGAAACCTCAGATACGCAGATGACACCACCATTATGGCAGAAAGCGAAGAACTAAAGAGCCTCTTGATGAAAGTGAAAGAGGAGAATGAAAAAATTGGTTTAAAGCTCAACATTCAGAAAACTAAGATCATGGCATCCAGTCCCATCACTTCATGGCAAATAGATGGGGAAACAATGGAAACAGTGAGAGACTATTTTTTTAAGCTCCAAAATCACTGCAGATGGTGACTGCAGCCATGAAATTAAAAGACACTTGCTCCTTGGAAGAAAACCTGTGACCAACCTAGACAGCATATTAAAAAGTAGAGACATTACTTTGCCAACAAAGGTCCATCTAGTCAAGCCTATGGTTTTTCCAGTGGTCATGTATGGCTGTGAGAGTTGGACTGTGAAGAAAGCTGAGCGCTGAAGAATTGATGCTTGGTGTTGGAGAAGACTCTTGAGAGTCCTTTGGACTGTTGGACTGCAAGGAGATCCAACCAGTCCATCCTAAAGGAAATCAGTCCTGAATATTCATTAGAAGGACTGATGCTGAAGCTGAAACTGCAATAACTTGGCCACCGGATGCAAAGAACTTACTCATTGGAAAAGACCCTGATGCTAAGAAAGACTGAAGGTGGGAGAAGGGGACGACAGAGGATGAGATGGTTGGATGGCATCACCGACCCGATGGAAATGAGTCTGAGTAAACTTGGGGAGTTGGTGATGGACAGGGAAGCCTGGCGTGCTGCAGTCCATGGGGTCACAAAGAGTCGGACACAACTGAGTGACTGCACTGAACTGATAAATAGAAACAGACGCACAGATGCAGAAAAAAACTTACGGTCGCCAGGGGGATGGGCTGGGGGAAGGGATAGTTAGGGAGTTTGGGATGGACACACACACGTGGCTATGCTTAGAGTGGATAACCGACAAGGACGTGCTGTACAGCACAGGGGACTCTTCAGTGTTACGTGGCAGCCTGGATGGGAGGGAATCTGGGGGAGAAGGGATACATGTGTATGCATGGCTGAGTCCCTTTGCTGTTCACCTGAAACTATCACAACATCGTTAATTGGCAATGTGAAATAAAAAGATATTTTTTAAGTTTAAAAAAAGAGAAGATAAACAACAAAAACAAGCATCCTGGCCCCTCAAACCCCAACATGTCCCCAGGGCCAAACCTGAGAAATCCTGAACTAAGGTAAATGGAAACTTCTCAGCACTAGTCTGGAACACAGGAATCAATAAATACATGCATTTATTATTTTTATGGGCCGGATACCGTGCCATATAATAATAACAACAGGTATGTGTACCAGTGCTTACATTTTCTGTGTTTTAAATTATTTTGGCCTCAGAAAAACCCGACCTGACTGGGGCGTTAGCTGGATAGTCCTGTTTCACACATGAGGAAACAAACAAGCCTCGTTTGTTGGGATCGTGCAGGAGGCCGTTCGAGGTGGAGCTGGGAGTGGGAACTGGGGCCTGCCCTGGGAAGGCAGGCCGGAGACGTCAGGGCTGTGTCGTCTCTGCCCGGGACTGAGGAGGAGAGCCCTCACTAACCTGGCCTCCTAGAACTTTCACTCTAGAGAGAGAAACAGGAAACACATCAGCAAGCACGCATGTGAGTGAATCGCAGCGCCTGCTGACCGCTTTCAGGGCAATAAAGGTGTTAGCCCCGAGTGTCACAGGGAAAGGCCTCTGGGGATGTGGATTTTAAAGTGATGAGAAGGAGATGAGCAGACACTCTAAGAGCCGAGGGCAGAGCGCTCCAGCCCCGGGAGAGTCCACCCCAGGGTCTCACAGTGGGAAGACCACCAAAGGCTAGTGGGAGCCAAGGTCATCAACAGAGCCCAGACCCTCCAGGGCCTTTCTCGGCCCCGGTGAAGGTTCTGCACGCACTCCGGCTGCGGGGTTATAAGCAGGGTGATGGCACGAGCACTTCCGCATTTTTCTAAGGACCACCCTGGCTGCCGAGGAGTGAGAGGGGAAGGGAGACCAAGGGCACCATCAGCTTCTCGTGGTGAGCATGCTCTCTGGCCTTCGCCTTCTGACCAGTGTCAACAGCGTCTGCCCTCCAGACGTGTGATACTGTGGGTCTTCCTTGGTGGCCTGGGGGCTGAGACTCTGCCCCTAACGTGGGGGGCCCAGGTTCAATCCCTGAACCTGGGATTGCACCCTATAACTTCAGGTTCAATCCCCGAATCCCTGTTTGATGCTGCAACTAAGAGCCATTGCAGATAAATAAATAAATATTATTAAAAAAAGAACAACAAAAAAGACAAAGTTGCAATCCTTCAATCCTCTGTCCATTACTTTACACAACTTGGCCCAGGCATAGCACCCCACTGTATTCATATACTATTGTGGTTTTTTGCTTTGGAACATGGACAATTTTTCACTAATCTAAGAGTTCTATTTTCTGAATAAATCCTGGATCTTGGCAGTCTGATTCAGCAAATTCTCAGGATACATAAGTTTAAAAAAGAAAAAAAGAAAGACTTTTGACCGTGAACAAAGCTAATGTTTAGCTTTACTTTCCCAAATGTTTCCTGTGAGTGTGTCTATTTTTCACTCAGTAGAAGGCATAGAATAGATAACACACAGGCTTCGGTGCCTAACTATTTTTGGAATTAAGGGGAGACATTTTTCATTAACCCTCTTCATTCAATGCATAAATAAGAATGATTAATAAGAAAGGACCAGATATGTATTTTTGAGATTGGCATCTGCAGTCACTGGGAACGCTTCTTCTGGCAGCACTGACGAGCGTATTTCTGCGTGTTTACTCACCTGCCCTGCGGTCGGTCTCGTGTCTCCAGTTATCATCTTGATGGTTGTGCTTTTACCGGCTCCGTTGTGTCCCAAGAGCCCTATGACTTCCCCTGAAAGAAACAGGTACACTCAGAATTATCCCTGCAAATTGTTACAATAAAAGTAATACAAATGCTCTTTCATGGCTCACCATGTGTCAAACCATAGTCATTATTTCACTTATTCTTCGCACACACACCTGAGTGCTGTCACTAGCTTCATTTTGCAGGCAAGGAAATGGAGATGCAAAGAGAATTGAGAATAAAATGACCAGGGTCATGCAGCCAATCTGAGGTTGAGCTGGAATCTGAAGCGCATTTTGCATTTAACCAACACGCTGCAGAACATGCTATTTGTGAGGATGGATGCACTGCGGTACCCCAGGGGGTTCCTTCCTGGGAACGAATCCCTGTTGTGAAATTAATTATATTACTTAAAAAATAAGCCCAGCCTTCTTAACAGAAGGACCGCCTCCTTTTTGGTCATTGTTCTCATCGTTGCTTTTTTCTGTGTGTCTGTCTGAATGGAACAGAACTGTCTTCCTATGCAAGGAAACACCATTGTAATTATAGCTGAGATTTTCCACAGGCTGGCTCGGCCGTAGCCTGTGGAGGAGGGCTGGCTGCCCTCCGGGTTCATCTGCAGACAGTCCCGGATTCAGACCCTCCCAGGCCCTTCAGGAGACCTCACAGTCACGGGTCAAGACGGCTTTGCCAGCAGAACGACTGGTTCCCACCTTTTTTCACGCAGAAAGAGACGTTTCTTGTGGCTACTTTTTTCTTCCTCTTGGCAAAACAGTTTTTCTTTCTGCCTGCATATTCCTTCCGTAGACAGCTGGCCACAATGGCAGGTTTCTGGAAAGGCAAGGAAAGTCCGATGCAGCTTCATTCTCACCGTGAAACGAGCGCGTGTCCCCTCCTCCCCGGGTCCAGATCTCTCCTGCTAGATGCCATGAGTCAGACCAGCCCTCCCCCCTAGAAACTGCCATTTTCCAGCAAACTGCCCCAGTCTTGTACATCCCTTCAGGGAAAAGACATCTGTACTGCAGCACACGATTCCTGCTTGCTGTTCCTCCGAAAACTGGAATAGAGACATCCACCCAACCAGTAGGTCTGTGAAGAGGTGTGTTCATGTACACACACCCACAGGCACACAAACACACACATAGACACACAAACAGACGCATCCGGCCACACAAAGACATACACACCTCAGAGGAACTCTCTGCCCTGAACTGCAGTGAACTGTACTCAGTTTAGAAAACTTTCAATGTCTCGCTTTGGTTTTGTGATGATTAGCTTTATTTGCCAAAACTACGACTCTGAAAAAGGCATGAAGAAGTCAGTGTGTGTGTGTTTCCTCGGTTTTCCCATCTTTGTGGGCACTGCATACTCACAGAAGTCAAACGATGGGCTCCATGTGTAAGGACTAAAGAACCTCACATGTTTTCGGAAAAGACAGACTGCGCACTGGCCCCCCTGCCCGGACAGAGTCAAGTGCCCTATGTGTGATTTCACGGCTCTACCTCCTCCGCGTCCGGGGCGGCCACGGCGTCTGCTGTTCGCCTTCTTTCCGTCTGGACGTCTTCATCCTCCCCTTCGGGTTTCTCTGGGTTTGCAAAAATAGCACTGCTCCTTGGCGAAATTCTAAAAGCAAAACAGTGCAAATCTAAGAGGTTTCCAGTGGGAAACGTGCCCCCAAATGGTGAATTTTGTATGTACTGCGATCAATTATTTGGACAGATTGAGTAGCTGTGGGGCTCCCTTTGTGGCTCAGATGGTAGAGAATCCACAGCAGACTCTCTAAGTTTCCAGTCGACACTGTTCTCCTTTCAAACAGCCTTGCTCCCATCAGTGATGCTACTTTCGCTTCAGCCTGGCTTTTTGCCTGAGCATAACGCTCCTTATCCGTCGTGACGTCTCTGGAAAAGGATTTGGAGGCAGGGCTGCCCGTGAAAGGAACCTAGGAACTGTAATTTTAGCACAGACACTTCAGAATTCTGAGGCTTCGTGGCAACACCAGACCAAAATGCTTATCATCGGAGGCATGACCTTCAGAACGCAGGACTCGGACTCACCACTAACTGAGCACCATCGCTTCTTGGGAATGTGTGTCAGAATTACCCTTTTCCGACTGCTACCAACCGAATCCTCTCCTCCATCGTCCCACACCTCTGGTTACAGCTGCTCCCAAACTTCCACTGGCAGCCGATGCCCTAAAACAGAGCTGTCTCCCTGCCGCTCTCCTGCTCTGCTCGCTTAAGCTGGACTTGAGCTTGATTCCTCTTCTGAGTAAGGCAAGGTTTTCAAAGCACATCTGTCTTCATCTTGCACCGTGTAACTTTCAAAACCCTCCCTAAGCTTCTCCACCCAAGACCCTCCAGTACCGAGCTTCCGGTTTTCATGGTCCTGCAATACAGGCCTCCAAGTTCGTTCCAGCGGCCTTCTCAAATCTGCAGAAGGAGGTGTTTTTCCAACTCTCATCCTTTCGCTCAGCTACTCCTCCTTCCTGGATGCCTAGACTTATCCAACTGCTTGCATAGATGTGCCCAGGCGTTGGTGATGGACAGGGAAGCCTGGCCTGCTGCAGTCCATGGGGTCACAAAGGTCGGACACGACTGAGTGGCTGAACAACAACTCTACACAGTCCCTTTAGAACAATTCTACACAACACTTTCTATGCAATTAATTAGACATATTAAAATGTCTTTAAACAATGAGTATTAAAATAAGACGTGAAATAGTATTTGAATTTTCTTAACCTGAACACAGGATCCCTTCTCATTGGTTTCTTCCTAAATTTCATTTCCAGACATCGTAAGATAAAGAGGAAAATGAAGAAATGAAGGTAAGGCTGGGGAGAGAAAGACAATCACCATGAGCATCAGTACAAGAGCAACTCCCATATTGGAACTGATTTAAGGAGCTTGACCATGTACAAGGTTTTTAAGGATTTGGTAACATTTTCACAAGATTGAAAGATAATATCGTTAATATTTTATGAAGCTCTCCTAGTCTGTGTTACTGTACTTAAGAGAAATCATGACAGAAATAGTAAGCTGGGCTTCCCTGGTGACTCAGTGGGGAAGACTCTGCCGGCCAGCGCAGGGGACATGGGTTCGATCCCTGATTTGGGAAGATCCCACATGCCACAGGGAAGCTGAGCCCGGGAACCACAGCTCACTCAGTTCTGAGAGCTCAGAGCCCGTGCTCCACCACGAGAGAAGCCGGGGCAGTGAGGAGCCCACACGGCACAGCTAGAGCGCGGCCCCAGCTCTGCAACAAGAGAGAGCCCATGCAGGCTTCTCTGTTTATTTTTAAGTAAATAAATAAAATTATTGTAAGAAAAGAAAATAATGAGTTGATACTAGCACTACCCACAGCACTGAGAGTTCGGGCTTCCCACTCAGTGTCAGACGATGAGTATTAACTAGTGGCCAGATGCCGGAAGTCAGGAATTAAAACTGTTCATTTAACACAGAGCATACAAAGCTGTCCCCTCAGGCAAGAACATTTAATGAAAGCATCTTCTTACGATTAGCAATGTCAGAAATGCAACCTGTTGTTCTGAAGCCCCCAAGTAATCCACAGAGTCGGGAGAAATCTGTGAAACGAGGAGAAAGGGGTGTTTAGATGCACCTTGATCTGTGTGTGAATCTCTTCCCACAAAAAATGATGCCCATTAAACGACTCGCCTGCATTCTACGTGAGTTATCTTCTACATCGGGTAAGAGTCAGTTCCTAACTGTGCACCTTCCTTGCTTCCAAGGTCACTTGGCGACCTACCTGCCCACCTGAGTTTGGCTGTAGCTCAGATGCGTCTGTGCAGGAGTGAGCAGGATTTGCTCTGCTGGCAGAAACCTGGGTGGTGCTGTGGGACCCACTGAAGCCAAGGGCAAGACGTGCCTGGACTTACCCCCTGCCCGCTGCCTTTCTCGCCACACCTGTGCTATAGAACCATCGCGCTGCTCTGTCACCCGCTCCCCCTGCTCTGGGGAACACCTGTGACCGTCCCTTCGCCTGGGCTTTCACCTGCACACACTCAAAGGTGTGGTTTCCATCAGCACTATCTAAAAGGTCTCCCAGCGCTTTTGTGAATGAGGGGCAAAGGATCTGTTTTGTTTCTCGAGCTGTCTTTCCCAAGACTTCTTTTCTGAGCATCTTTAATCTGATGTAGTAAATCTCTAACCAACACAGCCATCCACCATCTAAGATGATTGTTTTCATATTGGATGACCTGCCAGGATCCTGACGTCATCTTGCTAACATCCAAGGACTGGATCATATGCAAAATCGACTTCAGGCTCCCTGGTCTTTGCCCTGTCTGCCACCAATTTTATTCTGAGCATCTTTTCTCTATAATTTGGAGTTGGTGACGCTCCACCCACCACTCCTCTGTCCACAGACCCCCTCCTTGTCTCCTCCCCTTCCTCATTCCCGAGCTTAGACGCCACGGTCCGTTGTCATGAGCTCTCTTTATACAGAAACGCTGCCCCTGACCCTTTGCTTCAACTCATCTGGCAAAACCCTAACCCTGGTCAAACCTAATTCTCCACGTCTCCTGAGTTACACAAGAGAAGCAGACAAGATGACAGAAACTTAACTCTGCTGACTTCACTTGGAAAGTAGGGTCGGGGGGGTCCTCTGGCACTGTCTCCGTTCTGCTGACCTGCCCTCTGAAACAATTTTTCACATCTTTTCTTCTATCTTCAAAGTCCCAAGACCTCCCTTCACTTCACTCAGATGATAATTTACCCTTTCTCCCTAAGAAAGGAGAATATTTCAGTTTCCATATGCTCTGGTCATGATCGTTTTTTTCCTGTGGCTTTTTTTTTTTTTTTAAATTGGACCCGGCAAAGATCAGTATCATCTCTTTACAATGTTGTGTTGGTTTCTGCCAGCCAATGGAGTGAATCAGGTATACGAATATGCATACATCCCCTCCCTGTTGATCCACCCCCCTCCCCAGCCCACCCTCTAGGTCCTCACAGAGCACTGAGCCGACCTCCCTGTGCAGCTTCCCGCTAGCTCGCTGTCCTACGCGCGCTGGTGTGTACTGTCAACGCCACTCTCTCGACTTGCCCCACCCTTCCCGTCCCACCACCGCCCCGCCTCTCCGTCTGCGTCTGGAAGACTCCCGCTTTAGTGACAGGAGCCCTCCCACCCCACACAGCTTGCGCTCTCTATGCCATCTTTTCCCAGATCTTCAAGGACTTGGCTTCCAAGCTACTCCATCTTTCTTTCATCTAAAATTTCTCTCACATCAGCACAGAATCTCCTTTCTTAAACCTAAATCTAATCTCACTCATCCACCCTTCCATCTCAGTGCTACTCTTTTCAGCAAAGCTCCTAGAACTATGTGTCTATGACCACCTCACTAGCTCTTCACTCTGCATTATATACTAAGCTCGCTCCTTCTAAGCTTTGTGTCCACCCTTCCACTGAAACCTGTCTTGTGAACATCACCAAGGACTCTAATCTGGTCCAGCCCAGCAGTTTCTTCTCAATTATCATCTTTCTAGACCGCTCATTAGACGAATCCCTCCATCCTTTTTGAAGTATGCTTTGTTGCCATCCGACACACATCCTTATTTACCCTAAGTGTTCAGGGTGGGTTTGAGAGATGAGATTCTGGTGCACAAATTTCCTCCTTTTTTCCTCATCCCTCACAGGCTCCTTCTTAAACTGGTTTGTGGAGTCCTCCTCTTCCCAATCTTTAAAGTCTGTAGTTCAAAGCCAAATGCTTCATCTTCTTTTCAATCTAACAACGCTTACTCTGTAGATTATACAAGCTAGTCCTGTGGCTTTAAACATCACTCACAAGCATGTGAATCTCAGGGGTTCAGCTTTTGTTTTGAACACACACACTGAGTTTCAGGCTCCTATGTCAAGTGACCACTTGCCATTTCCCACCGCACGTCTCTTAGGAACCTTAAACTTCGTGTGTCTGGAACGAATAGCAAAAGGGCATCTCTGCCACCTCCCAGTAGGCCCTTTGCCCCCAGGTGTGAGGGTGACCAAGAGAACTGCAAAATTCCACCACTGTGCCTTTGCCTCTGATCTTGATAAAGAATGGCGGGGCTTCCTCCTGAAGGAGAGTGTGACCCTCGCCTGTGGGAAGTGAAGTGATCTTCTGAAGACAGGCATTGAATGCTGACCAGCTGAGGGGTCTACGTACGTTGTATCATATCCAAGGTTTTCTCCAACGGCAGCACATTTCATGAGCCCAGAACAGACGTGAAATTACTCACCTCAGAAAAAATGAGTTGAACACCAATCAGTGTGAACGGTGGTATTAATATGGTGCAGAGAAACAGCCCTAGGAATCCGTATTCATTCAGATAATTAGCAACAATGGTGAAGAAGGTGACCTAAAATAAAAAGAGCATAGTTTGAGCAAAGTATAACATTCTGAAAGCAATATTAATTTACCACCATGCTTACTACAAAGATTGAAATATACATTCTCAGAACTATTAAAAATAGTTTAAAAATAAAGTAACATGCGCCACACGCGTACTTACAACTAAGAAGAAAAATGACCAAATGCCACTGTTCTTCCTCCCGTGGCGGAAAATGAATGAAATCACATACGTCAGGAGAACAAGAGATGAGACATAGCCAATTATACACAGGGTCTGAAAATAGAAATACTACAGTCACCTAAGGTAAATGCTATCTAAGTACATATTTATATTTAAACCCTACAGCAAGGAGATCAAACCAGTCAATCCTAAAGGAGATCAACCCTGAATATTCACTGGAAGGACTGTTGCTGAAGCTCTAATACTTGGGCCACCTGATGCGAAGAGCCGACTCATTGGAAAAGACCCTGATGCTGGGAAAGATTGAAGGCAGGAGAAGGGGACGACAGAGGATGAGATGGTTGGATGGTATCACTGACTCAATGGACATGAATCTAAGCAAACTCCTGGAGATAGTGATGGACAGGGAAGCCTGGCGTGCTGCAGTCCATGGGGTTGCAAAGAGCTGGACACGACTTAGGGACTGAACAACAAGTTAAACTCAGCTTTCCAGATCTAAGCTGTAACAAACATAATGGGAGGTTCTTTGGTTGAAGATGGATAATGCAACTGCATTTATTAAAAGTAGTCTAGGAAAGCCATTTGATAACTTTTGCCACTTACCTGAACTGCCAGGCTTTGAATGATAAACACAAACTCGTCTGGGTTAAAAACATAATCCATTATTTGCATTAGAAGGAGGATCAAGAAGTACAGGGGAACGTCCACCAGCGCCTGCCCAAACCAGTAAGCGGAAGGGTAGAGGCCTGAGATCCGCAGCTGGGAGTGAACTTTTTTCTGATAAAGAAGCAAAAGAATCGTCAAAAGTTTTGAATAGTTTAGGCTGGAGAAATTGCAAATATGCAGCACAAAAGCATTCATTTCCCCTTTGTCTCTCTTATATATTATGCTAATTTAGCAAGTGACACTGTGACTTGCCCTGTTCCTATTTCAGGGGCATTGATAATGCTGTATGCCACCTTGTCTCCAGGAAGAAGGGATCTACACAGCATTGCCGTGGTGAGAAGATTCTTATTCTTTTCTTGTCAAAGCTACTGATGCCTCTGACACTTGCCTTGCAAGATGCACAGAGTTTCAAGAGAAGGAGGTGCACAATTTCCTGGAAAATTCTTAAGCTTTACACCGAATGTAAACAGCACACTTATAATTGGCATCTTGCTTTGCTTCTTTTGGGAGAAATTGCTCAAGAGAAGGAGAGTTTAAGAGCAGGGTAAGTGAAAATTAATTTGAGTCCACCAGCAGCACCTGCTGAACTTTCACAAGGCTCAGTGGTGCAGAGGGAACCCCAGCAGAGGACGCTAAGGACGTGGAGACACGAGGAGGGAACTTGTGTGGCAGGGAAGCACCATGGATGCACAGAAAGTCTACCGTGGGTTCCTGACATTCTTATAGAATCTTCACAAAAAGAAGCTTTAAAGGGACACTCTTTTCCAGCAATAAGCCAAAGTACTCTGGTGCATTGCTTAGGGCTGTTACACCGGAGAACCTCGCCTCCGTCTGGAACGGGGATGGGATGGTGTCAGCAGGGAAGTAGAACCCACCAGACAGAATCCGCGGTTCCCAGCCCGTTGATGGTACCTTCTGAGCTATCCTTCCTGAGGTCTCTCATTTAAGGCAAATAGCATATTCCGTATATTCGCCAAGCTTTTATTCAAATGGTTGACCCTCCATTGTTTAAATTAGGTGCACGATGCACATATACATGTGTGGTCATAAGACGGGGGCGGGGTCACAGGGTGTTAAGAACATAGCAATTGGGAGAGTAGCGCTGACCCATATACGCTACCGTGTGTAAGGCAGAGAGCTGGTGGGAGCTGCTGCGCAGCGCACGGAGCTCAGCTTGGGGCTCTGGGGTGACCCGGGGGGAGGGGTGGGGGAGGGGGGGATGGGGGAGGGGTGGCATGGGGAGGGAGAGGGGTGGGGGAGGGGGGAGGGGGGAGGGGTGGCGTGGGGAGGCAGAGAGCTGGCGGGAGCTTGCTGTACAGCGTGGGGAGCTCACTCGGGGCTCTGGGGTGACCCGGGGAGGGGTGGGGGAGAGGTGGCGTGGGGAGGGGAGGTTCAGGAAGGAGGGGATATGTGTGTACATGCGGCTGAATCACCTTGTAGACAGAAACCAACACAACGTGGTAAAGCGATTATACTCCAATAAAAATATAAAAGAACATATAAGGACTTTTGCTTTTTATTATCATTACTACTTAGTATAGGAAACATTTTTTTCCCTCAGGGAGGAAAATTTGAGAAATTTGACTTAATCCCTTTTGTTGCATTTTTTCTTATTGCTCAGCTTTTATTAATTGTTATTTTATATGGGAGTATAGTCGGTTGACAACGTCGTGTTGTTTCAGGCACACGGCGGAGTGATTCAGTCGTCTGTCTGCCTGTATCTACTTCATCTCACTCTCCATGTGGGTGTTACAGGGTACGGAGCAGGACACGGGCTCCATAGCTGTTCTTACTTTATGGTCACCGATGCTGCCCATGGCGATGTACGGAGTGAAGCAGGCCGCCCCAGGGATCCAGAAGAAGGCCATGCCCAGGTACTCGTGCTCGTTAGACGTGTGCTCCTGAAATCATGCCGAACACGTGGGCGGTCAGGTATGGACTTCATTTATACTATTTCTAAACCAAATCATTTCAATGCGTGAAGCGGTCTAACTACCCAGAGCACGTCCCAAGGTCCTGTTTGTTTGAAACTTCGCTTCCTTAGTCGTGTGTTACAGCGGCTGGGACATTTGAACGTGCATCCTGATTGATTCACGAAGAAGCAAACTCCATCGCATCGCATCAACTGGATACGCTCCCATGGTTAACAACGGGAGACGTAATCACACAACCTCTTCTACCCAGCACTGCGCTGACTGCATTGAGGCTGACTTTTAATAGACAGAGGTCGTGGGCTGTCAACAGAGGAGCCACTGCGGTACATTCAGAACCTGAGACCAAGTCAGTTCAGCTCAACATGTAGGAGGAATCATTTCTCTCATTCAACATAATGGAGGAAGCTCAAATGCCTTCAAAGTGCTGGCGGGTATGAATTATTGAGTAGGTAGGTGTCTGGGCTTGGAGAAAAATGGTCAGCCCACACGCCACATAAAAGCATTGAGTTAAAGCGATGCAAAGCCCTGTACAGGTTAAAGAGGGCTTTGGGTTTGGCTCGAAGCCTTGAGAGAAGTCACCTCTCATCGGTGACTGGTTGCCTCACTGCTTTGCTCATCTCTGAGGCCAGGACCCTGAGCCTTGAGAGCTGCTTACCCTCTCTCAGCCCCTCCTAAATGGAGGGCCCCTCTGAGCTCTTGCAGCAGGTCAGCACCGCCTGAACAGAGATGCACATGTGGAGATAAAGGGAAGAAATCGCACCCAGGTCTGCCTCAGCGCCTCTGATCTCTGCCTATGGTCACCCCTGCTGGCTTTCCAGATCTGGAATATCTTTAGTGTGTGTCAGTCGCTCAGTCGTGTCTGACTATTTGCGACCCCATGAACTCTAGCCTACCAGGCTCCTCTATCCATGGGATTCTTCAGGCAAGAATACTGGAGTGGGTTGCCATGCCCTCCTCCAGGGATCTTCCTGACCCAGGGATCAAACCCAGGTCTCCTGCATTGCATCAGGTTCTTTAACCTCTGAGTAACCAGGGGCCCTCTTTGGGAATGGAAAATTCACAATTAGTCTCAATGGCTGACCCCTCACACAAAACTTGGTTCATAAACATCACATTCTGTCCATGTTAGAGGACATGGACCTGCGGGCAGGGTGTGTAGAGCTCGGCCTAGAGGAGCCCACAGAGACTCCTGATGCCAGTTGGGTGGTTGGTCAGGCAGGGACATGAACGGTGGCCAGTGGGGACCCTTCAGGACACTCTGATGGACGGTTAAAGTCATGAGTGGGGTCAGAAGTGAGCTCTGTGCTTTAGACTCAAGGCAGACGGGCTTGCAGAATTGGAGCAGACCAGGAGTGGGGGCGGGGCGGGGGGGGAAATCGACAGGGTTCACGCTAAGAGAAATTATCTACACAGGTACCCCAGGCCAGCTAGGCTGGTAGGTAGCAAACATTTTGTAGTAAAGTCATTTTTTTTTTAAGTTACCACATAATTTAACTCCGAAACTAAGACACTACAGTGATAAAACTGTTACTGAATATAACTCCTTTAAAGTTTTAAAATATTTATTTGAAGATTAATGCATTTTCTTTATTATTGGTAAATTCAAACTATTTACATTTTAAATTACTGGCAAATTTAAACGATTTTAACATTAAAATGTATTCTAAGAAATGAAAGCAAATTATATTTTACTTATATTTATATATTACAAAATGTTCCTAAATAGCTGAATTTTATGAGGTAAACCCTAACTTATAGGTTCTAGACCCAGGAGACAAAGTTGTTCCGCTACCTGACTGATGGCACATTAAACAATAAAAACCCATAGAAAGCAGGATAGTGTGGCTGTCTCTCCCGCAGCCTGAGCGGACTTCTGTCCTGCAAGGCTGAGTAGGTCTTCATCTCTGGGAGGGCCGGGGGTCCAAGCTAAACCCTCCCCTAAACCACCACACAGGTCCCCTCGGTGGGGGCCACCAGGTAAGCAGAGGGGACCGGGGCAGCCACAGCTCGACGGCCGGGGGAGCCCTCAGCACCTCATCCTTGTCTTGGTCTGCGGGTCCTCCATCTGCACTCCCAGCACCCGCCGCATTTTACTCAGGAGGGGAAAGGCGTGCTCCAGACCAAGGCCACTCTCCTCTCCTCTCCACTCCAAGAGGTTAGACTGCTGAAGGGGAGGAAAGCGTGCCTCACACCACCGACAGCCCACCCCGGCCCTCACCCACGAGACTGCTGCTTACTGATGTCTTTGAACCGGACAAGAACTTGAGGTTTTGGACAGCACTGGAGTAATTTTTGACAACAGAAAGTGACCCGTGAGCTACAGAGTATGCCCAACGCATCTTTTAAAGGAGGCAGAGGGAGACTCAGCACAGAGAAGGACGTAAGCGGTGATGTGAAGATGCGGATCTGCACACCGTCACCCCCTGAGGAGGCTCTGACTCGGGACCCGGGCACGGCCGGCCAATCGTATTTTATACAAGCGCGTCTTCTGGTTCTAATTCAGCCGGTCCCTGGTCTAGTCACAGCTGAACATTCTTTAACGGAAACTTGAAGGATTCCCAAGAAAAACAGTACTAACCTCAATAATGATAGTAGGTGCAATTACCGAGCGCCTCTGGTTTTCCGTGTGCCCCACCACTTGTCTTTATAGCAACTCAGCCCCGGCTCCTCCTGCCAACATTGTCTTGTTTCCTTCTTAAGGGAGCTTTGTGATCGAGTTTTTTTTTCTTTATAATTTTTCCTGTTTGTTTTTATCTGTGGCTGTCCCGGGTCTCTGTTGCCGCACGGGCTCCTCTCCAGGTGCGGCACTCGGGCTTCTCACCGCGGCGGCTTCTCCTGCTGTGGAGCTCGGGCGCGTGGGCCCAGGGGTTGCAGCTCCCGGCTCTAGAGCACAGGCTCAGTAGTTGTGGCCCACAGATTTAGTGGCTCTGTGGCCTGTGGGATCTTCCCAGACCAGAGGTCGAACCCATATCTCTTGCATTGGCAGGCAGATTCTTATCCACTGAGCCACCACGGAAGCCCCATGATAAACTTTTTATCTGCATTTTTTTGTGGATTGTTAAACCTATACCTACAAAAGTTCGGTTGTTACAAGGTCACAAAGCCTGGCATTTAAGATGCTGGCTGTTTAACTAGGTCCCATTACTGAGGGCCACAGATGGTAACAGATCTAAGCCCAAAATTCATTATTTTTTTTCCAATTAATTGTATTTCTGTTGTTCGTTGGCCTTGTCATCCAATTAAAGTTACAATGCTTTGCAATGATTGCTAAATATTGCATGTGTATGTATACACATATGTGTGTACATATACATATATATGCTAATTTAGTTGCATATAAAACATAAACATTCGAGAATAAGTTCATAAAAACTACCCTGTTATTTCAGCATTTCAAGTATTTTCCTGAAAACGTCTCATGACCCACGAAAAGTGAGATAATACTACACTTACCTCAAAATACGTGCTTCTGTCCGTCTGAATGTGTTCTGAAGAATTAAGCATTCCAAGTAGCCCATTGCTAATGATGTCCATGAGTACAGGAAAGCAATTCAGCCTTTTGGTGTTACATGCTATAGAGAATCTGGGATCCTAAAGCATAGCAAATATGCATTCTAAGTCCTCAGCAAGCAAATACAACATTTAATGAAAGTACATGGTAGAAAAGCTTTCAAATGACGGACAACACAGGAAGGCTAAAGCCTGAGTGTCGTGAAGCATGACTCATATTATTCAACTAATTCCCAACATACGGCAAGGAGCTCAGCATTTTGATCTGTACCAGCTGCAACAGCATTAGCTGTGTGACTGTTTATGCCTAAAGTAAAACAAAATACATCACGTGATTTTTAGCAGCAACACTTGTGGCTCAGCTGGTAAAGAATCTGCCTGCAATGCGGGAGACCTGGGTTCCATCCCTGGGTTGGGAGGATCCCGGAGAAGGGAAAGGCTACCCACTCCAGTATTCTGGCCTGGAGAATTTCATGTAGGTTCAAAACTGCTGGACACGACAGAGCGACTTTCACTTTAAACACTCACTATAAAGCTCCATAACGCACCTTCACTTCAGCACAGCGGTAGGCTTTGTTTGTGATGCGTTCAGTTTACAAATAAAGAATGTGCAGAATGAATTAACCTCTAAAAATGAGAACTATCCCATCTGCTTGCGTCAGTTGGTGTGCGTTGTTCAAACCGCACGTTCCTGCCCGTCTTTGACGTGACGGGCGTCGGAGCCCGGCATACCTCGTCGTTGCCTGTCACAGTGATGGCCCCGTTGTACGATGGCTCGCTGGGGCCATTTCTTGTTCCAAGGGCGTCCACTTCTAAATCGATGTTTTGGCGCCTCAGTGAATGTATGAAGTCATCAATGCGTGACCCTACCATGCGGGTAAGATCAAAAGAAGCAAAAATGAAGTAAAACACAAAAGAGAATATTTTTTAAAACAGTAAATGATGTCACGCAAAGCATACCATAATAAGGACTCTAAGGATTTCCTTACAAAGGCAGAACCAATGCCGTGGGACTAAAATCCATTCTGGTGTCAAGGAAACGTCAAACTTGCTTTACCTACAGCTGAAGCATTTACTTATCATTTCTGTTTGTGTGCAACTGCTACTTAAAATTAACATTCAAATCCTCGACCATATTAAACTTCCATCTTAGCAATATGGAAAGTATTTTTTTTTCCCCAAAGCTCACAACTGCATAGTACTTAAAAAATGCTGTAGAAGACCTCAGAAACCAGTCAGTAACCCCTTTCCTAAATTCCTGTGTTGCTGTGTGCAGCATGCTTCAGAGTCTAAGTAAACTTGCAAAACACGTTTTTAAAAACAAACTCCCTACCTTGCATTTTTCCCTTTGGAATGCGTTTCCTGTTTGGCCTCACCTACAATTTTCTAAAACATACAGAACTCCTTCCCCCTCGTGGTTCATATGGTCTAGGGGAGTCTCTCAACACGAATCAACATTGAGCCGGTGCGTCCAGCCCCACGTTCACCTGTTCTGTTGACGACCAGTAAGCGGGTCAGTGGGGCTTGAGGTCGTTGACCCGGGGAGAGGAAGTACATGTTTGGAGACAATCCCCAAGCATAGCTTTTTTGGTGTAACCGATAGGACAGATGCTCCAAAAGCTGAGGACCAAAGGTGATGCCGAAAAGCAGTAATCTGCAAGGAGGAAAGGGAAAAGAAAACAACTCAGCTGTAGCAACTACTGCGGGCTTTCCAGTCCAAGCAGGTAACAGTGCGCAAATAGAAATGAGTTACAGGCACTAGTCAAGCCCGTGACCGTGTTCCGCCCGCTCTTTTCTTTTTTCTGACGTGAGGTGGCTCGTGTGCGTCCGCTCCTGGTCTCCGTGCATCTCTAAACCACCTCCCCCTCCACCTCGGAACACGTCTTTCCAGTTGACGAAGTCAGCTGAGGACGACTCTGAAATCTCTCTCTAGTGCCCACTTCTTCGTCCTGTTCAGCCCTGCTTGCCATCTTTTTCTGGAACGCTGCCAGCTGGCACGTCACCAGCGCCCAGGCTTCCTCCGGCCTGAGCCTCCTCCCCTTCCTGCTCCCAGTTCCTGTAAATGACGTTTTCTCATTTGCTCGAGCTTGAGCCCCAGTCGCTTTCTACTCATTGCTCTCCCTTATGTCCCTTTTCCGAATGGCCGAAATTTTCTGCTTATCGTATCATTACTGTTTGCCTCCAAAACCTCTCTCCTACTTTGCAAATTTGGACCTGAATGAGCCTTTTCCTGACCTCTTTCAAACTGCCCTCAAGGTCTCTTTTCCTTGTCTCCAGTGCCTACCATTTCCAAATCTTTTTGCATGGTTGTGCAATTAAGTTTCTTGGCATTCTGTCCTACTTATACCAATTACTCATTCAAAAATAATAAAAGAACCTCATTAGTTCCTTACTTTGTATAAAGCCCACACTCCTTAGCTCTATTTAATGTATTATCAACATTATTCTTACTCTTTCGTACATCCCGTGCTGCAGGATGTCAGCTAACTCGAATTAATTCCAGTTCTTCCTCTCCTCACGTATCTCCATCCCCAAGCTGCTTCCTCTGCCTGCTTTTTCATCCTCCTTTCCTTCCTTAGCTACATGCTCCATCTCCTTACACCAAATTCAAATTCTCCCTCATGTAAGGTTCTTTTTTGGGAGGTCCCATTTGGACATCATTTCTCTTGTACCAGTGCTACAGCTGACGATATTGTCTAACTGTGCACTCCGCTTTTTTTTCTTAATTGGAGGATAATTGCGTTACAATGTTGTGTTGGTTTCTGCTGTACAACACCGTGAATCAGCCGTGAGTATACACAGTCCCCTCTCTCTTGAGCCTCCCTCTCCCCGTTCCCCATCCCACCCCCCTAGGTTGTCACAGAGCACCAGGTTGAGGTCCCCGGGTCATGCAGCAGCTCCCACCAGCTCTCTATGTCACACGCTGTGGGGTGTGTGTCGGTGCGGCTCTCAATTCATCTCGCCCTCTCCTTCCTCTGCTGCACCCACGACTCTGTTCTCCATGTGTGTGTTTCTATTTCTCCTCTACACACAGATTCATCAGTACCATCCTTCTAGATTCCACATATATATATATATATATACACATTAATATACGGTGTTTGTTTTTCTGACTTACTTCACTCTGCATAAGGGATCTAAGTTCATCCACCTCGCTAGCACAGACTCAGATTCATTCCTTTCTATGACTGAGTGATATTCCATTGTTTAGGGACCACAACTTCTTTACCCATTCATCTGCCGACGGACAGCTAGGTGGCTTCCATCTCCTGGCTGTTGTCGCGTTACGCTCCTTCAGTGTACTTCTAATCACCCTCCAAAGCCAAATCTCATGTCTGGTTTATTCGATAAGACATGTAGCAGAGAGTGTTATACAGGAGTACTCACAAATAGTTTTTAATGAATATGTGTCCTGGGCAGAGAGGACTCATGCAAGGAGGTGTTACTTAACAAAGGGCCTGGAACTCTACAGGTAAGTTCCAGGCAATGACTTGAATTCTGTGCTAAAATAAAAACAGGCACAGAGCCACTTTGGGGAAAGAGGCAAATCCTTAGAACCTAGGGCCTGAATTCCAAGCTTCTGAAAAACTGCTTGAACCCTCTGATCATAGCAGATTCTGTCCAAATTAAAAGAAAAACCCCAAACTCTATCTGGTTTAATTACATATTCACCAAAGCAGTTAAAACTGATTTCTATGTGAACTTACGGTTGCCAGAGGGGAAGGAGAGGGGAAGGATGCTTGGTTGTTGGGATGGACACGAACACACTGCTCTGTTTAAAATGGACAACCAACAAGACGTGCTGTACAGCACAGGGGCCTCTGCTCAGTGTTACCTGGCAGCCGGGATGGGAGGGGAGTCTGGGGGAGAGTGGACACGTGTACGCATGGCTGAGTCCCTTTGCTGTCCACCTGAAACTATCACAGTGTTGTTGACTGGCTGTATCCCCTGGACAGAGGAGCCTGGCTTCTGTCCACAGGGTCACAAAAGAACTGGACTCAGCAACGCAACAACAACACGCTCCAATAGAAAATGAAAAGTTAAAGAAACCGTGGTTTCTGTGTTAAAAAGACCACATGCAGTTGCTGGAACTTCTTGCATCGAAGTTCTTCTCTCCTGAGTTTGTTGACATCACACTCCTCATATGAGCCTGAAACTCGCAGGTACTCACATGGCCAGCAGGGCTCTCTTTTCACTCTTTAACTTGAGGAAGCGGACTTTTGCTACTGCACAGAGCTGCTGCCTCCAGAGGGCCAGGCCGCCGACCGTGCTGCTTGCTTCACTGAAGGACGACACGACCTGTTCCGGCTCAGCAAGGCTGCCTGTGTCGTTGGTTCTGCCACTCTGTAACTGCTCCAAAACTGCAGGGCCTACAAAGGATGAAACCAGTCATTTGTAAAGAGCCGTTTGCCATGGTTCAGTCGCTCAGTTGTGTCCGACTCTCCGTGACCCCGTGGGCTGCAGCACACCGGGCTCCCTGTCCTTCACTGTCCCCCGGAGTTTGCTCAAACTCACGTCCCTTGAGTCAGTGATGTCAACGTGCACTATTTAGATTTTCCTAGGATCTTTTCAGCAATTGTTGTCAGAGGAGAGAGTCTTGGGCAAAGATGCAAATAATCTAATTCAGGGCACCACTAGAGAAACTGCTAAGGAGACAGGAACACAGCAAAAAAATAAAAAGATATAAAGACACAATACAGGAAGAAGAAATAACGACATAATAAAAGGAATCTCGTATTTTCTGGGAAAAAAAATAGCTCTGTATCCAGAGCTTTAAAGGACTGAATTCATTCTAGAGAACATAATGATCAGAAATCCATATTTAGCCTGGAAAAATCTATTGCAAGAGACAAACTATCTTAGTATTTTTGACCAAGGAGAATATGAAAGAATATGAAGAACAGAAGGATATGAAATTGGTTGAGACAATATTTTTAACATAGCCATAGCTGAAAACTAGGTAAGTGAACATCGCTTATTCATGTCTGACTCTTTGTGACCCCTTGGACTGTGGCCCGCCAGGCTCCTCTGCCCATGGGAGCCTGGGAGTATTCTCCTGGCAGGAATACTGGAGTGGGTTGCCAGTCCCTTCTCCAGTGGATCTTCCCAACCCAGGGATCAAACCTGGGTCCCCTGCATTGCAGCTGGATTCTTTACCATCCGAGCCACAAGGGAAGCCTGAAAACTAGATAAAGTTACCTCTTTTGGAAGAGAAGCCTAGAGAAATTGATGCTTTGAATGTATGTTCCCTAAAAGTGAATTACACCACTTACAAAAGTTATCAAGTATATAAAAAAGACTTCCCACCTGATCAACCAAAAAAGAAAAGAAGACAAGAGCATAGGCCAGACTAAACACAGCAGGATGAAGGTGAACCAGAGACAAAAGAAATAGCTTAGAGCAGCTAGAGAAGAAAGGCAGAGAACTATCCAAGGAGTAACAATTAGACTGACAGCAGATCTTTCAACAGCAATAGTGAAATTCCGGAGTGGCCGCCACTTCCTTCTCCAGGGGGTCTTCCTGACCCAGGGATCGAACCCGGGCCTTCCGCACCGCAGGTGAATTCTTTACCACTGAGCCACCAGCGAAGCCTACTAGTGAAATAATATCCTCACATATGTCAAGAAAATAACTTTCAACTTACAATTCTAATTTTCTTTTACCCATAGCAGTTACATTCAAAAAACACTATATTGCATATTTATGTGTGCTGCATAAAGACATGGTCTGTGTTCCACAGGCTTAGTAAAATGTCTGGGACGGGAGACAGAATTCAAGAGGTGAGACCAGCATTGAGAGAAGAGGGGAGAAAGCAAGAAGCAGACTTCTCGTCTGCTCTAACTTTTTCCAAGACCACATCGAATCATCGCACCTCGACAGACTTCTCACCTGCTCTAACTTTTTCCAAGACCACATCGAATCATCGCACCTCGAAAATCGTGTAACTTCGTCATTCCAAGTGTGTTTTCAGGACAAAATGTAGCACAGAATGAGAAATTTCAAGGTAAAAAATTATTTATTACCTGATTCATCAAAAGCTGATTTTCCTTCTAATTTCAAGAACACTTCATTCAGTGTTGTCATGGAAACACCATAATTCTCAATGCCCTGGTTGGAACAGCTTTCAAGATCCCTGTAGAGGTCTAAAAATAGGCATAAAAATGTACTAAATTAATATCAGTTGCAACGAGATTGATAATAACTATAGTTTTCAAAGTAGAAAACACTTGTGATAGGACCAATACACTCATCAGAAACAAACCTGTGCTGTCGACAGTCCCTCACTTCTAAAATAAACGATACAGTGTGTTAGTTTCCAGACCTGCTTGGGTATAAGAGTCTAGAAATTTCTGTTTTCATGCCTAGAATACTACACATGTGGGGGGCTTTGGGAAAAAACGTATTCTATTTTATTTAATGTGTTTTTTAAAAATGCAATTGTTAGGCTTCCCAGGTGGCTCAGTGGCAAGGAATCCACCTGCCAGTGCAGGAGACACAGGTCCCATCCTTGGGCCCAGAAGATCCCCTGGGGAAGGAAACTGCAACCCACTCCAGTATTCTTGCCTGGGAAATCCCACAGGCAGAGGAGCCTGCTGGGCCACACTCCATGGGGTTGCAGAAGAGCTGGACACAGCTTAACACGTATGCACACAAACCATACACATATCAAAGGCATTGTATGAGTTAATATGGTCATTATTTCACTGATTCTAAAATGAATACATTTCATCAACTTTTAATGCATCTGAAATGAGCATGTGTTATAAATACTAGGGGGTCATGTGTTAAATGCCAGCATTGTTTCTTTCTGCTTCTTCCCTGGTGGCACGTTCTGAAACTGAGGGTGTCTGAAACTTGCTAAAATACCATAGATGCTACCTGTCAGATATCTTTCCAGGTGCCTGATTTATAGTTAATACTTTTATAATAAACGTAAATGAATTAAAGCTTCATAAAAACCCTATAAAGTTTGTACTAATATGAACCGCTTTTTACAAATGGTCAAACTGAGGTGGAGTACACTAATATAACCTGTTTGGGGTGACAGGGAGAGTACCCGCAGAGCTGGGCTTTGAATCTAGCCAGTCTGGCTCTGCCGGCCGAGTTTGCCTGGCGCTGTATGTCCTTATTAGCCACAGTTGTTGCGGGCTTATTAATTCAAGCATGCAGACTGGCCCAAGACCTTCCATTAACAGTTGGCAACTTCTTGGAACGCAATAAAGCAAACACATTTTTATGGGTTACACTTTTTAGTGCAATCCAGCTCAGAATGCTTGGGGAATGAAACAGCGTATTGGGAAACCGATGCCTCTCCAGCCGTTCGTGTTTGCAGCAAAGCTCTTGATTTTCATATAGGCTGATCATGATCACTGTTGAATTGTGAAGATTATAACGTTATGTCGCGGTGCTTTTAACACCATCTGCCTACAGTGCGTGCTCACTCGGCTCCCATCCGATTCCCCGCCTGGGTGTGCCCAGACCTCTCCCTGCCTGGACCTCCTTCTCATGCATTCCCGACGCAAATTTCCCTAATGCTTCTCATTGTAGCTTGATGTCGCCCTGTATCTCTTGACCGCACATGTTGTAACTTGAAACATAATTAGCATTTTCCTGCCTCAGTGTACTCATAAGTGCTGTTGGAATATTAAACAATAAGTCATAAATAATTCACAGTGCTACGTACTTTGCAAGCAGCGAATGTCAGCCATCATTCTAAACACCACAGTGATCGTACACATCATTACAAACAATTCTGTGGTCTCTTGCATTCTGTTACCTGGAAATTTGTTTGTCCTTTCCAAAGGCAGAATATACTCCAGCTTTTCTTCACTTTGGGCTGTTAATTTGGCATCAGGGACGTGGTGTTTAACAATCGATGTTACACTGTCTGGATCACACGTCTCATTCAGATGCAAACTGATGTTTAAAAAGAGTAAGTTAAGGCTGTTCTTATCCAACGCCACCTATACAAAGAACCCTAGCCTGTGTTTGTTGCTTCATTAATATTTATGAGACAAAACAGTATAATCTAATAGAGGGAGCAAGCCTTAAAAATATCAGTGTAGCCCACGCTGTATAATCTACACAACCTGCAGAGGGAGAAGCAGTAAAGGATGCTTAAGGACAGGTAAGGGGGCTCAAGGTTTGTTATTCGGGAGAAAGAGATATCCGGCTCCATCTTGACTGGGGTCAGGTGGGGGAATGGCGATTTTGTCTCCATCTGTTCAAAATCTCAACTTTTGAATTCTCTCTTTGCAGTAAAGTATGAGTTCTACAAGCCAGAGTGAAGGTGGTAGGAACAAAGAGTGTTAATCTGCTACAGTCATTAAGAACACAGTTCCCATGTCCTGTGGGTCCATATTCCAGATTTAGGCCTCTGAGGATCTATTTTCTACTCTGTGATTGGAAATAATACTCAGGTCTCCAAGAATTTTGGAAGACATAACAAAACACAGTATGTATGGAATCATATAGGTCTTGGCAACATGTAAACCTCAAAATATATTAGCTAATTTTATCTTTTGGAGGGGGCAAAATTTATTCAAGTCAAAGTTGGTCCATCTTCTTGATGAGAACATATACAGTTCTTTATGAAATCATTATAGTTAAGAAACCCTATTATTAGTCACATCCACTGACATTTACCGAGGCTGGGAGTTGCCTGGTGGTCCACTGGCTATGACTCTATGCTCCCTCCCCATGCAGGGGGCCCCAGTTCGATCCACGGTCAGGGAACTAGACCCCACGTGCAGCAACTAAGACCCGGAGCAGCCAAGTAAATAAGTAAATATTAAAATTTAAAGACAGTCAGAGACTTTATCTGACACTAAAAAGAAGAAGAAACTTACTGAGGTTGTACAATGACAAGGGCGTCGTAATGGACTTTGGTGAGACAAACCCCCCAAAATCAATTGTAGCTAAAAGTATCCTGAGTTTATAAGACCCTGTGTGACTCACTCTTCAGGATACCAAACAGGGAGAATGTGGTGGCTTCCCTAAAGGAGCTGGGGACGTGACAGAGATATGAGGCAGCGCGTAACAGGAGGAAGGGGGAGGGACGGTGAGCTACACCAGCTGAGCAGCTGGTTCCTTGTCAGGTATTCATTTCAATATTTTTAGCCTTCACTGTAAAGTAAGTATTATTGTTTCACTTTTTTAACTGAGGATCAAAGAAGTTAATTAAGATGCCTCAGGAAACAATCAAAATAGTGCTTTCAGGGCTGCAATAAAGAGGATGCTTATTGTTCAAGAGAAGACATTCAGAGACCTTCAAGAGCAGATAAGATTTGAACACAGCTAAAATGCGTCAGCACACAGACGTCCCACCTTAGGCAGAGTCAGGGCACTACAGTGTGGGCCCCCTGAGGACAGCCTGTGTTGGTTCTAGTTGAGGCATTTATTCAATCAGCTCTTGCCCCCAGATTATGGTGGATCATGAATTAGATCAAGTTAAACACTTGAGAGTGAATGATGTGAGATCCACTTAACCCCTATATAGTGGGTAATCACTATCTGGTCAAAGCGATGGCTTTTCCAGTAGTCGTGCACCGATGTGAAATTTGGACCAGAAAGGAGGCTGAGCACCGAAGCACTGATGCTTTCGAATTGTGTCATTTGCGAAGACTCTTGAGAGTCCCTTGGACAGCAAGGAGATCCAACCAGTCCATCCTAAAGAAAACCAGTCCTGAATATTCATTGGAAAGACTGATGCTGAAGCTGAAGCTCCACTATTTTGGGCACCTGTTGTGAAGAGCCGACTCATTGGAAAAGACCCTGATGCTGGGAAAGATTGAAGGTGGGAGGAGAAGGGGACGACAGATGGATGGCATCACCGACTCAATGGACGTGAGCTAGAGCAAACTCCGGGGGATGGTGAAGGACAGGGAAGCCTGGCGTGCTGCAGTCCATGGGGTCACAGAGAGTCAGTCACGACTTAGGGACTGAGCAACAACAAAGCACTTGGAGCGAATAATGTGGGATCCATTTAGCCACTGGGGATGGAATGACTTGAATTAATTTTTAAGAAATATTACACTTTACTGGGAAGTATAGGGAGTAATTTACATCACATCTATAATCTTGGTCCAAATTGCAATGTGGGAGACTGGGTTTGATCCCTGGATTGGGAAGATCCCCTGGAGGAGGGCATGGCAACCCACTCCAGTATTCTTGTCTGGAGAATCCTTTGGACAGAGGAGCCTGGTGGGCTGTAGTCCATGGGGTCACAAAGAGTCGTACACGACTGAGCGACTAAGCACAGTATAAACGACGGGAGAGTGGGCAGATTATTAAAATTCTTTGACTTGTCAAAGAAGCATAATAATACCATCTTTCTAAAGTTATTTGGGGAATTAAGTATGATTATATGAATATTCCATATGTAAATATCTTTGGACGTACCTAAAATATAGTCCACGCTTAGTAAGTGATAGACATTACTTAATAGTGCTAAAAGGAGACAGAAAAAAATGACAGGGAAGATGAAGTTAGGGAGAACAGAGAGGAAGCTATTGAAATTGCTGCTGCTGCTGCTAAGTCACTTCAGTCGTTTCTGACTCTGTGTGACCCCATAGACAGCAGCCCACCAGGCTCCCCCATCCCTGGGATTCCCCAGGGAAGAACACTGGAGTAGGTTGCCATTGCCTTCTCCAATGCATGAAAGTGAAAAATGAAAGTGAAGTCGCTCAGTCGTGTCTGACTCTTCGCAACCCTATGGACTGCAGCCTACCAGGCTCCTCCATCCATGGGATTTTCCAGGCAAGAGTACTGGGGTGGGGTGCCATTGCCTTCTCCGATTGAAATTGCTACAACTGGCAAAAATAAACATTAGAAACAGGATAAGAGAGAGGCTGGAGTGTCAATAAATTTCTCTTAGCAAACACTGGGTTGTGAACATATCTTCCAGACACTATTTAAATCTCACTGGTTGTTGTTATTTAGTCACTAAGTCATGCCCAACTCTTTGCGACCCCATGGACCATGGCCCACCAGGCTCCTCTGTCTGTGGGATTCTCCAGGCAAGAACGCTGGAGTGGGTTGCAATGCCCTCCTCCAGGGGATCTTCCTGACCCAGGGATCCAATCGCATCTCCTGCATTGGAGGAGGGTTCTTTACCACTGAGCCACGAAGGAAACCCAAGACTTGGTTTAATCATTCGTATATTCTCAATGTCTGCAATCCCATAAGTCATTCATTCTAGCTAAGAAAGAGAGCAGTTGGTGTTGTTCTAACATAGCTCTCTCAAAATGGTCTTACTAATGGAGCAACCTACGTTAACATGCTAACAGTGATGTCATGCCCCTGACATTTCCAGCACATTCTAACACACAGCAAGGGCTGTACCTTAGATGGTAGCCGATGCCCCATTTCCTCTTCAGGAATAGAGAAGAGCCCGCACACTTCAGCCTTCCGTTGGACATAAACACCTTTCTATCTAAGTTGGAAGAATGAAATAAATTGTATTCAGAGGTTGTTTTTTCACTATTTATTAAAAAAAAAAACAAATTCATGAACAAACAGTGTATTTTAGGAGCACCACTTGCTAACACAGGCACATCCTAATTCTGGCCGTAAGTAAGCCACGTTCTTTGACATCTGATAAATCAAGTGATATGTTAGTTTATTCTTGAATATATTTAGACAAATTGTCATGTACTAAAAGGATGTTTCAAGTCAACTGATATTCCGAATATACTGAATGTGTGCATGCATGCTCTGTTGTATCCAACTCTTTGGGACCCCATGGACTGTAGCCCGCCAGGATCCTCTGTCCATGGGGATTCTCCGGTCAAGAATACTGGAGAGGGTTGCCATTTCCTTCTCCAGGGGATCTTCCCGACCCAGGGATTGAACCCACCTCTCTCGCGTCTCTACAATGCAGGCAGATTCTTTACCGCCGAGCCACCTGGGAAGTCCCCTTCATACAGGATAAATCATAACACATCTTGGGGAGTATGCTTTGTATTTTATAGCAGGTGAGGTGCTTTGCAATAGGATCAGAATCCTTGCTGGGACAATGCCCTCGGAGATGAAGACACTCAGATCGGCCAGAGGACCATCCACCCCCCTGGCTCGAGGGAGCCACACGCTCGCTGGCCCCGAGCTTCGCTACACGCGTTCCATCTGGGTCCCTAAGTCGTCACTGAGATACACGAAGGAAACCCAAGGCTCACCAGCCAGGACGTCAGCCTCATCCATGAACGGGGTGCTGAAGAGGACCACGTGGTCTGACTTCCTCTCTCGCAGGAGATTCCACACCCGGTGTCTCGAAAGAGGGTCTGACCCCGCAGTTGGCTCATCCAACAGCAAAACCTGCACAGCAGGAAAGCCCCTGAAATCGCTTTCCCCGTTTGTGCGATATACAGTAAGTCAGGAGATTAGGAGGGACATGTATACAGTACAGTGTGAAACAGAGAGCTAGCGGAAGCTGCTGCAGCGCAGGGAGCTCAGCTCCGTGATGACCTGAGGCGGGGGCGGGGAGGGAGCTCAGCTCCGTGATGACCTGGGGGGGGAGGGTGGGCGGGGGGGGGAGCTCAGCTCCGTGATGACCTGAGGCGGGGGCGGGGAGGGAGCGCCCAGAGGGAGGGGCCGCATGTATGCGCACGGCTGATGGACACAGTTGCACAGTGGAGACTAACACTGCATTGGAAAGCAACTGTATCTCAGTAAATAAGAATACCCAAAATCAATTAATAAAAAAAGAAAAAGAACAAAAAATGAAGAGCAATATGCCGCGAACTGGTGAACAATACAGCTTTGAACTGTGCGGGTCTGCGTTTTCGTGGGTGGTTTTCACCGCACACCACAGCGCACAGTCCCAGGCTGGATGCGTTTGCAGAGGTGGGACCGTGTGTGCTGAGGGCTGACTGGAAGGTTCTACTAGGATTTCCCACTGTGCGGAGGGTTGCTCAGCAACCCCCCACCTCCACCACCCCCGCCCCGAACCCTGCATTGTTCAAGACTCAACTGTACTTGTAAAATTATTTAGGAGAAATATTTTAGCACCTAACTCTTCATTGGAACAGTTCTCTTCCATTTACCAATTACAAATTAAATGTGATTGCACACCACAGTTTCACAACCCTCCACCTGATTTCACCAGTAATTTCAGGTCGACTTACCCGCGGATTTCCTAAAATGGCAGTCCCAAACGTCAGTTTCCTTTTTTGTCCACCGCTTAAATTTTGAGCAAGAACGTCTTGAATGTTTCCCATCTCCAGATCCTGTAAAACCCGTTGGACCTGACAAAGGACATTGAGTCCACACTTAGACGTTCCTCTTAAAGACACTAACTCCCACTCTGCCGTTCATTGCAAAGGGCCTTGTGGACCTTTTGAGGATGAATTGTGTAGAAACAACACAAACGCATTTAGGGTTTTCTAGGTAAGCACTTCCATTCTCGCGGCTGTGACAGCTAGCTTAGGCATCTACCTGTTGCTCCACTTCATGTGGCTGAATCCCTTTTGTCTTAGCAAAGAGCCTGAGGTTTTCTCTCACGGTGAGGAAACCAAATTGCACGTTGGCTTGTGGACAGACGCCAGTGAGCTTGCTGATGTGTTCTAGGTCAGCCGCTTCTGAAAGTGAGTGATTGTAGATGGTGACGGACCCTGGAAGGGAAACGGTCAGCCTCAGGATAAAGATCCAGGTCTCGTGTGCGAGATTTTAAAACGGAAAGCAACGTGTGTCAATACTAAAGTCCTTTAAACGTTATAACAAGATTATTACAAGGCTTTTAAGTTTACTTGGAAGAAACAATAATGTGCTCAAATAAAAATAATGTGTTCAAATACAGGCAAGGAATAATATCTGGAATATTTGTTCTTAATAGCAACCGGGACAGTTTGCCAGTGAGGCACCGTTGCTAAATCACATCACTGGGTTACATATGAGGCTATTTCTTTACCCTTCAAAGCTTCTACTTTCTCATACTTTGTTTATCCATATTCCTTTTACCTAAAAGGAGTACTGTACACTCTTGATGAATTAAAACTTAATGTTCTCCATACATCCAAGCCCATTAGGAAACAGAAGAGCTACTTATCATGACCTATTTAAGCCACAAAGATTCTCCTAAATGAGTTCAACGGAAATCTGTCAAATAATAACTTGAAGGACCTTCTAAAGATCCTCTCTCAAGTGCCTGAGTGTGGCTAGTAGTTGATGAAACTGCTTGCTGGGGTTCGTGACTGAAACTAGGGAGCAGATGAAAAGCACACTGGGTTCACTTGCCCGTGCTCGTGTCCCGCCGTGCCTGTCTTCTCACCTGACGTTGGGGCCGACAGTCCGCTGAGTATATTTAACAGCGTGGTTTTCCCAGCTCCGCTGTGACCGAGGATGCCCGTGATCTGGCCTTCGTATACCTCCAATACCAGGCCTGGCATTATTCCAAGAAGATGACACTCAGAGCCTGCATGGTAACTTTACAGTCTCTGAAATTTTTATAAATTCTCACAGCATCTGTATATTTGGCTAGCAATACTCAAAATAAAACGCACCCCCAGATTCATTCCTTTAAAATGGCATCTTCTAGGACTTCCCTGGCAGTTCAGTGGTTAACTCTGCCTTCCAATGTGGGAGGTGTGGGTTCAATCCCAGGTCAGGGAGCTAGGTTCCCACACTGACTCCCAGTGGAAAAACCAAAAGGTAAAACAGAAGCAATATGTAACAAACTCAAAAAAGACTTTAAAAACGGTCCATATCAAAAAAATCTTAAAAAAAAAAAACTGCACATTCTATGAGGCACACTGTATATATGCGGTGTTGTCATGATATATATTATTATCTGACTAACAATTTTTTTTCAATGAAATCAATCTTGTCATTAAAGATAGGCTGAGTATAATAAAGACAGCTTTAGGGTTAATACCATGAGTCGAAAATAAACAGTATCATGCTATCCTGTATCCTTCAAACCCGTAAGATATCAGTGGTGCATCCGACTTCCTCAAATTATTACAAGATTTTGAAGTTTACTTGGAAGAAACCATAATGTGCTCAAATAAAGGCAAGTCATGGTATCTGGAATATCTGTTCTTAATCATGGCTGAGACAGTGTAACAGGGAGGCGCCGTCGCTAAGTCACGTCGCTAGGTTACACATGAGGCTATTTCATTACCTTTCAAAGCTTCTACTTTTTCGTGCTTGCCTTTTCCATATGCCTTTTTAAGATTTCTTATTCTGAAAAGAGAGGAAGACGTTTTGAGCAAACGGTAGAGGTGGACAGAGAACTCGTGAGTCAAGCCGCCCAGGCTGTCAGGAAAGCTGGAGGTCCTTTTCCTTCACGCAGGTCCGCGGGCGGACAGAAGCCTCTTGGCTCCTCATCGGAGCCTGCCTCCGTCCTCGTCCCATGCTGAGCAGCTCACTCTCTGCAGGCAGCGTGAGTCTGTGAGTGCCGTGAGGATGATGAGAAGTGACTGGCCCAGAGGAAGCGGGCGATGAGACGGCGTGTAGAGGACCCGCACTCCGGTGGGGGACAGAAGCAAGCAGTGAGCCCGCAAAGAGACACACCGGCTTTGGGGGTCAGACCTCCCTGGGCCAAGTCCCAGAGTCATGTGCCATGCACACCATCCGTGGACTCAAAGCTCACGGCCAGACTCAAAGCACACCATCCGTGGACTCAAAGCTCACTGAGTTCAGCAGTAAAATGGGAATGACATTAACTCTCTTGTGTGGTGGATTTGTAGAGTGAATAAGATCCTGTGTGCAGAGAAGAAAAATGCCTGGGAGACAAGACACTTCCCAAGAAGATGGGAGAAGAGGAAAAAGATAAGAAAACGGAGTACAGAGAAAAAAAAATTTCAAGCACAGTGAAGGTTCGTTCTAAGCCGGGTCCTGTGGATTTCATCTGCATGACCTTCTAGTGACACATTGCAGGAGATGCAGCTTTGATCCCTGGGTTGGGAAGATCCCTTGGAGGAGGGCATGGCAACCCGCTCCTGTATTCCTACTTGGAGAATTCCATGGACAGAGGCCTGGCGGGCTACAGTCCACGGGGTCGCAAAGAGTCAGACACAACTGAGCGGCTAACACACACACACACACACACACACACACAGATATAACCTGTTGTTTGCAGCACAGGGCATAGCCATGGAGCAGGACCGATAGCCCAGGGTTGCCAATTCATAGCTCAAACTCCTGAACTATCTCATGATCAAATATGTGAGGTTGTCTGCCCCCAAGGCCTCTGTTCATTCTGGGGATGCTTTTCCTAGAGCATAGAGCTGCTCTGGCTAACTGTAACTCACAAATCATCAAAACCCTGCTCCCTGCCCACTGGGGAAGACAAAATGCCTCCTGAGCATTTAGGACTTTCTACGCCTCCTCTGATGGCCCCTGATTCTGGCCCAGACATCGGAAAGGATGTAAAAATTCCAGTTTGCAGGGAGGTCACGATTCTCGATGACACAGTCCTGGTACGCCAGGAGTGAGAGAATGCCACCCTTTGGTGTCTGTTCATACTGGACACTTGTTTTCAAAAGTTACTATTTAAAGACTGTACGTATCATAAATGTTCAGAGTTAAAATGGAGGTGGTGAACCAGAATGGTATTGTTTAGGTGTGAGACAAAGGCGACAAAGATGGGCAAATCTTGAGCAGAGATCTGGGGAGTTTCGGTGCTTCTGGTGGTTGGGAAATGGAGCCGCCAGGATTGACTGCAGCACACACAGTATCTCAGAGGGAGACACACCTGCCAGAGCGCCCCCGGCTCGGGTTTCCTTCCATCTCCCCTTGTCTGTGTCTCTTGCTGCTTCCTTCTGGGCTTATTAATCAGGAAGCAAAAGACGAGAGATAAAGTGAATTGCAGAGAAAAGGGGGCTCAGAATAACAAAGATGAGGACTGTGTCTGTCGTAAAGGGAAAGGACAGAGAAAAACAACAAGGCAAAAGAAAAGAGAGGTGATGACGAAAACGGAAATACGAAGGCTATCACTTCGCTGATGGACGTCGTCCTGTCGTAAGATTTTAGTAAAAGCAAATGCGGACAAGATGAGAAGACAGTGCTGTTAAGAGCGAGGCTAGCCTTGGGAATTCCCAGGCGGTCCAGTGGTTAGGACTTGGAGCTTTCCCTGCCAAGTTCCCCTGCTCGGTGAGGAACTAAGGTCATGTAAGCTGCGTAGCAGTGTGGCCCCCAAAAACGAGTGTAAGCTTTCACGAGTGTAGCATCCTGGCACTGAGAGGCACTCTGTCTCCCCGACCTTGCCCGATAGAGCTCTGCTCTCGGACCTGCTCTCCATTTCAGCCTCACATGATATTTTCATTACCTGATGGCTTCTTTCCCGTGGAATTCTGCAGACACTGGTTCAAAAGAGTCATCGGATGGAGAATCTGGATCGATGTCATTCTCGAGGGCCGCACGATCAGCCCTTCGGCGTTGGAACCAAGAAGAGGATTTAAGGAAAAACCAGGGAGGCTGCTGACGTCCGTATTCAGCTACATGAACAGGCGGTAAAGAAGCACTGGGTCAGTCACCACCTTGAGCGCTAGAGCGGCCAGCAGACAGTGCAACCCGTCTGGGAGGGCTTAGGGGTTCCTCAGACCCAGCATCAGGAGCTAGCATTCTTTGGCCGGTTCTGAGACAAGCACTAACAGTGTAGTTATCCTGGGTCTATTATCCTTGATCTATAAATCATCCTTAATCTATAAGGGCCTTTTTCTTAAAGAAACCAGCTAAAATGTTATGGTCCAACAAGATCTTAGAAAGCGGTATTAAATGCAGAATACCGCTATGGCTTATTTTAGAAACTTTGGTGGAGGAGGGGGAATGCTTGATAATTTATATCTAATATGTTGTAGAGTTATTTTAAAGAAATAGAAATGAAATTGTGTTGAATCACAATCATGTTACTACTTACTGGGCAAAATTTTGTCCAAATACAACGTCAATACCAAATAGAGAAGAGCATCAAAAACCAGCATGAAAATAGTAGCTATTATGAGGTACTGGTCGTTTGGAGAATCTGAATGGATGTTAGAATTCACGTCGTAGTCCAAATGGATAAGCTGGAAAAAAAAAAAAAGATACATGTGTGGAATTGAAAAAGGATACCCAGAGCATTAAAAGTTATTATTGTCTTATTTCTGCTAGACATTGGAATTGAAAAGATAAATGAAACATGATTCTGTCTTCATAGAGCGCTAATCTGTTGGAAGATACAGGAAGGAAACCATCTAACCACAAAGCAATTCAGGGAGTGAGTGAAGGTGGTGCTCAGGATTTAGAAGGCCACACTCTGCAACAGGGAAGTCCTCCAGGCAGAGGTGAAAACCAGGAAGCTGATACTGGAGCTGGGCTGCCTGGGGGCTTCATCAGGCTGACTGTGGAGGAGAGGGGGTAGTTCTAGAGGGGGGACGCTATTTGAGACTGAAAGGGAGAGGGCTGAAGTACTTTTGCAGTCAGACAGAAGACAGAAGAATAATTTCTTAGTAGAGGTGTTTGTGACCCCATGGACTGTAGCCCGCCAGGCTCCTCTGTCCATGGAATTTTCCTGGCAAGAATACTAGAGTGGGTTGCCATTTCCTCCTCCAGGGGATCTTCCCTAACCAGGAATCAAACCCATGTCTCTTGTGTCTCCTGCAGTACAGACTGATTCTGTATCACTGTGCCACCTGGGAAGGTTTTTAGATCCCCCCTGGATAACTCACGCAACATACTAAAGGTTAAAATTCCCATTTGCTTTTGTGAAGGTGCAGATTGAAAAGACAGGAAAGGTTTTTCTTTCTCTCTCTCAGCATTACCCGTTTTCTTTTAGATCTGATTAATATAGACTGACACCCCATCGATGGTGTGGTCAGCTTTTACTTTTATAGGGCTGTCCCCCAAAGAACGTTTATTTCATTTAATGCTCAGGAAACGTGACCCTTCATGTTATCAGCAGTATTTGAAAACCAGTAACTCCCTAGAGACATTGTTAAGATTCACTTATTTATGTATTCGTGGCTGTGCCGGGTCTTCATTGCTGTGGCAGGCTTTTTCTAGTCGCGGCAAGAGCAGGGTCTACTCCTCACCGCCGCGCAGGGGCCTCTCACTGCAGTGGCTCCCACGTTGCTGAGCGCTGGCTCTGGAGCACAGGCTCAGCAGTTGCGGTTCCCGGGCTTAGTCGCTCTGCGGCATGTGGAAGCTTCCCAGACCAGGGATCGAACCCGTGTCCCCTGCATTGGCAGGCAGATTCTTAACCACTGGACCACCAGCAATATCCTAGAGCACATTTTTGTTTCTTGATTGGCCAGTTCTATACGAGACTGACCTCCTCTCAAAAAATGTAATTCTAGTTACAACATCATAGCTTGTGCTTAGTCCCTTCCCTGGTGGCTCAGACTGTAAAGAATCCACCTGCATTGCGGGAGACCTGGCTTTAATCCCTGGGTTGGGAAGGTCCCCTGGAGAAGGGAACGGCTCCCCACTCCAGTATTCTGGCCTGGAGAATTCCACGGACAGAGGAGCTGGACACGACTGAGCGATTAACACACACAGTGAGTGAAATAGTGAAATAGTCTCATGAACTCTTACCTGGGCCATTCCAGCAGTGAAAGCAAAGGGGCTAAGAAGACATAAGGTCCACTCCAAAGCTGCAGGAAGGCGTCTGTACAAAGCTGTGAATCCCAGGCTCCCCCAGAAGACAGTGAGGAGGAAGACCACCAGCCCCGTAAGGAAGGGTTTCTTCACCAACACACTCATCAGGAAAGCTAACGTTATCTGAAAGGAGAGGAAGACTCCAGGTGGTCCACAATCCGCTGGGAATCACCAGAGGCATAATAGAAGAGAATTTCGTCATGCAGAAGTATATTTCATCATTGCCCCCAACCTCTAGATACTGTCTCATGCAACGACTCAAATATTGCAAACAGAACAGAGAATATGTGAGCAGAATCAGTGAGAAATGACTGCTAGTTTTCTCTGAGCAAGAGTTCAGAGAGAGAGAGAATTCACCAACTCACCAAAGACAGGCCGTAGAGGAGAAAGAGGGTGAAGACCACCGTGAAGCCAGTCAGGATGACGACTGGGGCATATGTCACTATAATAGCCATCAGAGTGGCTGTGATAGAGATGAAGCCAGTGTACATCAAACCCCAGGACAGCCTGGCATAGAAAGAAAGCATCAGTTCAAAGTGCTACTATTCCATCCCTCAATTCATTCATTTTTCAGCAGCTGTCTTGTGAAGCTTGCCGTATACCAAGAGCAAAGAGAACACAACATCTTGTAAGTTAGAAAACTTCTCTGCCCCTGAGTTTCATCTTCTACTGGAGAAGGTAGCAATAAAACAAGTTAATGGGTAAAATAGGTGGCTAATTTCAAAATAAGACAAATAACCTGGAGATCAAACCAGTCCATCCTAAAGGTGATTCAACCCTGAATATTCATTGGAAGGACTGATGTTGAAGCTGAAGCTCCAATACTTTGGCCACCTGATGCAAAAAGCCAACTCAGTGGAAAAGACCCTGGTGCTGGGAAAGATTGAGGGCAGGAAGAGAAGGGGGCGACAGAGGATGAGATGGGTGGATGGCATCACTGACTCAAGGGACATGAGTTTGAGCAAACTCTGGGAGAGAGTGGAGGACAGAGGAGCCTGGTGTGTTGCAGTCCATGAGGTCACAGAGAGTCGGACATGACTGAGCGAATGAACAACAACAAAGCTGGATATTGTAACAAGAGTAAATGGGAGAGGTTTCCAGTGGAAGGCATTTATGATGATTGATTTGTCAGTTCTGGGCCTCCTCTTTCAGTAATTACATGAACATCATGGAACCAAAACCAAAACAAACAAAACAGATGATGAAGCAGGGATCAGCAAACGTTTCCTCTGAAGAGCCAGACAGTAACTATTTCAGGCTTTTCAGATCATAGTCCCTGTGGCTCCTGCGGCACTGCCTTCCTAACACAACGGTTTGGCCATGGCTGTGTTCCACCAAAAATGTATTATTTGTAGATGCTGAAATTTGAATTCATATAGAGATTTGGTGCCATAAAATATTATTGTTTTCATGATTTTTTTTCAAACCTGGGTGAAAGCCATCCCTGGTTTCTGTGGCTGCTGTTCAGCGGCTAAGTTACGACAGACTCTCTGTGACCCCCTGGACGGCAGCACACCAGGCTTCGCTCTGCTTCACCGTCTCCGGGAGTTTGCTCAGATTCACATCCGCTGAGCTGGCGATGCCATCCGACCATCTCATCCTCTGCTGCCCTCTTCTCCTTTTGCCTCCAGTCATCCCTCATTTTGTAAAAACAAATGGACCAGTCAGTTTGCCAGCCCCTGACACAGATGACTAGATAGAGACTGAACGTAGACACATTTATACACACAGACATTGGATATAGATAGATACACGTATTTAGGTGGAAATGAAGATAAGTTTTGTTTGTCTTTTTATTTATTTATTTTTTTTTGCGATTGATTTCAAAGAATCAGGAAGAAAGCTTCTTTATAAGGGAAAGAATAAACTCTCCCCTTCTGTGAAGCTTGTTTAAGCTTTCTCTGCTACACTGTACCTATCTGACCTTGAAGGTAGTCACTTATCTTGTTTAAACTTCCTTATCCTCTGCTGAAAAAATGATGAGATAATTAAATGCAGTGCTGTATTTTATGCATTTAATGTGGCCACTGGTTTGTAATGGAACCTACAGGCCCATTCATCCATTCCTACGCAAGGCACTACTTTATGACAGCATCAGGTTTAAATATGATACTTTTCGGGTCTAGGGTGTCCGACCAGCTAACTTGTTCTGTGTTGCAGGATGGAGCGTAGCCATGGGGTTTACCAGAAGGCCGACTCTCGAAGTCCCATCATTGTCATCAGCGGCTTCATGAATTGTCTTTCTTGTGCAACACTGACTGATACGTAGTATATGAAGGCAGAAAAAGAAATAACACAGAAGAAAACGAAAAAATCAGTCAAAACTCCTGCTTGGGCAACAAAAGGTAGTATCTTCATATTTATACCAGTCACTGACATCAGGTTTTCCATCACCGAGTGATTCGTTGTGATCTAAAGAAAGACATCGGTGAGCACAGTGTTAGTGTTAAGCTAATTACAGCCTCATGCATTTGGTCTCAATTATAGAAGTTATGTGCATTCACTCCACGTTTACTCTATATGTATGTCCATCATGATTCGTCCCCTTGTAAATCCTGGAATATACTAGATTTTGTGTCAATTCCTTAGAATATCCTTACTTAGTATCTTCAGTGAATAAAATTCTACATGCATGTGAAGTCACCTCTGAAGTGTCACTTTGGTTAGTTAGTCTTCTCTGATACCTCTCACCAGAGAATCCTCTGCCTGTGGCCTGCCTCGCCATCACTTCCGTTCCATGACAGAGCCGGGACTCTCACTACAACTATTTATTCCTATTTCTCTCCCCCATGATCCAAGATCCCTGGAGAAAAGTGCCTGCGTTCTACTTCTTTCTTAATCCTCAGTGCTCGGCGTAAGGGTTAGTTAGAGTAATTACTCAGCCTGTTGTTCCATATCAAGTGACTAAATTAATTAAATGACAGATTGATTCGATCACCCTCTATGAAAACCAGATTTTCAAAGCAGTTAGTTTCTTTGAACTCAATACTCACTTCTATGATGGCAGCATTAATAGCAGCTTGAAAAGCTACAAAGCCTTTCTCCCAGAACAAAGTACCTTCACAAATGACACTTTCATCCATTATTTGACAATGAGCTTTAGGGGGAAAAAAAGAAAAAAAGAAAACACCTATTATGATGAGATAGGACAGTCTGGGATACAGGGAAAATCAGAATTTCAAAAGTTCCAAAATACACTTCTGGTCCACAATAATATAATGGATGGTAAGTGTTCTCAGGGGGGTTCACCCAAGAAGAATATACCAGACATGCTTTATCAATGTTCTTAGGACCCGCTCTCAACAACTTTTCATTAAATCTTATCATCCATTCTCTCCATTAGTTGAGACTGTTTTGTTGAGTTTTGTTCTTCTGTTGCTTGTGCCAATAAAGCACTACTTTTTTAAATGACTGGAAATCACTGAGCAAGAACATTTTCTCGAGGTTTTATTTAGAGGTAGCATAGGAATGATAGCAATATAATTTCTTAAAAAAATACACTTAAGATCATAGGCTTTATTTAATAAGAATGAATCTCACGTATGTTCAGAAATTAAACTTTATGTTGTATATGTTTGTAGACAGTAGACATCTACCGTCACATAGGCCTCCTTGTGGCTAATGACAATATAGCAAAAAATAGATTTTTTTTTCCAATAGGAAGGTTACCTGAATGGTCTCTGTGCTCCTTCATCGTGGGGATTCTATGTCCCCACAAAAACTTCAAATGGTATGAGAAGGCGTCGTTAAAGATGACTCTCACCGCATCTGTAGAATAGTTCAGCTCCAGCTCGCCCATGCTCTGCTCATCAGGCCAGCCCGAGATGGTCCTCCCTGCCGAGTGAGAGGAGCGGACAGCGGCTGAGATCTCTGTGTGGCCCAGAGACAGGACTGTGGCTTCGGTTTGGGGCAGCCTCACTGCCCCAGCCTTGGCCCCTCCGCTCTGCAGGGGCCGCTGCCGCCCTCTGACAGGGTCCCTATTCTCTACTCGGGTCCATCAGAGACCCTATCCCTACCCCTGCCATTCTGAGGTCGCAGCCTTGTCACCTAGTTTTGTTGGACACGCTGCCCTTGGTTTTGAGGCAGGAGATGGATGGGCCCCCGCTGGAGCAGTGGAGACAGCCGCTCCAAAGCAGCAGGAGCGAGGAGAAGCAGAGTCCTGTCTGCGTATGAGATAAGAGACCGCAGATCCCTCATTCCTGAGCTCAGGGAGACCCTCCTGACTACACATGCGTGGGTAGGCTCCTGGGAGGTCAAAAGGGAGTGGCGTCAGCCTTCCCATAGGCCTCATTGCTAGACTCTGTCTTGGCCAACAGAGGCGGGCACACATGGGAGCGCCAGAGACAGACCGACCCCGACTCAGGCTTGTGCGGAGTCGTGTCCGACTCTGTGTGACCTCGTGGACCGAGGCCTCCAGCTCCTCTGTCTGTGCGATTCTCCAGGCAAGAAGACCGGGGTGGGTTGCCATGCCCTCCTCCAGGGAATCTTCCTGACCCACGGATCTAGCCCGTGCCTCCTGGGCTTCCTGCATTGCAGGCAGATTCTTTAACCACTGAGCCATGGGGGAAGCCGAATACAGACTCAGAACCAGGCAAAGCAAGGTGATGGGCCAGAGGAAACCCAAAAGAAGTATTTGAAGAGATTAAAAAGCCACGCTGTCACCACCTCCCAATCTTCCCAGAGTCTTCTCACAAACATATGTCTGAATGGTCCTGGACTGTCTCATTTTGATAAGGAATACAATGAGGATGACCTTTTTAATATAAAATTTCTTCAATAGAAGACTAGTAAACAGTAAGAAAATCTCCTTGATACTCGAGAGGAATATAAATTAATGTTAATTAAATCTAGATACTTGAACGTTGAACACAGTTTATCAAAGAAATTGCAAATGAATTTGTGTATTTTGCAAATAAGGAAATTACCATGAACTGCCTAAAACATACCTTTTATGAAAGGGGCAGAAGCCAACTTGTTCATTATCTCCTGGGTGGTCTTGGATTCAGGAGCAAATGCAATAATGTAATCAGAATCATTAAAATTATCTACCCGTCCCAAGTTCACAGCGGGCAGTTGAGGGAAGTCATTAACTTGGTGTAAATTAGAGGAAAACAGATGAGCAAACAGTACTAGGAGACAGGAGAAGAGCCATTCCTGCAGAGCAGGGGGAGAAAAAGGAAGCAAGTCAGCAGTTGTTCTACCACGGCCTGATCAGAGACAAACGAGTTAAAAACTCATAATTCTGTTGGGTTGCTTGGGCATTGTTTTTCCCTCTCTTCCAGTTTTTAAGTGTTTAAGTGTTTCGACTTTCTTTTGTCCTTTAATCTGTGTATTTTGAAATATGCACACCATCCCTCAAGACAGAGTTGTAGTGTCAATTCCAATTATAACTAATAATTTAAGTTTATTTACTTGAATGCAAGTGTTAAAGGCTGGATTGCTTCATGAATGGTCATGTTGACCCCTGAGTGAGAATGATAAAGAAATGTTCATTGGAATGAAATAGACAATCCGCCTCCATAATCAGGAATGAAGTGGTATATTTATTTTCTGCTGCCCAAATGCAAAATAAGATAGCTCCAAAACATTGCTTCATGAAAAGAATTTTAAAAGCCTTTGTCATCATGATGGCGTTCTAGAATTGGAAATGTACTCCAAAACACTGCTTCCCGAAAAGACTTTTAAAAGCCTTTGTCATTGTGATAGCATTCTGGAATTGGAAATGTACCAGAATTGCAAATGCATTTGAAATCTGATAAGAACACAATTTATTGTTCAGTTATAGGGATCAAATCCAGGTCTTCTGCATTGCAAGTGGACTCTTTACTGTCTGAGCTACGAGCTGCTGCTGCTGCTGCTGCTAAATCGCTTCAGTTCTGTCTGACTGTTCGACCCCATAGACGGCAGCCCACCAGGCTCCCCCATCCCTGGGATTCTCCAGGCAAGAACACTGGAGTGGGTTGCCCTTGTGTTCTCCATGAGCTACAAGGGAAGCCCATAATTCTAACACATGGCCTTTAAAAAAGGTATATATCTTATTCACCAGATGATCATCCTTTAACTCTTATGTTGGTTTGTTTTTACACCTGTATCTGTTTAGATAAATAAATTCACAGATATAATCCTTATACTAAAAGAGATAAAAAAGACGTAAAACATCTCTATAGCGTAGACTCCAGCTTTTATACGTACATAATCCTTCCTGCACACAGGGATCTTTGTGTACTTTAATCACTGCAAATTCACGCGCTCCGTGCATATTGGTTGGAAGAACACGTGCACACTCGCAATGTTCAGAAAGTGAAGTGTTAATACATCCTCTCTTGAAATATGGGTATTTTACAAGTGACTTTAAATTAGATTTTTCTGAATTTATTAAAGTTCCTACATGAATAGCATGCGATCATCCTTATGAAGCTTACTACAAGCAAGAGTTCAAATGCCATTTTCCTTTCCTCTTTGTTTTTCTGCTCATGGTTTCTTTCGAATCGACATCATCTCTGTCCATAGTACAATGGTGCAAGTGCTACAGTTTGTTCTTGGAGGTTTTATTTTTTTTGTTTTAATTTTGTATTACTTTTTGGATTAAGTTCTAATTACTTTCTGGATTAAGTAAATTTCTTTCACTTTCCTGCTGAATTTTTGTACTTATTCCTTTATGAGATTCAAATGAATTCAGATGTAATTGGTACCTCAGTAGGATAAATATTCAGGCTTTATTTTTATGGGAGTTTATTTTCATAACTTTATTTTTCATGGAGTTTCTGAGTATAAATTCTTTACAAAATTCTTCCAATAAGATGTGTCATAATGACATATTTGAAAGGAATCTCACTTGAAATAATAGCAAAACTCCGAATTTGAAAAAAAAAAAAATCCAGCCTGCTAATTAGAAATAGAATGTCTATGAAAGAGTAAAGAAAACAGATAGAGTGTTTGTACCCAAAAAAGTACTCTGTCCTCTTTTAAATATGAGATGACATAGACTCTGAACCGTACCGACAAGGTCTCTCTTTTCATCCTCCATTTCTTAAGAAAATTCTTGCCAAGAAGCGCCCTCGTTTGCTGGCCCACGCTGAAGTGCCTCTTGCTCATCCTGACCTGTTTATTTTAAAAGGAGAAAGTAAAGGGAGAAAATGTGAGGGTTGGACATAGAAAACATTGAGCAACGCAGCCAGAGAGAAGCATCCCAGCAGCTGCTCCCAGTTGCTCAAGGAACAAAGGGAGCCAGGAGAGCTGAAGAGCGCGAAGGGATGACGCCGCTCAGGGTGAGACGGAAGAAGACTCCCAACAAGTGTGCGCACGCGTGCTGCACGTTGACTCCTCATTAGACTGAGAAAATTAGAGAATGCAATAGAGCCAAGTGTTCAGTTCTTTAACAGGGATAAAGGAACGTTACTGCCAGCGGGAGAAGACCACACAGCCGTTCCAGCGACTCATCACCAGCTCATTGCTGCTTAGCAACATCCTGCTGTCAGTACTGCTCCTGGTGTGTATGCCAAGGAGATTCCCACACATGTGCACGCGGGGACCTGTACCAGGATGCCCTTCATAATGTAGAGTATTGGGGTGCAATGTCATCAAGTTGGAATGGATACAGTTCATAGCATACCAGGTAGGATTCAGAGGCGGTAAATCAGTACCCACTGATCCACGAGGAGAGATTTTAAAACACAGTGCCAATTTAAAAACTGGAAAAGAAGGTTGAAAGTGATACCGCTACATCATTTATATTAATTAACGCATGCATGCTCAGTTGCTCCGTCCTATCAGACTCCTTTGCGCCCCCATGGACTATACCGCCAGGCTCCTCTGTCCTTGGGATTTCCCAGGAATACTGGAGTCAGTCGTCATTCCCTTCTCTAGGGGATCTTCCCGACCCAGAGACTGAACCTGCGTCTCCTACATTGGCAGGCGGGTTCTTTACCAATGAGCCACCTGGGAAGTCCGTATTAAGTAATACTGCGTGCAGTAGAGAACATCCAGGACAATGAAAAGGTGACCAATAGCCATCCAACATATATAACCAGCACCTACAACTCAACCCCCCCAAAAACAAACAACCCTATTAAAAGTGGGCAGAAGAGCTGAAGAGACATTTTTCCAATGAGGAGAGGCAGAGGCCCAAGAAAAGACGCTCAGTATCATATTGGTAATCATCGGGGAAAGGCAAGCCCAAACTGCAATGAGATATCACCTCACCATGGTCAGAATGCCGTTATCAGAAACACCACAAATTACAAATGTTGGTGGGGGTGTGGAGAAAAGGGAACCCTTGAACACTGTGCATGGGAACGTACATGGCTGCGGCCAATGAGAGAGCCATGCTAAGGTTTCTTGCAAAACTAAAAACAGCACTACCATATGGCTGAGCAGTGCCACTCCGGGCATATATCTGAAAATAACAAAAACACCGATTTGAAAAGATGCACGCACCCCAATGTTCGGGCTTCTGCTGTGGCTCAGCTGGTAAGGAATCCGCTTGTAATGTGGGAGTCCTGGGTTGGGAAGATCCCCTGGAGAAGGGAAAGGCTACCCGCTCCAGGATTCCTGCCTGGAGAATTCCACCCACTGCGTAGTCCATGGTGTCGCAGAGCCGGACACGACTGGGCGACTTTCACTGTCCCTTCCCGGGTGTTGACAGCAGCATTATTTACAGTCGCCAGGGTGTGGAAGCAGCCCAGTGTCCACCAACAGAGACTGGCTAAAGAGGACGGAATATTACTCAGTTATGAAAAATGAAGTTTTTCCATTTGCAACAACATGGATGGACTTGGAGAGCGTTACGCTAAGTGAGATAGGCGGACAGAGAGAGACACATGCTGTGTGACGTCACATGCGTGTGGGATCTAAAAAGTATTACAAACTAGTGAATAAAACAGAAAAGACAGACTCTCACATACAGAGAACAAACTAGTGGTTGCCAGTGGGGAGAAAGGGGAGGGAGACACGGGGGGCGGGTAGGGGAAAGGGTGTATGGGAGTGTATGGTTCACGTGTGTGAAACTTTTGAAAACTGTAAAGTACCTGATGCAAAGAGCTGCTGCTGCTGCTGCTGCTGCGGCGGCGCGTCAGTCGTGTCCGACTCTGTGCGACCCCGTAGACGGCAGCCCACCAGGCTCCTCTGTCCCTGGGATTCTCCAGGCAAGAACACTGGAGTGGGTTGCCATTTCCTTCTCCAATGCATGAAAGTGAAAAGTGAAAGTGAAGTCGCTCAGTCGTCTGACTCTTCGAGGCCCCATGGACTGTAGCCCACCAGGCTCCTCCATCCATGGGATTTCCCAGGCAAGAGTACTGGAGTGGGGTGCCATTGCCTTCTCCGGATGCAAAGAGCTAACTCACTGGAAAAGACCCTGAAGCTGGGAAAAACTGAGGGCGGGAGGAGAAGGGGACGACAGACAATGAGATGGTTGGATGGCATCACCGACTCAACGGACATGAGTTTGAGCAAGCTCCGGGAGATGGTGAAGGACAGGGAGGCCTGGCATGCTGCAGTCCATGGGATCACAAGAGTCAGACATGACTGAGCGGCTGAACAACAACAACCATTGAATTTAAAGAATCTTTCATTCACTTAGAAAAGGGGTGGGAGTGGAGGTAGCACATGAAACAGGAGTTTTAAACTCAGGAAAATAAATGATCAAAACAGCTAGGAGCTTTGTTTGAACCAATCATTCAATCATTCAGCTGAAACAATGAGCGAGTGGAAGTAGTTTGAATATAAGAGATTGGGAAGGAAATAATACTAACTACATTTAATGATGTTATTTTTATGTTCCAGGTAGCACCAAGTGTTTTATTAAAATTAGTTCAACCCTTCCAATAAATCTTTGGGATATTATTCTCCCCATTCCACAGATGAGGGAACTGAGGCACAAACACAGGTCCACAGGCCAGGGATTTACCCCAGGTTGCCAAGTTCTGGAGACCTCGCTACGAAGCAATGCGCCTGGGGCACTGGAGGGTAAAGGCAGCAGCCTGTCGTAAGGTTGGCAGCCAACTGACTTCAAATCAGGGAGATAAGCTTGGGTCATCAGGGCAGACCCAGCGTCACCACAAGGGTCCTTAGACATGCAAAAGGGAGGCAGAAGAGGAGGTCAGAGTGAAGCGATGCGGTGAGTGTCCTCAGTCACTCTGTCGTGTCCGACTCTTTGCAAACCCATAGACTGTAGCCCACCAGGCTCCTCTGTCAATGGAATTTTCCAGGCTAGAATACTGCAGTGGATTGCCATTTCTTCCTCCAGGGGATCTTCCCCACCCAGGGATCGAACACGCATCTCTTGCGTCTCCTGCATTGGCAGGCAGATTCTTTACCACTGCGCCAGCTGGGATATCCCTAAAGTGCTGTTTCAAGGACTCAATCTGTTGTTTGCTTCTGAGATGGAGAAAGAAGGGCGTGAGCCAGGGACACAGATGCGTCTAGAAGCCAAGAAAGATAAGAAAACAGAATTCTCTCCTACATCCTCCACAAAGGAACACAGCCTTGCCAACGCCTTGATTTTGGTCCAGTGACACCCAGGTCCCACTTCTTACCTCCCGAGCTGTGCAGTGATACATCTCTCTGTGTGTTAAGCCATTAAGTGTGTGGCCATTTGTTTATAGCAGCGATAAAAAAACTAACCCCAGGAGCAGAAGAGGAGTCTGAGAACATGGAGTCAGGGAGTAAGACGGAAGAGATCCTAAAGTCGGTCGGTCTAGAACGAGGGCCTCGGGACACACAGAGAAGGTGACTGGGGATTCCGACTGGGCTGTACCTTGTTGGGGGGACACAAGAGGGCATGGATTCAGGTTTAGAACCTGTCCAGGAAGGAAGGAAGGATTTAGAAGCTATGTGGATGAGTTCCTGATTATAACGTCAGCATCAGAGCAGACTGTGACTAAAACCAAACTGAAATATTTCCAGGGCTTCTCTGGTGCCCCGGTCGTTACGAACCTGCTTTGCAATGCAAGGGACAGTGGTTCACACCCTGGTCTGGGAAGATCCCGCTTGTGCAGAGCCACTGAGCCTGTGGGTCTGAGCCTGTGTCTAGAGCCTGCAAGCTGCAAACACTGAAGCCCGAGGGCCCTGGAGCCCGTGATCGACGCCAGCAGACGCCAGCAGACAGCAGGGTGATGAGAAGCCCCCGGCTGCAGCTCGATAGAAGCCTGCACGGCAATAAGGACCCGGTGCACCAGGAAAAACAAAAAGGAAAAAATATACACGGATATGAAACATTCCTGGTTAGGAAACCAGCGGTGCCGTAGACTGGGGTGTCTGGAAGGGTTAACACTGGAGCCTCCTCTACTTTCTTGCTGTGGATGAATGCGTGTGCTGGAGAACATTGTAAAGAATGATGAACATGATCTAGTCGTGATGGTGGCGTTTTTAACTGTTAAGGCTGATTTTTTTTCCCCACGGCATGTCCTGGTCAGAAATAAAAATACTATTCACTGTAGTTACACAAAACATCTATTTAGCTTAAATTGCTCTGAGTAGGAGCCTGTGTGATCTAATAATAACTTGGCTATAAAAGCCAGTCATTTCCTATTCAGACAGAATTCCCAGTATTCAGAGAATAAACATGTTACACAACAAATTTCGCAAAAATTTAGAATGATAAACAAGGTCGATGAAAATATAACCTTCAGGTTTCTTGATGAAGCCATTTAAATCATTTAAATACTCAGAACCTTAGGTCTCTGGTTAAAAAAAAAACTAATACTCAGAAAATCATGTATCCCCCCAATGCATATAAAGCCTCTGGCAGCAAAATTGAAAATGAACAAAAAAGAATAAGTAATTCTTACAGTTTGAGAAATATAGCTCATCCTTGTAAAGAGGCAACATTAAGTCTCATTCCTTTCAGCTTATCCAATAGTCTCTTAGACAAAACATGCTATTTGTCCAAACGTGCTTTAGTCATAGGGTAAAAATTTAAATAAATATTGGTTCTCCAAGTGGTTATTTACAATACAATATGAAATACTCAGATAATTTGAAAAATCAAAATGACTTGCTAACAACATCCTGCATCTCACAGTTTTCATCCAAGTGTTTGGCATTCCCTGTTTGAAGTCACACGTTATATTTTCATTTGCAAAACCACATTTTCAGAGGTTAACTTACTCTCAGGAAAGCTGGAGCAAGACTCCAGAAACAGTTCATCCACGGGTCTCCGCGGGTCCTGGAGAACAATTCACATTCCTTTTGGGTCACTACTACATCAACGCTTTTAATTTCATGTTTATTGTGAGTAGTTCCGTGTAGAACGGTTTCTGAAAAGGACTATGGTCTTAATTCAGCCAGACTGCCAAAACTCTGCTGACATCACGTGGCGACTTCTTTACAGTTTCCTGTTTCTTTGTCTCCCCGCCAGCTCCTCAGCAGGGAGTTCGTGGCTGCAGATGGCTGGCTGGACCCAGCGAGCGTCAGTACTATCAAATCAAAGAGAAGCTAGTCTTTTCCAATTCGCTTTTCCACGCAAGGCCCTCATGGGAGAGCTGACTCCCAACACAGTCTTTTAAAGAAACGTAAGTAAAGAAACAGTTCGGAACAGAGCAGAGACAAGTAAAAAGGAAAAAAAAAAAATGACATGGAGAAGGGAACGGCACCCCACTCCAGTATTTTTGGGAGAATCCCATGGCCAGAGAAGCCTGGCAGGCTACTGTCCATGGGGTCGCAAAGAGCTGGGCACGGCTGAGCAGCTCACACACACACACACACACTGTGCTGAGCCCGGGGGATGCCTGTGAGAAGCACTCATGTACCCATTTGAAAAAAAAAAAGACAAATACAGAAACGGGCCAGAAAGCAACTCAAAAGTCTCCACTGAAATTTAGTTCTTAAAATCTGGATATAGAAGTATGGCGATGAAGAATGTAATTTTTTAAGGGAACAAAATGAACTGAATTTTCATCTTCATCTGAGTTGTGTTGCATGCAAGCTACCTGCGGCATCTTTCTTGCAGTGGGGAATACGAGAGTCCTTAGAGCAACGTCACCTAAAAGCACCTGCCCTCCCAAGAGCTACGAGCTTCTTGTTTCTGCAAAAGTGCCAGAAGGCAGACTTTCTCTGTAAAGCGGCTTTACTTTCTCTGTAAGCAGCCGGTGGTTTTTAGGACATCTTGTTTTTCATATTATCGAAGAAACATTTTTAACAGGTAAGAGCTGCCGTTCTATCTTTTTTTGAGCATTTCAGGTAAATCAAAGATGAGGCAATTCTAAAAAAAAAGTGAGAAAGTTGCTTATGAAATTACATGAAATTGTAATTTCATGAAAGTATAATTCGTGGAGAAGAAAGGTGAGTAGGGGCCAGCGTGTCTCTGCTCGCTGTGTGGGTCTGTTGCGTTCCCCTGTGCTGTAACTGCTTCCTGAAAACGCCCGTGAGGGTATATGCTGTGCGGGCAATTCTCAAACCAAGTAGGCTCATCCGTTTCCTACGGGCTGTGATAATCACATGAGATCTTCCTCATTTACCTCCCGTTCTCTCATATTTATTCTCTTGCGAATTGTATGAGTCCAGAAATGGCTAGGCTAGCAAAATAGAGGCAGATTAACTCACTAATGCCTACGACTGTCAAACACAGACAGGCTCTGATTGTTGCTGTACGGCTGCTGTCTTCTGCAGAAGATACAAAAGTATCAGACTTAAGAACACCTGCCAGAGAATATAATGTGGACATTTTGTTTTCAGATGAACTTTGTATCTAGGAGAGAGATTATGTCTTCTGACCCCAGTTGGCTTCTGGACTGGATTCTTTTCTTTCAACACGCTGGCCTCTTCTTTGACCATGTGGTAATCTTTATAGTGTCGTAACACAGCAAGCACACCCTCATTAATCCTCTTTTTCAACATTTTCTTGGTCAAGTCATGTCTGCACTCTTCTAAATAAGCTTTGGTTTCCGCTTCCCAATTAAAAAACAACTGTCCTGTTGGGATTTCAAAAGTGGAATAGCACTAATTTTGTAGTGTAATGTCCTTATGAAGCAATCACATATGGTATTTATTATGTGCAAGGCACAGTGAAATATTGCCACACTGAATAAACATAAGAATCTCACGAGGTGGGCATTATCATGCACGTGCCTGCTCAGTTGTGTCTGACTCTTTTGAGACGCTTTGGATTGTAACCCACCAGGCTCCTCTGTCCGTGGGATTCTCCAGGCAAGAACACTGGAGTGGTTGCCATGCTCTCCTCCAGGGGATCTTCCTGACCCAGGGATGGAACCCAGGGCTGTGTCTCCTGCACTGGCGGGCAGATTCTTCACCTCTGAGCCAACTGGATGTCAGGATCAGCCCAACAACGAACCGACCCGAGGGAGCGGTGGCACAGAAGAATTAAGGAAAAGAAGACTCAGAAATACAGTGGGAGTCGGAGGGCTGATGCCACTCGAAGGCAAAACCCAGATCCTGATCCGCACGTGTCTTTTATTGTTAACTTCTACTTCCTTGTTCGTGCTCTAGAGATATCTGTTCTTTACAATCTCAGATCGGGGATAAAGACATACAATGCACAGTCCTCAATGCCAAACCTTTAGGCCTTTCAGGACTGTTTAGCTTTTTGGCTAGTGATGCCCTTTCTCAGCAACTCTCTCAAGGCTCTGGTTACGGGAACAGTCACTGATGGTTTTCCATCAGTCACATCAGTACTTCAACATCTTGTTTTCAAGATGTCTTTCCACAACGTACTTTTTACTGCTCCCAGCCCTTCGCCTGGGGCTGATGAGAAAGTCATTCTTATTTTTCAAAGAAGCCCCGTTATTTATAGCACAGGGCTATGCATAGCTTATCCCCTTCACTGGAAAGTCCAATCACTCCTATTTCACAGATGAGTAAAGTGAGTCCCTGAGCTTAAATAACTTGCACAAAATCAAACAGCTGGCGAGCAACAGAACCTGGGTTAAACCCCGCCTTCAGCCTGGGAGCTCAGATGACAAGTGCCGTGTCATGAGCCCTCCGTATGTCTCTCTTCCCTCCGCGAGTCTCAGGGAGGTGCATGCGTTTTATGGTTCTCCTTGACTTTGCCTCCTGTGTTTTGCAGCAGTATTCTCCAGGGCTGGACGTCAGATGCTGTCTTTTGCATGGAGCTAACGCCTCCTCCTGGATACTCTCCTGGCGATTTGTGCAGAGTACCTGGGGCCGTGGGACTTGTGTGCAGCCCTCAAAACCGCGCCAGGTCAAAGTGTAAGGACCTGATCTGCCAAGAGAGCACGCAGCAGCCCAGAGCCTGACAGAAAGAGGCGGGGACGCTGCTCTTTTCCAGAGTCTTCCCTGCTCTGGCCCTTCACCTTTCCTGACCTAGCTGCACTGCCTACATTTGGGTTTTGGTAGATACTCTCCCAAAATTTCCTTTTTTCTTAAAAATATAATATTTTGCTTGGTCCTGCTTTATGAACTTTTTTTTTTGTCTTGCCACACCCTTTGTATGACATATTACCATCTTCCAATCTTATTTGTGGTCCCATTTCTTGGGCATCTTTTAGCCTCTCTCCGTGATCTGCCCGGGCTTCCCAGGTGGCTCAGAGGTAAAGACCCTGCCTGCCAATTCAAGAAACACAAGAGACGCAGGTGAATCCCCTCGGTTGGGACAATTCCCTGGAGAAAGGAATGGCTACCCACTCCAGTATTCTTGCCTAGACAATCCCATGGACAGAGGAGCTTGGCGGGCTACCGTCCATGGAGTAGCAAGAGTCAGACACGACTTAGTGACTAAACAACATGATCTGCCTCTGGGATGTCTCATGGAGCAGAATAATTTTATTTTTCTTTCACCTCTTCTGCAAATCTTTTACTTTCCACAAGGAATGTATGTCGTAGGATCAGCAGTCTGCCTCACCCAGCTGTTTGATGGGACAGTGTCTAAATTAAGCTTGCCTGTGGTTTTCCACTTCCCCACTCCTACACAGATTGTTTTCCCTCTGTTCCTCTCCTTGCTCTTGTTTTCTCTTCATCTGGAAAGTTCTGAGTGAGAACCTCCCGGTATGTTGTTCTACTGGTGCTCACCTTTTAACGTTGGCCGATGTATCTAAGCCTACGCTCTTTGGGAGATGTTAACACTCAGCGTCTCCACCCGTCTTCCCTCCACGGCCTGAGCTGGACAACGTGCTCCCTTCCTGCCCCTGAGGACGTCCTTCAGCACATTTGACCTTGAAACCTTAGCCCTGCTTCTTACGGGCTGTGCAGTGCTGGCAAGTGATTTTCTCTGGAAACTTCACTTTTCTCACCTGTAAGTGTCAGAGAACACAACAGCATCCAATGGGGTCATACAGAATTTTTAAATTTAGGGTTTGTTGGGCAGGGTAGTAAAGGAGGAATATGTGATCACTTATGTGTGGAATCTAAAAAATAAATGACTGAGTAAAACAAATCAGAAACAGACTCACAGATATAGAGAGCAAACTATCGGTCACCAGCGGGGTGAGGGGAGTAGGGAAGGAAGAGGGGTCAAGAGCACAAGCCACTGTGTGAACAAGTGAGCTGCGAGGACACACTACACAGCCCAGGGAAGGGCCACGCTTTGCAATAACTTTAAAGGAACTATAATCTGTAAAAATTTTGAATCACTACATTATATACGTGACACTAATATTATACATCAGCTATAAGGAAGTAAAAGTCGCTCAGTTGTGTCCTACTCTTTGCGACCCCATGAACTATACAGTCCATGGAATTCTCCAGGCCAGAATACTGGAGTGGGTAGCCTTTCCCTTCTCCAGGGGATCTTCCCAACCCAGGGATCGAACCCAGGCCTCCTGAATTGCAGGCGGATTCGTTACCAGCTAAGCTACAAGGGAAGCCCAAGAACACTGGAGTGGGTAGCTTTTCCCTATTCCAGATCTTCCCGACCCAGGAATTGAAAGGGGTCTCCTGCATTGAAGGCAAATTTTTTTTACCAACTGAGCTATCAGAGAAGCCCCATGTATCAACTATACTTCCATTAAAAAAAAGTCAAAGAACTTGTATCTGTTTTTAAGCTCTAGGAAATTTTCAGCTAATACATGGGTCAAATATGGCCTGCCTTCTAGTCAATTTTTTTTATTGGAAGTTTACTAGGTCTTTGAGATATATTTTCCCTGTCTTACCTTTTGCCTAACTACCATCTTGAAATTGGAAGCAATCTGTTTCACACCACACATAAACAACCTTTCCACTACACAATTTTAAATTTATTTTATTTTTTGTTTATAAAATCTGTGTCTTTGTTATTCATTTTTATCGAAGTATAGTTGCTTTACAATGTTGTGAGAGTCTCCATGGTACAGCAAAGAGAGTTAGTTATACATATACATACAACTCCTCTTTTTTGGATTTCCTTCCCATTTAGGTCACCACAGAGCCCTGAGTACCGGTTCCCTGTGCTATTCAGCAGGCTCCCCTGTCCGTGGGATTCTCCAGGCAAGAACACTGGGGTGGGTTGCCGTGCCCTCCTCCAGGAGATCTTCCTGACCCAGGGATTGAATCCGCGTCTCTTGTGTCTCTTGCATTGGCAGGTGAGTTCTTTACCACTAGCACCAACTGGGAAGTTGTTTTAAAATTATATATACTGCTAATTGTTACATATGACATGAGCTTAAATAATATCAACAGAGAATGATCAAGCTGGAGGCTTCAAGGGCCCTCTGAATGGCAGAGGAGTTTCCACCTCATGGTTGTATTAACCTCTTCATCGACATTTCCCAGCTCCTGCTCCTTAGAAAGTTCTAAGAACACCTGAATGGGAGGCAAAGAAGAAGGAAAAACAATAAGCAAGCTGTTGATTGGCCTCAAAAGAAACAGGCAATATACACGGGACTTTTGCGTGAAATTTACAGGAAGGACGCCAGACCACACGGGACGACTCACCTTTCCCAAGGTGCACTGAGAGAGGCTGTATTCTTCCAGGTTAAAGTTACGTTTCACTGAAAGAAAAAATAGACTGGTAGTAGATGTTTACAATTTATTTATTACCAACCATCTAAGTCATCTAAAATAAAAGTGCCAGTAATGAGTATAAATGGAACACAGAACGGAATGAACAAATGTTTGGTGAAAGAATGAAGTGAGAAGTCATAGTATCGGTATAAACGCATATTAAACTCATCTTGACATTAGAATTTCCTCACATTACTTACTGATAATATGGTTTATTACTGGGTTGGCCACAAAGTTCTTTCATAACATCTTATGGAAAAACTCAAACAAACTTCATAGCCAACCTATTAGTACGTGTATCTTGGGGAGACAGCTAAGTTCCTTGAGGGACTGAGGAACTCAGCGATACATTCTTACACAGAGGAAGGTTGCAATTCCATCTCATTCCCTTTAAAAAGATCTCAAAGTCCTGCATCACTGTGCTACAGCCAGTTCCTCTCCAGGCCCGTCTCTCTACTGGGCCTCCCCACCAGAAAATCTGCGTGAGACCGGCCATCAGATGCACTCCACACACACTCACGGGTGCACGGTTCACCGTTTACACACTCAGGATCCTCTATGCATGAGCCACCCCTGGGTGCCAGGGACGGAGCAGGAGAGATCAGGCAAAGCCTAAACCTCTGCCTTCATGCCGTCTGCATTCTAAAGAAGCACTTACACGTGTAATAAAGTTAACAGTAGCTCCTCTGGAGAAAAGATACATCTAGCAAATAAGAGATGTTTCCAGGATGGTTTTAAGGAAGGTCACAGTAATAAGGTGATAATTGAGCATAAACCTAAGAGAAGTGAGGAACAGCCTGGACATTTAAGAAGCAGAATTCCGGGAAGAAGGATCAGAGTGTGCAGCCCTGTGCAGGGGCAGGCGGCTGTGTCTGGTGTGTTAGAAAGAGCAAGAAAGCAAGCCGGAGAGCTCTTCCGTCTCAGACATGAGGAGTCGGGCACTGTTCTAGGCTCTTCCAGATGAGGTTACTCAGTCCTCTAAGTAATCCTGCCAAGTGGCCACTGACACCACCTTTCACTTAGAGACGAGCCATCTAGACACACAGGGGTTATGTAGCTTTACCAACGTCTCCTAGCTTGCAGCTTGTTCTAAAAATAGAACTACTCTGTGATCTAGAAATCCCACTCCTGGATATACAGCTAAAGAAAATGAAAACACCAATTCAAGAAGGTTCACATACTCCAATGTTCAAAAATAGCGTTGTCTACAATAGCTAACATTTGGAAGCCAACTAAGTGCCCATCTACAGACAAATGGATAAAGAACGTGTGCTGTGTATATATATATCTCACATAAAGTAAAAACTACAAGGACGTACTGTACAGCACAGGGAATACAGCCAGCATTTTATACTAATTTTAAATGGAGTATAATCTACAAAAACTTTGAACCACTACCTTGTATGCCTGAAACAAATAGTGTAAATCAGCTGTACATCAATTGAAAAATGAACATAATTAAGGTAAGAACTAATTCTTCAAAGGTTTTATTTAAAAATGGCCACGCTTACCTGTCTCTAACTTGTGAAAGGCCTGAGAGAGGGGCTGAACGTCCTGCACAGGCAGCCTGTAAGCCGAGGATGAGGAGTACCTGGAGACAGAGACACGGTCACACTTCATCTTGAGTTTCAAGGGGGAAAAAGACCATCAAAATAAATGCTGATGTTAAAAGTTAGTAAATATATTTTATTATTTTAAAAAATTTATTAACAGATAAAATGAATACAAACTAACATTTGGCTTCAATATGAAACAATAAGATAAATTTCAATAGATATTTCTTGCAGTGGCTTTGTTGGCTGGCAGTTGGAGATAATTCTCCTGGAAATGATCCAGTCTAATCACATTTATGCTCTAATACTTCAGCCATCTGACGCAAAGAGCTGACTCATTGGAAAAGACCCTGATGCTGGGAAAGACGGAGGGCAGGACAAGAGGGCGACAGAGGATGAGATGGTTGGATGGCATCACCGACTCGATGGACACGAATTTGAGCAAGCTCCAGGAAATACTGAAGGACAGGGGAGTCTGGCTTGCTGCAGCCCACGGGGTTTCAAAGAGTCAGACACCGTTTAGCAACTGAGCAACACAACGCTCAGTTTAGTTTATTCAAACCTATTTCTCATGGAACATAGGCATTCTGAATGAATCCCTCTGATGAGTTTGAATAATTTAGAACTAATCCCAACATTTCATCCCTGTAACCAGAAAGCGAAGGCAAGAGACATGGTTGAGAGTGAGAGTCATAATAGTGAGGGATTGAGACGGCTTTACACTTAAAAAAAAAAGCACAACTTGAGAGTTGTGAGTTGTTTGATTTGGGGCAGAATGAGGACTGTAGCCTGAGAGACAGCGCCTGAGATCGCTGAGACACTGCTCCCAAGAGGCCGCGGGGCAAGGCCAGTATGGAGGTGATTCTGGTGGAGGGGGGTATGTGTAATCGGGCACGTGTTTCTTTGCCGAGGATTCTGCTGGTCTCGTGACAGTTGCTACTGACCATGAGGAGCCATCGTCGCCATGAAGGAGGTTGGTGCTTTTCTAGATGTGGGGAGGTGCAAGAGTTGGGCTCGTAAAATGGGCTCCTGAGAACATCTAACCATCTGAGGCCCGGAGCTGTTTCCCAGGGGCACAGACGCCTCATGCCTGCCCTCCCCCCGGAACGCTCTCAGGGGCGTTGGAGGTCCGCAGCTGCAGCAGCAATCCTTGTAGAGGGAGGCAGCCCGATGGCTTGTGCCAACCTGCAGTTGACCCAGCTTGAAGGAGAGAAAGTGCTGGGGCTGATTTCTGCCCCGGTCCCCTTGTCCCACCTCTGCTGAGACCTCAGGCCCCACGCATGGCTCGTTCTCGACAGATTGTGAAGCCCCCGGCTGCCCCGAAGCCGCTCAGACCCTGGTCTCCACCCAGCTTGGCTCTCCTGCCTCTCCATCTACATCAAAGCCGTGGCTTGAGGGTCTGGGAATGGGACTGAGTCCGTGTCCCTGCACCCAGCTAGATAATTCTGTTACTTTGTACTGGGTGTTACACCTGCTTCTTCCATGGCTTCTCCCCACAAGGAATTTCAAATTCAGCTCCTGCTCCAGCTCCCTGCCCTCCCCTTAAAAAACCACACCCCTCTGCCTCTATGCTCACAGACACACTCCCTTCCGTTCTTCATTGTGAGGCAGGAAAACCCCACTAAAGGCACACGCTTTGATGGTCCCAATTGCTGTTTCCGATGGGGCTGGTTCACTCTAAACACTTGCATCTTTAAAATGGTAAATATTTACGTCTTTTAAATATTTACAGGGAAGCCTGGGGAAGGTGTCCCGGGCTGGCTGTGCTTCTGTGCAGATTCAGGTCATCAGAACTTCCTCTCCGGTTTTTCCAAGTCCCGCTCCAGACCTGGGGACCAGCCTTGGGTGGCCGCGGAGGCCCAGGCCGGTATCCCCAGGCCTCCCTGGGGGGACACATCTTCCTGGGGACTCTCACAAATCTCCTATGATCGGGAAGACTTAAATCTGTTTCTGAGGTCCCTCCCTTGATGCTGAAGTCTAATCGCCCTGAAGTGCTTGCAGAGCAGAGAAGGAACTGCGGATGGAAAAAGCCAACCTGCTCCTCCACAACCAAGAGTGGCTTCACCTTTCCTGCAGGGCGGCCCGAGGGAACAGCCTCAGGACCTCCGTGTGGACCGACATCCCCTGGGAAGCCTCCTTCAGTTTCAGTTCCAGAATGTAATCCTTGCCGAGGCTGTTTTTCAGGTGTTGGATGGAGCCGATGCATCTGCGAACAAGAAGGAAGACACGCTGGGAAAATCTCACCCCTGGGATTTTGTCCTGTTATTCTTAAATTTCAGATGTAGGGAAAGGGGTCCCTGAGGGCGGGGGGAAGAGTGTCAGCTGGTTACAGTGGTTTTGCCCTTTTCATGTCGTTGCTGTGTTAGTTGCTAAGTTGTGTCCAGGTCTTCGTGAGCCCAGGGACTGTAGTCCGCCAGGCTCCTCTGTTCATGGGATTCTCCAGGCAAGAATACTGGAGCAGGTTGCCATTTCCTTCTCCAGGGGATGGTCCAGAACCAGGGATCCAACCTGCATCTGGATTCTTTACCGCTGAGCCACTGGGCAAGCTTAGCCCTTTCACAGCAAGTCTCGTTTAGAATTCCAGGGCAGGCTTGGCCGGCACCCACCTCAGCCTCCCGGACACCATGATGGCCACGCGGTCGCACACGGCCTCCGCCTCGGCCATGGAGTGGGTGGTCAGCAGGGCGCCCCTCGCCGTGTTTCTAACGGCTCTCTGGACCGTCTGCCTGAATGAGCCCCAACAGTAACGCCGTATTTTAAAAGGGTGAGAAAAAAGAGAGACGGAAGGGAAATTTTATGGATAAAATACAATTCATGAATCATATTTAAATCGTAAATTTAAAAAAACAAACAGGAAAATGTGATTACTTAGAAGGTTTTGGTAAAAGTTTTTAGGTGTTTTTAGGTGTGTTAATGGCATTCTGGTTAAGTTAAAAGAAAGAAAATTTCATTTCTTTAGCAGAAGTTAATCGAAATGTTTATAAACGAAGGATATGCTGCCTAGTATTTGCTTCAAAATAATTGGAAAGCAGCAAAAGGAAGTGGGTAGAGGCAAAGACGAAGAAAGATTGGCCTTACATGGAGAACATTTGGCTTAATAGAGTCACAGATGATTCTCTTTCCAGTTGTATAAAATTTCCATAACAAAGTTCTTTTAAAAAGTTGGGAAAATACTGGACAGACACAAATATGAAAGTGGGTTGGAGGATTTTATAACTCCAAATATAAAGTTCTCGATAGGAACATAAGAAGAATTTAAAAACTATTAAATGAAAATCTATATCAACAAATTTAACAGGTTAGGTAAAGGCAGCGGAGGACGGGGGTCGAAGCAAAGGAGGAAAATGTATTAGCAAGCTAACAGTTTCTAAGGAAAAAGTTACAGACATCTCAATAACTGGCAAAATTAATCTACATTCCAAATCGCAAGACCTAAAACGCCAGCAAGATCCTGAGAGGTTCTCTAACTCCACTCGAACGCCGCTTGAAGCTGGTGCCCTATGAGGGGATGTGCTGCTCAGTTGCTAGGTCGTGTCCGACTCATTGCAACCACACGGACTGCAGCCCGCCAGGTTCCTCTGTCCATGGATTCTCCAGGCAAGAATACTGCAGTGGGTTATCATGCCCTCCTCCAGGGGATCTTTCCGACCCAGGGACCGAACCCCTGTCTCCTACATCAGCAGGCGGGTTCTTTACTGCTGAGCCACCAGGGAAGCCCCTGAGAGAATCTACTCGTTAAACACTGGTTTCCCGGGTACTGTGAGTTGTCTCCGCTCAGCTAGCGGGTCAGTGGATCTGCTTCTCCAAGGTCAGCTTAAAAACGCTCCTTTCACAGAAGGCCCCTCCTCCTGGCCCTGCGGGGGCTGCTCACCACAGCTGCTTCTGCTCCGCGGGGTCCAAGCCTGTGGACGGCTCATCCAGAAGCAGGATGGGCGGGTCTCCCAGGAGGCTCAGCACAAAACACAGCTGCAAGGCAGAGACACGGGCTGTTCCTGCCGCCGCCCGCCACCCACGGAGGAAGCCCGCGGGACACACGCACCTTTCTGGCGGCCCCTCCCGATAACTTCTGCACGGGAACGTCCAGCTGTTCGTGCAGCCTGAAGGCGTCCACCAGCCTGGTGGGAAACAGGGCCAGACGGCGAGATCAGGAGAGGACGTGGGGAGAAGGACGACCAGACGCAGGGGTGACGGCCCTGGGGTCCTCCTCGGACCATCACTCTCAGAACTGACCGTCGACGCAACGCTGCAGAGCAATTCTCCCCCAATTAAAAAAAATTTAAAAATCTACTCTGAACATGAAAGATTTACATCTCATAAAAAATTGTAAAACTAACCTGAATTCTCATGAAATAGACGATTATTCATTCACTTAAAATTTTTTCAATTTATTCTGTTGAAGTGTAGCTGGTTTACAATGTTGCATTAATTTCTGCCGTACAGCGAAGTGAATCAGCTATGCCTGTCACATTCCTTTTCACGTTCTTTTCCCTCTGGTCTAAGCCAGGATACTGAACAGAGTTCCCCGTGCTGCACAGTAGGACTCTGTTACTTATCCTTCTATGTGTGAGAGCTTGCACCGCCAGGCCCAGACTCTCGCCATCCCTCCACATCTCGGGCTCCCGGGGAAACACACATCTGTCCTGTGCGTCTGCTCCTGTTTCTTCGGTAAGTTTGTCTGCGCCCCAGTTTAGATTACATGTAAGTGATGCCCTCTGTATCACTGGACACTGACAGCTATTCTACGCTGTTACCTTTTAAAGGTCCCCCGGCCGGGTGTGGGGTTTGGCCCCTGGCCCCCATCCCCACTCAACCCCTGCTGCTCCCGGAAGATGGAGATGTCCCCCTACTCCCCACTCCTTGTCAGCGACAGCACAGAGGAGCCTCATGGGCGCACAGTACCGTGAGATGGCCATGTGGGCGTCCGCTCGCCGCAGCCCTTTCACAGCAGCAAACACCTCCAGATGCTCGCGCGTGGTCAGGCTGGGCCACAGCACGTTCTCCTGGGGACAGTAGCCCAGGAACCGGATGCTGATGTCCCCCTGCTGATCCGGATCCGAACCGTACCCCGTCAGCTCCACCTGAGAAAGTGTGCTGGTTTCAGAAACGTGCAAGCCCGTCTTCAGCCACGTGATTCCTCAAGAAACTGACTTGTGACTAACGAATGCCTCGAGTTTTTGAACATGGGAGAAATATTACAGCAGTTACCCCGTATATTTATTACAGAAAACTACTTAAACTACTCACAGTACAGCCTCACAAGGACATCACCTCTACTATAGCACGTCTATTTGGGGAACGGAAACCTCATCTTCATTTGCGCTACCTCTCCAGCTGTTGGCGTCATCATCCCAGATATCATTCTAACAGATGAACTTTTACCAGCGCCATTAGGTCCCAGCAACCCCAAAATTTCTCCTGAAAGAGAGGCACCCGCCATCAGTATTGAAGTAAAACAATAACATAGATCTGCTTCTTCAGCAACTTTCTGAGATACATGTTCATCTCCATTGCCATTTTGAAATTTATATATGTAATTTGTGTTGCCAAAACATGTGCTTTAGCCCCTATAATTATATAAAACATTTTGGAAAAAAAGCTTAGAGACTGACATTTGCTGTCCATACTTGGGTCTTTTTTCAGATTACTCTTCCAGTGGGAAAAGGTGCCCATAATTTTTTATAGGGCGGACGGCTGGCCTGCTGAGGACCTAAGCAATTCCTAAACCCGGGAGTCAGGCGCCTTTCCTCCGTCGCAAACTCCACCACCTGTGCCTGAGTCATTATCATCTTTCATCTGAGATGGTACGATGATATGAAAGCCTCTTAACTTGTCCACTACCCAAATTCATGGACAAATAATAGCCAGGGTGAAACATTTTTCAAAGTATCAATTAAATGGTGACAAAAACCCACTAGAGGCATTCTGCTCAACTGGCCTGAAATCTAAACTCTGCTGTGGTTCACACTGGATCCCGTGGGCCCTGCTTGCCTCTGAGAGCATCCCTTCCGTTCACAGAGCATCTGCTGGCCTCTCTGAGCGCCTCACCCACTCCAAAGGCATGCCTGGGTCTGAACCCTCGCTGTTTCCTCCATCTGGGATGCTCTTATCTCTGCACGCTAACATTGCTGGTACCTTCTTATCGCCTAGTGCTGAGCTGTGCCAAGTTGCTTCAGTCGTGTCTGACTCTGTGTGACCCCACGGACTGCAGCCTGCCAGGCTCCTCTGTCCATGGGTTTTTCCAGGCAAGAATATTGGAGTGGGTTGCCATGCCCTCCTCCAGGAGAATCTTCCTGACCCAGGGACTGAATCCAAGTCTCTTATGTCTCCTGTATTGGCAGGTGGGTTCTTTACCACTACACCAACTTGAAGCCTGCTATCACCTGGATTTTGGCTTAACTGTCTCTGCTCAAGAAAAGTCTTTCCTAACCCTAAGCTTCCCACTAAAGAATCCACCTGCAGTGCATGAGACCTGGGTTCAATCCACGTGTTGGGAGGATCCCCTGGAGAAGGGAATGGCAACCCTCTCCAGTATTCTTGCCTGGAGAATCCATGGACAGAGGAGCCTGGTGGGCCACAGTCCATGGGGTCATAAAGAGTCAGACACGACTGAGCAACTGAGGCTTTCAGACTCCAACCCTAAGTGAATGTGGCCCCGAGTCACTCAGGTCATTTCACAGATTTGAATGTTCCCCACAGAACCGGCCAGTGTGACATCTGAAACCTCTCTTGGTAAGTCATTTCTGTTTACTGACCCCTCCGGGGATGTAAAAGCTATGAGGTCATGCATTTGTCTATTGTTTCATAATTATATTTCCTGATTCTTAAACAGCCCCTGGCACACTCAAAAAAACATATGTTGAATGAGTGAATGAATGCTTCAGCGAGTACAACGGTGTTGATAACCTCGATGTTCAGTGGGTATTTCTAAAAATAATGGCAAATTTAAGCAGTGACTGTTCCAGACCTTTTTTAACACAGAAGGAGACATTTCGCACTGCGGTCTTCTTCCTCCTTCTTGAAAAGCACCGTTTCTTCTGGCCTGCATACTCTTTGTGAAGACAGCTAGCAATTATGACTGGTTTCTGGAACACAGAACAGAGTGATTTTCCTCTTAAGCAGCAGTCACTTTTCATTTCTATGCTCTGCCTCCTGGAACCTCTCTTGCCCCCCGTCATGAACCAATCCATATTTGCGTTGAGGGCAATCCACATTGCTTATCTCAGATGTAACATGCTGGTGGATGTTGACAATACTTCTTGCTAAAAGCAGATGAATGAATAAAGAATATATATGTATTACTCAGCCATAAAAAGAGTGAAATCAGGTCATTTGCAGCAACATGGATGAACCTAGAAATGATCACACTAAGTGAAGTTAAGTCAGAAAGATACAGACAGATATCATATGAGATCACTTACACATGCAATCTAAACTACAACACAAATAAACTTATCTATGAGACAAACAAAAAATAAATGGACTGAGTAAACAGCATCATTTCAGGCTGGCTTCTTGTCTTCCAGTAACAGAAATATTTAGACTCATGTGAACACCTCCCACATCAAAATCAAAGAGTAATCCTTAAAATCTTAGTCTCTACCCGACATTCTATAACAAATCTCACGTAAATTCTTTGACTCATGAGACTGGGGGTTTGAAATTGCAGCTCTATATATCTAAGGCCATTTTTCTCAAACAAACAAGATGAAACCAGTGTGATTTGCATTCTTCTTTGAGCATGAAGGACTTCGAAAGAAGTGCCTGCATGTTTAGGAACTGCTTAAATGCACGGTTACCCAGGTGGTTCCGTGGTAAAGAACCCGCCTGCAGTGCAGGAGATGCAAGCGATGCATGCGATGCGGGTTCCGTCCCTGGTCGGGAAGAGCCCCTGGAGGAGGAAATGGCAGCCCGCTCCAGTGTTCTTGCCTGGAGAATCCCAGGGACAGAGGAGCCTGGCAGGCTGCAGTCCATGGGGTCGCAGTCAGACACCACTGAGCGCGCACACACACCCAACTCCAGACTTTCTAAACAAAACCCAGCACATCAACCTCGATTCCTGAGTTCCCGAGCATTCCATTAACACCCATTTTGACACTTGAATCCCTACCTCCTCTATTGATGTGTTCAGGGCGGTGGCTGTTCTTATTCTTTCTGCTTGAACATCTTCGTCTTCACCTATAGGTTCTTCTGCATTTGAACGAGCGTCTCTGCTTTGGGGGGAAATTCTACAGAAAAGATGAAACACACAGCATGTGGGTTTTTTTGCTAGGTGTCAAAGATATATCAAACATCAGCTTCTCTAACTATCCCTTCCACTCCCTGCCATAGACTTGAACACCCAGCTATACTTAAAACAGGTAACCAGCAAGCTCCTACTGCAGGCACAAGGAGCTCCGCATCATGTGGCAGCCTGGACGGGCGGGGGGCTTGAGGGGGAGCGGATACAGGTACGTGCTGGGGGGAGTCGCTTTGCTGCTCACCTGAAACTATGGCATTGTGGTCGGCTACACCATAATGCAAAGTGAAAAGCTAAAAAAAACCCAGCTTCTCTGTGATTTCACCACGGTCCTTTCAGCACACTGGTGATGAGGCCGACTGTGAACGGTGAGTCTTCTTTTGCCAGGAACGCCCACCCCTGCAGCCGAGTCCCCTTCTTGTGCTGCTGCTGTTCTCCTGAGTGTCTCTGACCCTTTCAAACTTCTCAGCAAGTACTGCCGCTGCTTTAAGAATCAGGTCCCGTGTTCTTCTCCGCTGACGCTGAGCCCGTGTGGTCCCCTGCGTTCTTCTCTGCTGACTCTGAGCCCGTGTTACTCACGCCCAGGATCTGCCTGGTACCCTTCCCTGTTTGGAGCTTCCCTGGTGGCTCAGGATCTGCCTGCAGTGCCGGAGACCTGGGTTCGATCCCTGGGTGAAGACTCCTGGAGAAGGAAATGGCAACCCGCCCACTCCAGGATTCCTGACTGTTGACCCTTACTAGAGTCTCCCCCTGCTAAAACACTTGAGTCGTGCTGCCGAACCAACTCCATCCTATCGCTCTGGTCAGGCACACGTGATCCTCTTGAGTGGGAAAGGGCGTGCCTGAGTTCTCACTAAAATGCTTTTCTTAGTATACATATTTTACTGAAGTACAGTTGGCTTACAATGGTTCAGGTGCACAGGAGGTGGTTCAGTTACACGTACATACGGATATTATTTTTCAGATTGTTTTCCCTTGTTACTTATTATAAGATATTGACCACAGGTCCCTGTGCTATACAGTAAACCTTTCTTGCTTATAGAATATCTATCTTTTTTAGTTAGAAATCTAGCATTCTATTCATACTAAGTCAAACAAGTATTTGAGTTCTCATTAAATTTTTGAGAGCTTGAAAGCTCCCTTCAGCTAATTAATGGCAGAACTCTGCCTGGTAGGGGTGATTTAGTCACTAAGTCGTGTCCGACTCTTGCCACCCCATTGACTGTAGCCCGCCAGGCTCCTCTGTCCTTTGGGATTCTCCAGGCAAGAATACTGGAGTGGGTTGCTGTTTCCTTCTCCAGGAATTCTTCCTGACCCAGGGATCGAACCCAGGTCTCCTGCGTTGCAGGAAGATTCTTTCACCAACTGAGCTACAAAGGAAGCCTCTGCCTGGGTATCCCATTTCCTGGCAGTTCAGCCAGAAATCTGCTGACCACGCTATTTATACTGTTAATACAAATCAGCATTAAGAGGTTGGGGTGCAGCCACTCCCTAGGAATATTAAAATGCAATATTAAGTATGAAATTAACTTTTATCCCAACCTGAAAACAGGATCCTTTTGCATTATTTTCTTTCCACATTTTGCTTCTAGGCATCGCAGGACAAACATGAAGAGCAAAGCCTGGAAGTAAGGCTAGGAGCAAAGAAACAGTTACACGGAGGGATGAGTTCACATCAGAAACATCTGAATCGTAGTTTGGGTCTTTTGTCTTCAGACAAAACAGTCATGAAGCATTCATACAGATCAGTTCTATAGTAACAATCCAATTCGGGGAACCCGCCTCCTGTCTTTCTTCCTGTTGTACAACCTACATCTGGTCTGGCAGCACGTGTGACCTGCTTCTCTTTTCAAAGTTACCCAGAACCTAGGGCTGCTCCTCACTCTGCCGGGCTGTAATCACTGACAGTAACACCGCAGCCCCTGGCTGTGGGTCTCTCTTCTTCCCTTGCCCCAAACATCTACTCTCAACAGAGCAACGGGAGCTGTATTTTGAGCATAGATCAGATCACAGCACTTCCCTGAAAACTCCGCTGGCTGCTGGCTCTCACAAGGAAGATAAAAGTCCTGGACATGACCCAGGATCACCGAGCCACCCACTCTGCTCACCCACACTCAGCTCGGTTCTCTCTGTGACCTTCACTCTCCCCTGTGGCTACCCTGCCCCAACCACCTGGCCACCTGCCTGACCCTGGATCAAGCCAGGGTCACTTTTCTCCCTGCTCTGGGAATATTCCTCCCCGTGATGTCCCCACAGCTTGCTTCCTTGCCTCCTGCAGGTTTTTATTTTTAAAGTCCATCCATCTCACACAGCATGTTATTTATTTAGTTTATTATTTGCCTCCTTCCACCAGAATTTAAGCCCCATGAGGGCAAGGACTACTATTTTTGATCTATGCCTAAAAAGTACTGCCATATATGCAAAGACACTAATTTTCTTCAGCCCATATACACCAGTATAATCACTTTCCCTTCTCATTTTTTTTTTAACTTTTGCTTTATTTATCTCTAATTGCACAGGATTTAAGTTGTATTGCATGGGTTTCTTTACAAATTCCCAAATTTGGAGGGGGCAGTAGATAGGATAAATAAGAAAATCTAATTTTATACTGCATCCTAGATTTACACAGTCTATTCATGCATATAAGAAGTAACTAGAACGTAGAATCATATCTGAATGTAATTGCTTTCTCTGCTGCTGCTGCTAAGTCGCTTTAGTCGTGTCTGACTCTGTGCGACCCCATAGACAGCTGCCCACCAGGCTCCTCTGTCCCTGGGATTCTCCAGGCAAGAACACTGGAGTGGGTTGCCATTTCCTTCTCCAATGCATGAAAGTGAAAAGTGAAAGTGAAGTCACTCAGTCGTTCCCAACTCTTAGTGACCCCATGGACTGCAGCCTACCAGGCTCCTCCGTCCATGGGATTTTCCAGGCAAGAGTACTGGAGTAAGACTATATTAAAAACACTTTCAAAGTGGCCCACTTCAGACAAGACCAAAGATTTACTACAGTAAATGATAACCCCCCAAAAAAGTAGGCAATGAGGTAGAAAAGCCGTCTTACTATTAGGCACACTAGAAAGTCAGCTGCACTCAGGTCATAATTTGCCTCTTGATATTTTATCCAGTATCGATGGATTCTCTGCAAAGAAAAAAAAAAAAAAAAAAAAAAAGGCTCACTGGAAATTCATCAGCGTTCTTATTTGCATTTAATTAACACGGAATTTTACATATGGAGATTTCCCTCATTAAGTTTGATTCCCCCTTTGTGCCCTGGTGACAAGCAATTCCCCACAGAGAAAAGAGAGGACCCCTACCCAACCCTGCCTGCCTCTCCAAGGAGGTGACCTAAGTCTGTCCATCTCTTCTATTTTTCCTTGCTATTTTGGTTTAATGTTTGCTGACCGTCCACTCAAGCATAACAGACAGAGGGGTCTACAGTGTGAATGATTCTAGGGCTCCACCTTCTTTGCCCTAAATGGCCCCAGGAGCCATCCTGGGTCCCAGGGGTGACTGTTTCCACCACAATAATTAGTCCCATCCTGTGATTCTTTCTTCATCAGCGACATGTTCAGAAACCACTCATTCCTTCCCAACCGTGTGTGACACACGTGGGTTGGTATATTTCGCCTCACAGGGCGACTTACATCTCAGGAGAGAAACGCTTTGCGTGAAGGAATGAGTTTGCAGTAGGGAATTCCAGGCAGTGCCAGTGAAGGGAAAGGACATTTTGCAGCCGACTTCCCCGGTCCCTGGGAGCACATGGGGTCAGGGGAGCCCTCCGACTCCCTTTAAGCCACCACCTCCTGGAAGACGGTGTGCTCCTGGCCGAGCTTTCTGCGCGCCTCGCCGTCCAGCTCTTCTGCGGAAGTGCCCCTGCCTCCTCAGTGCCCTGTGCACCCTCTCCTGCATCCCGGCCTTGGCTTCCCCCGCCTGCCCCCGCCCACTGTTCAGGACCCAGCAGGGTCCTCGGGCTCCCCAGGGACCCAGCTGGGCTCGGACCTTCCCCTTGCCCCTCGCCGTCTCCTTGGCAACCTGGGGGCCCTGGCGCTGACTGGCTGGGGCGCTCTGTCTTTGTCTCCACTGAGTGTGAAAGGAAGACCAGTGCTGCCCTGCTTGCCGTGGCGCCTCGACTGCCGGGGCAGCGCACAGCACAGTTGTTACTGTCTGGTGTTCATGTGGCGCCTTAACTACTGGGACAGCGCACAGCAGAGTTGTTACTGTCTGGTATTCATGTGGTGCCTTAACTGCCGGGACAGCGCACAGCAGAGTTGTTACTGTCTGGTATTCAGTCGCTCAGTCGTGTCTGACTCTTTGCAACCCCATGGACTTCAGCACGCCAGGCCTCCCTGTCCATCACCAACTCCTGGAGTTTACTCAAACTCACGTCCATCGAGTCGGTGATGCCATCCAACCATCTCATCCTCTGTTGTCCCCTTCTCCTCCTGCCCCCAATCCTTCCCAGCATCGGGGTCTTTTCCAAAGACTGGAAATGACCACCTTCACATCAGGTGGCCGAAGTATTGGCGCTTCAGCATCAGTTTACTTCTATTTCTCGATGAGTAAGTGTTACTGTATGTGAGTATACGCTCACACTGGATAATGAATACCATGGAATCAGGCAATGTGTTTCCATCTGGCATTCGTTTTAAATACATTTGACAATGTTTACATTTTGTAAAGTGCAGAAGCTTTTATTTTTATTTTTTGGCTGCCTGGTATGCTTTTTGGGATGTCAGTTCTCTGACCAGGGATTGAACCTGGGCCCTCCACTGCAAAAGTCCTGAGTCCTAACTACCGACCGCCAGGGAATTCCTGGCAAAGCTTTCAAAATGGCTTTATTGTGGTTAAATTCTCATGCCATAAAATTCATTCATTTTAAGTGTGCGATTCAAAGATTTTTAGTAAATTCGCAGAGCTGCAAGAGCATCACCGCAATTAACTTAGGAACATTTCCACCACCCTAAAGAGACACCCACTCCTTTCCCACCTCAGCTCCAGGAAAACACCAGCCTGCTGTCTGTTTTCGTAGATTTAGGCAAAACACTTTAATGGGCTGCACATTCAAAATTAACGGCACATTTGATAACATTTCTTACCTCTTGCAAAAAAGCTATAAATCCAATCAAGGTTGCTGAGGGAGCTAAAGCCATGCAAGGTATCAGGACAGGGACGCCTGAGCCAAATAGCACAATGATGCCAAATGCGATGACCGTGACCTACAAGGCAAGGGGAAGCATGTTAGCGCCACACTCAGTCCACTGATATTAGAGGAAGTACGTGAGATGCGGGTGTTCTGATCAAATACATGGGAGTTTCCCCTCGTTGCAGGCACACTCCTTTCAAAGGGAGAAGGGAAGGGAGGAGATTTTGTTATCAGAAAGTGTATGACCTTCCGCTCCCAACAGGAAATCCTTAGAGGGAAAATCTGGAGACGAAGGTGAGAGCTAAATTGTTCAAACAGACTCACTGAGACCTCAGTTTTATCCCGAGTCTGTCACTAATTTTTGTGTGACTTTAAATAGGTTACTTGACTAGCAGATACAAACTGTTATGTCCAGGACGGATAAACAAGGTCGTGCTATAGAGCACGGGGAGCTACAGTCAATATGCTGCAATCAACCTCAACGGGAAAGGAAGTACATGTGTCACAGTCACTTTGCTGAAGAGCAGAAATTAAACGCAACACTGCAGATGAACTGCACTTCAATAAAAAATTTAAAAAAAGAAATTATAAAGGATTAAAGTATCAAAGAAAAAAAATCCAAAAACAGAATACTTAATTTTCTCCCTCCATAAAATGAGGAGAATTATACTAGATAATCTTCATTATTTTTCAAATCTGATATCTCAATATTCCGTAAATATGTGGTTACTTTTCAGTGGTATAAAAAAAGAAACTGACAAATGCAAAGAAAGAGGAAAATAATCTGAAAGTACATAAACAAGTATGACACTGTAACACTATGGTGTTTTTTTTATATTGTGAAGAAAGAAATTTTTAGTTTGCAAAATTTGCTTTGTTTTTGCAATACTGCTTTGTCTTATTTTAATCCTTAATAAATTTAAAATTAATTGGCAATAAAGGGGGAAAAAGATCTCCAATCATTTGTAGATATATTTTGATTTGAAAAATGTAGTTTTTCAGTGTCAAAAGTTCAGTTCTGTGCTGTGGTTCTTTATTTGCTAAGGCTTACTCATTCACACGAGAGTGGGAACGTCTTAATCATCATATTAATCCACAAACCTAAGAGAAAAGGCCTTGGTATCATCGTGACTCTCCTTAGAAACAACAAAGCCCAATTTCCTTGTTTGTTGGTTTATTCACTTGCCGCTGAGGAATTCTGCAGGAGGAATTCACAGGAAGACGGTGCAGACTCCAGTCTGCTTCTACGAGGCGCTGGAGGAAGCCTGCCCTCACCTGCCCTGCATGCTTTACTATGTACAGAACTGGGCGAGAGCGGGGGAGACAAGGGGAGGGTCTCTGCTCTCTAAGTGGAGACACACGGATGCTCCGCTCTGGCAGAGTCTGACGTCTCGAGCTCTGGAAGCGCTGTCATCTGCTGTTGGGAGTTGACGCACTTTGAAATCTGCTGAGAAAATTCTTTCTCGTTTTTCCCGACTGAAAGCATCACTGCGGAGCCTTCATCCGTGAGGAAAGCCCCTCCCTGGCCCGCTCCCGCAACGAAAGCTGAGGGGGAGGCGTGGTTCTACCGGAGATGCTGAGTGAGTCCTCATCTGAGAGGCTGTCGGATCTGTGCAGACAGGGTGAGTGGGGAGTGCCTGGTAACCCAGCGGCTGCCTTCTCCCTCGACACACTGCAGCGGGCATTTGTCTAGAAGTGCATTTACTAAACGGAGAAGGCAATGGCACCCCATTCCAGTACTCTTGCCTGGAAAACCCCATGGATGGAGGAGCCTGGTGGGCTGCAATCCATGGAGTCGCTGAAAGTCGGACACAATTGAGTGACTTCACTTTCACTTTTCACTTTCCTGCATTGGAGAAGGAGATGTCACCCCACTCCAGTGTTCTTGCCTGGAGAATCCCAGGGACAGGGGAGCCTGGTGGGCTGCCGTCTATGGGGTCGCACAGAGTCGGACACAACTGAAGTGACTTAGCAGCAGCAGCATTTACTAAATCTCAGCCTGGAGTGGTTTCTGCTCGAGAGCCAACAGAGTGAGTGGGCAAAGACATAAAGAAAAAGGAAGCACGACTCCGGGCTGCTGATGACTTAGGACTGAAGACCAGTAAGCTCAAAGAGTGTCTCCGAGGTTGCTCACACCAGGATAGTTGGGTCCTCACTCACTCTGACAGGAGCAGGCCTATCAGAGGCCCTGTTGGCCAATAACCCTGACATCGCTTGAACATCAGCCCTGAAAGAGACTTTATTCACAGCCAAAACGACAAGAAAACACAAAGTGTGTGCACGAATTTTTTGTCCACCTTTTCTGGACGTATGCAAACCAAGAGTACCGGCTAAAAAGAAATCAACCGTCAGTCAGACGACATCTGCTCTGCTTACCCGGCTTCTGGGTTTACATCGTGCAGTATTATTAAGTCTGTTGGCTGGGAAAAAAAAAAGAGTTCTCACGGCAAAGTACGAATGGAAAGACTTTGGTGCACCAAATTTTCATGACTATCTCAAAATCAGTCCTCCAAATAAAAGTATCTCTGTAGTCACTACCAGCTGAATACCGAGAAATACTGGGATGGCCAAAAAGATTCGCTTGGGTGTTTCCATAACATCTTAACTTTTTGGCCAACCCAATACTACCTAGAGATGCCAAATCAGAACGCTGTCCACTGAGAAAGGGTGAGTCAACAGCTAGCTGCTGACCAGGACAATTCGCTGCCAACTTCTTACAGAAATCAGTGGATGACATCATGCGCATTTTCTTAGCAGGTGGACTTTGGTTGGGTTCCTCTTGTGATTTCAAGACTCCTACTCCAAGAACTGAGAGCTGTGTATGCAAGACAGACATTCCACCAGCAGCTGAGGAATTCACTAAAAGGCGCCTGAAATGTTAAGATCAGGCAACCCCAGAGCTTTGATAAACATTCCACCCAAGTTTTCGGTGATCTTACGAGCTCGGTCGCTTAGTCGTGTCCAACTCTTCTGCGACCCCGGGGCTTCCCAGGTGGTGCTACTGGGAGCCCACCTGCCAATGCAGACGCGAGAGAGACAGTTTCCATCCCTGGAGAGGGAAGAAGGGAATGGCAACCCGCTCCAGTGTTCCTGCCTGGGGAATCCTGTGGACAGAGGAGACTGGTGGGCCACAGCAAGGTCACCAAAAGTCGGACAGGACGGAGCGACTTAGCAGGCACAGCACACGAACCTTCTCTGTAAATTCGAGTCAAGATCGTACACGAATTCTCCAGGAACATCACTGACTCTGTAACATGTTACACTCGCTCCCCTTTCTAGGGTGTGATTTTAAGGTCTTGATTGTCCCCACTGCTCAAGGCAAACGCGACTGTGTTTAATGTTACACTGAAAGTTTGAAAAAGAACTGTTTGTGTAAATACTTACTATATAGAAGCAAAATGACCAAAGGCCGCTATTTTTCCTCCTCTTACGAAAAATAAATGCTACCACGTACATCAGGGAGACAAGTGAAGCCGCATAACCAAGCGTCAGGACAACCTGAAAACAATACAAAGACACACCAAAGTCAAGAAAATGAAACATTAACTGAGGGAGAGGTTACAAGCGTTGCTGAAGCTTCTCGTCACACATGCTCTCTGTGTGGTTTCTGTTTGGGTGTGTGACAGACCAAGAATGGAAACATCACTACTGTACGAAACTGCATCAGTGTGAAAGTTTACCATGAATTGCTGTGTAAGATACTCTCTGTGCCATTGTTACTTACCAAAGCAAATACAATTCGGCTTGTGAGATAAATGTGCTCTCTGTTTGCTAGGTAGAAAATCAAATACATGGCAAGGAGCATGAGACTGTAGAGGCTGACATCCACCAGTGCCTGCCCACACCAGTACGCAGAGGGGAAGAGGCCAGAGATCCACAGCTGGGACTTGGTTCTCTTCTGATGGAAAACCATAGCAGATACATGGATTCAGTTGGAATTCAAATACAAAAAAAAAAACAAACACATCAGGTGATTTTCAAAGGTAAATATAATCTAATATTCTAATACATTTTTTAAAAGTTTTAAGTGTCTTGAAGTGGACCATTCTTTGAAGACTTTATTGAATTTGTCACAATACTGCTTCTGTTTCATATTTTGTTTTTTTGGCTGTCAGGCACACGGGATCTTAGCTTCCTGACCAGATATCGAACCTGCACCCCACGCATTGGAAGGCGAAGTCTTAACCACTTGGACCACTAGGGAAGTCCCTAGAATTTTTAAAAGTCTAATATTTTAATATTTTAATCTGCTTCCCTGATAGCTCAGTTGGTAAAGAATCTGCCTGCAATGCAGGAGACCCCAGTTAAATTCCTGGGTTGGGAAGATTCGCTGGAGAAGGGATAGGCTACCCACTCCAGTATTCTTGGGCATTTCTTGTGCCTCAGCTGGTAAAGAATCCACCTGCAATGCGGGAGACCTGGGTTCGATCCCTGGGTTGGGAAGATCCCTTGGAGAAGGGAAAGGCTTCCCACTCCAGTATTCTGGCCTAGAGAATTCCATGGACTGTATAGTCCATGGGGTCACAAAGAGTCAGACAGGACTGAGTGACTTTCACTTTCACTTTTTCAATATCTTAATTACGTGTACACCGCTTTTAGGAGGCCGATGACAAAAGAGCCAGTTGCATCACGGTGGACGTTTAAACGTAAGAATTGTTTTATCTGGTAGGTTTAAAGAATAAATAGAACAGCAGCCTCCTAATGATGAAAGCCTGAATCAGTCTCCTTCAAAAGAAATGCTATTTTGTCATCCGAAGAACAGTAAATTCTCCATTATATAACTATGTTCCTGGATAATTACTGACTCAGATGGTAAGAGATGACTTGTTCAAATATGATGGGACTGTCTTGCCTCCATAATGGGCATGACCCAACACAAATACAACCAAAAAACTGTATTCTGCACAATGGCAAGTGGATTAAAGTCTTAACTGTGGTCCTTGATTTCAATATCAATGGTTTCTTCCCTGTGGTTAGGAAATAATGTGGCTGAAAGTTTTATCATATTCCCCTTTGAAGGTTTAGATTAATCTGAGTGCCCGCCAGACTGTTGCCCTCTTCCTATCATTCTGAAGTAACAAGCACTTTGTGTTCTTAGAAGTAACTTTTCTGCTGCTGCTGCTGCTAAGTCGCTTCAGTCGTGTCCGACTGAAGTCTGTGCGACCCCATAGACGGCAGCCCTCCAGGCTCCCCCGTCCCTGGGATTCTCCAGGCAAGAAGGCTGGAGCGAGTTGCCATGTCCTTCTCCAATGCGTGAAAGTGAAAAGTGAAAGTGAAGGCGCTCAGTCACTTCCAACTCCTAGTGACCCCACGGACTGCAGCCTACCAGGCTCCTCCGTCTGTGGGATTTTCCAGGCAAGAGTACTGGAGTGGGGTGCCATTGCCTTCTCTGAACTTTTCTGACTTGACAGAAAGAATATCGAACTGTATTATGTGAGTTACACACGTCACACTGTTTTCCTGTGAGAACACCCACAGCACTGAACGCAGAATGGCTGAGGCCCCGCGTTTTTCCTCCCTCCTCCCTCTTCTTACTTTGTAGTCGCTGACACTGTTCATGGCGATGTAAGGAGACAGGCTGCATGTGACGAGAAACAAGAAGAACGAGCCTTGGGGGAGCCTCGTCCGGAGCAGCATGTGGCCCTGCAGACAGAGGACGCGCTTGGTGGGGCACACGAGCAGAAGCACAGTGTCACACCAGAAAACCTTGATACAACGCTGTAAGTCGATGCCACCTCAACAAAACAATTCATTAACCACATTCATAGAGTGAAGTGCTTAAAACCAGTGAGCATTTGTAAAAAGCACAGAAATACCCATCTTCACAAAAGCACGTGCTTCTGGAAGTACTGAAAAATCAAACACGCACATCTAGTTCATCGATCTCCACCCACAGAGGTGGGGAGGGGTAGAAGTTCCTGATCACTCAACGTGAAGCTTCAACTCCAAGGGAAAAAAAAGACAAGTGAAAAATGACTCAGAACCATTTCAGGGCATGTATTGAAAAGAACTGAAAGCAGAGACCTGTCTGCACTGTTCATAGCAGTGCTGTTCACACGAGCCAAGGGACATAAGCAGCCACAAGTCCTCAGACAGATGAACGGGTATGCATGAGCAGAATCATTCACCCTTAGAGGAGGAAGTGCTGTCACACGCTGCAACACGCGTGAACTGAGGGGTGTCGGGAAATGGGAAGGAAGCCAGGCACGAGAGACGAGTGCTGGTAAGTGATCCACTGACACGAGTCAGATTCCCAGAAAGAGCCACAGAACGGGGGTCAGGAGGGGCCACGGCCGGCGGGGAGCAGGGAGTCTTGTTTGGCGGAGATAAAGTGCTAATTCTGCAAGACAGAAGAGTTCCGGAGACCTGACTCACGACAGTGTGAATATACTGAACACTTCCGAAGTGTACCCTTAAAAACGCCTAGATGAAATGACAGCCAGTGGAATCTGCTGTGTGCCTCAGGGAGCTGAAACAGAGCTGACAGCCTCGGGGGTGCGGTGGGGTGGGAGCCGGGGTGTTTCAGGAGGGAGGGGTCTATGTATGCCGATGGCTGGTCCGTGTTGACACCAACACTATACCGTAAAGCAATTATCCTTCAATCAAAAATAAAGACATTTTAAGACATGACTAGATGGTAAGTTTTTGCGTTATGGGGCTTTTTTTAAACCACAATACAAAAACTAATAATTAAGGAACGATGAGAGAAGTAGATAATTCAGGCCTGAGCAACCGTCTTCCTCAGCAAACCTAGTGATGAAGAAGTGAAGATACTGGTAGCTGACTGGGAGCTTCTGAAGCACAGACTTGAAAGGAAACCTCACTGCACTAGGCCCACCGTCAAAGAGAGAAACTTGAACTCACTTCCCCCAAATCGGTGTCCGAGTCTGGCCTTAAGCTCGGGGCGGGCTTCCCAAGTGGTGCAGTGGTAAAGAACCTGCCTGCCAGTGCAGGAGATGTCAGAGATTTGGGTTTGATCCCTGGGTCCCTGGGTTTGATCCTCCTCCCTGGAGGAGGGCACAGCAGCCCACTCCAGTCTTCTAGCCTGGAGAATCCCATGGACAGAGGAGCCTGGTGGGCCACAGTCCATGGGGTCACAAAGAGTCAGACACGACTGAGCGACTTAGCACACACAGGTACAGAGCTGCCTCCAGGATTAATTACAGGAGGCCAGGGCAGTAGCCTGTCTCAAAATCATTCTCAAACTTTCCTTCAGGCTTTGGAAGCTACATCTACAAATTCTAATGTTTCAGCAGGGAGAATGCGTCACTGTCTTTCTGAGAATGGCTGAAAGGAGAAAGGTATGCCCCTCTGGGGATGTCTAAGAGAATAACCGTGGGGCCTCGGTCCATTTTGATCCTGACTAAACAAGCAATAAAATGAGGAAAGTCAATGACCAAGAGGGGCTGCAGCGCCCCCAGTCTAGCCAGCGGCCCCTCTGTCGACAGGGTCCCTTCAGACCCCCTTGTCCGGCCACCGCCCCGCTCTCACAGCCAGCGGCAGCTTCAGCTCAGCTCAGTCTCCCCCGTCTACCCCACGTGTGCGCCCAGCACCACTAAGGCAGTGAAGGCCCCGACCGAGCTCAGCCCTCTGTCACAGATCGGGCTCATGCTTCTGATGGCTCTGTCTCCAATTGCGTTTCTTGCTCTCCCAACCTCCTGGTTTGGAATAGTCAGGGTCCGCTTCAGGAGATCCTCTAGGGTACCAGTGGGGGTCTAATCAGAAAGTCTTCACCACCTTCAGTACTTAAAACAGAGGGAAGTCAATCACGCAAAGATTACGCAGGTGGGGAGAGTGGAGGAACCAAGGGTAAGGAAGCCATTGTCCCTTCCGGGTTAGAAGGTGAAGGGGAAGTGACGTGACCAAAGCCCATGGTGTGCGACCTTTCTGCCCTCCTGGCTCCGATCCCTGCTTCCTGCTGTCTAAATCCAGGCTAGAGCCGGCTGACAAAGACCCCTGAGAACGTGGCTCTGGGTATCAGACACCCTTGTGATGCAGAGCAATGATGGGTGAGCGAAGGGATGGATCTGAAGGGAAGGTGGCCCAAGAGCCAGCGGATTTTCCTTCATTTCAGTCAATCTGCTACCCGTGGAGTCAATGAAAGGTCCACCACCGAGCAATACTGGCTTTACAAGATTCTAAAGCTGGTTACCAGGGCTCCCAACTTCCAACCCGTTGTACGCACGCGCACACACACACACACACACACACACACACACTCACTCTCTGTCTCCAAGACACTTCTGCAGTCAACCTTGTAGTTTTTCAGCAGATTCCTTAGGCGACTATGACAGAATACTGAAAAATATCCCCTCATGCAAATCCTTTAGTGATAACTTAGGAAAAATCATACGTTGCTAAATATAGTCTGTTTGAAAAATTAAGACGAAGTGGTTTTTAGGACTGACGATCCAGAGGACCTGTAGCACTTACTCAACAGCCCAAGAAGGTAAACGAGCAAACCCAGCGCTTACCAAAGGGTATGAGCTTCTCTCGGTCCGAATGCGCTGTGTTTGATTAAACATCCGAAGCAGCGCGTTGCTGACGACGCTCATGAGGACAGGGAAGCAGTGCAGCTGCTTGGTGTTGCACACGACTGAGAAGCCATAGTCCTTCCCAGGAGATAAAGACAGACAACGTGACGACTCTACGCCGCTGAAGAGGAGAGAGCTTGGCGGCGCATCTGGCGGTGTGACCGCCTGAGTGAACTGCCTTTCTGAGCATCACCTTTCTCTTTTGTGGGGGGGCAGTGAACGGGCTGGGACACGGCTTAAATGAGTTCATGTACATTAGGTTCTGGTGGAGCAGATAGCAGAGCTGGCAATATGCATTTTTATCAGCATTACTGATTTGAAATCATTCATTCTCATTTTGCTTACGAGGAAGTTTTATCGACCAGGATTTAACAGTGGCCCCGACAAGGGGACACTAAGCTTACAGAGAGCAAGCAAAGGAACCCTAATTTTCTGGGTAGGAGGTAAGCATGGGATTACACTGCCAATGAAGCGTTTTCACACTCTCTGAGACCACCTTTATGTTCTTCATGTTTATAAAGATGCTCACGCAGGCTTCTCTGGTGGCTCAGTGGATTCTTTAGAATCCGCCTGCCCATGCAGGAGACAGGTTCGATCTCTGGTCCGGGAAGATCCCACATTCCACGGAACAACTAAGCCCACAACTATAGCACCTGTGCTCCACAGCCCGGGAACCGCAGCTACCGAGCTCACGCGCCTAGAGCCCGTGGGCCCAGCAAGAGAAGCCGAGTCTGGAGAGGAGCCCCACTCGCTGCACCCAGAGAAAAGCCTGTGCACAGCAGGGGAGGCCCAGCACAGCCAGAGACACACAGAATTCTAAAAGTGTTCCTGCATCGTCCAACGTTACCCATCGTTCACAGCAAACACCTGAGATCAGGAACAAATAAAGCCGCTGAGAAGCAGTGGAGTTCCCGAGAGTCGGCACAGAGATTACGCATTTTCCCAAGTGCCTGCTGTCGGGAGAGCTAGTGATTCATCTTCAATGACTTTTGCTTTATTTCCCTTGTAGCAAGAAAGAAACAGCCAGCTTCATGGAATCCGCCCCAGCTTTCCACTGGGATGTAAACTCAGAGTTTTACTGAAGATTGGGATGTATTTTCAATAGTCTTATTCCTGTGAGAGGGTCTCTATTACTTGCACTCTGTTACCCAAATTGAAACATATTAAAATATTAAATAATAAACTGAGAGCACTTTCCTCCCAGAGGTTTCATGTGATTATTATAGTATTTAATGTATTTTCTCAATATATAAAAATATCACTTGGGTAGTTCATCATTAAATGGGATTTTTTAAATTCAAAATTATAGGGGTTGGTACTCAGAAGGTCTAATATTTTATTGAGTCTGAATAACGCAATGACATCTAGGTACCTTCAAATGTAAAAAATCTTCTAATTCAAAATTTAAGATAAAAATGTGTTACAACAACTTATTTAAATGTCACAGTTTACTCAATGATAACCCCACGTGTTTCTGCATTGTCACTGTATACTAGCTGGGTTGACTTTTCACAGTGTTTAAATCAGCTAAAATGTAGCACTTTAGCTTTTTTTCATAAAAGCAAACACAAGAGGCAAGCGGCAAGCATACCTTTCGTTTCCCAGAAACGATGATGGCCCCATTGTAAGAGGGATCTTCGGTGCCATTTCTGTTTTCAAAGTCATCCACCTCCAAAAGTATATTTTGATGCTTCAGTGACTGTATAAAATCTTCAATGTTTGATTCTAGCATGAAATCCAGAACAGAAGGCCACAGAAAGCAAGAGTACGTGTGACCATTTTTAAAAATAAACCACACACACACAGTCAAGATTTGTAGAATGCCGAGTAAAGGCATGTCTCTGTGGGCAGCAAAGGAATAATACTGGCCCATGAAAGAGAAGCCATTCCACTATCTTCTGTTACCACTGAGCCACCGAAGAAGCCTGAAATAAGCAGTCAGGCAAAACCAATTGCCCATCATTTAGGGTAACAAGATCATGGGTTCTAATCGGTCTTAAAGAACCTTCCTAGATTTTGTTGGAGGGGCACAGTGTCTAACAATGCCATTGTCACGTTATCAGTCGGCGTGTATAGAGTTTCTGGCGTGGGTTAGGCTGCTGTAATGCAGAGACCTGAAAACCGAGTGCTTCTGTGAGTACAGAAACCCGTCTCCATCTCCCAGAAGAGCTGAGGACCCTCAGGCGGACAGACTGGCAGGTCAGATGAGCTACAGGCGACTCAGGCTCCTTCCGCTGTCCCAGCAGCTCCAAAGTCACAGACACGCATCGCCCCTCACCAAGTTCTTTTCCATAGTGAGGTTTAAACACACATTTTACTCTCTTATAATTTGCTTCCCCCTACCTGTGCTATTTAACAATAAAAATCACTTTTTTCTGGATTTAAATTTTGTTTTTCTGTTTACCTGTGTTATTGATGATCAATAAGCTGGTACGGGGGCCCTGGGGAAGTTGTCCCGGAGAGAGGAAATACAACTCAGGTTTAAACTCCAAATCAGCGGTTTCATTCAACACGGCATAGAATATGCTTTCCACAATCAAAGGGAACACTGCAACTCCAAACACGAACAGTCTATCAATACAGAAATATTACCATATGAACGCACTGCGACAGAACAGTGTTATTTATTCAGCCAGGCATTTCACAGGTATTTGTTGAGTGCCATCTATAATTGGTGCTAAAATTTTGAAAGTCACACCTTCACATGCCGTGCGTGGGCGCATGCTCAGTCCTAAGTCATGTCTGACTCTCTGTGACCCCATGGACTGTAGCCTGCCAGGCTCCTCTGTCCATGGGAGGCTCTAGGCAAGAATACTGGAGTGGGTTGCCATGCCCTCCTCCAGGGGATCGTCCCAACCCAGGGACTGAACCCGAGTCTGTTGCATTCGCAGGCAGGTTCTTAACTGCTGAGCCGCCAGGAAAGCCTGGCATTGCGATATAAACATAGGCTATCACACTATGAAAGTTAAACGGACATGTGGAGAAGGCTGCTCAAGCCCTAACGTCAGGTGTGCCCACTGTGGGTATAATCAAACGCGACTTTCACCCATCCCCTGGCAGGGATGCTGCTGGGGGTACTGTGTTCTAGGATTTTTGTTTGCTTGTCCGCTTTTCTAGATCCAAAATAACAACTTAATTTTTGTTGTTTTTAAAATTCTTTTCCAGTACAGGTCATTACAGAGTAGAGCTCCCTGGGCTGTACGGCAGGTCCTCATCAGACACCCATGTTTCATGCAGTACTGCGTGCGTGTTCATCCAAGCTCCAGTTTACCCACCACCCCCAACACTTCTCCTTTGCTAACTGTGACAAGCTAGCAAACTCTGCTTCTGTTTTGTAAATAAGTTCATTTGTACCTTTTTAGGAGATTCCACATATAAACAACATGGTATATTTGTCTTTCACTTTCTTCCCTCACTATGACAATCCCTAGGCTCATCTGCTGCTGTAAACGACATTATTCAGTTTTTTATGGCTGAGTAGTATTTCATCATATTCTAGTTTCAGATTCCCCCCCGTTTAACCCTCTCTTGACATTCACTGTCTAAGAAGCCGCGTGCCCCGATACTCACAGGATCAGAAGCCCTTTCTTTCCTCGTCTTAACTGTAAGAAACGGAGCCGTGCCATCGCCCAGAACTGCAGCCTCCAGAGGCCGGCGACGCTCATGGCCTTCTGCGTCTCGGGGGCAGGAGGGCAAGGTGGATCCATCTCATGCAGCCGTCCCGTGTCCCTGCTCATTTCCACTTGTTCAAAATCTACACACACGCGCACACACACAGAATACACGCACATTACTAACGGCATCTTGGGCACCACAGCTTTCTCTTTGTAACAATATTAAACGTGGTTTTAGAATGTTTGTGGTTACAAAGCAAAGAAGGTTGGAAGCAAATCAGGTGCATGATGCCCACATTCAATAAACTCAGTGGGGAAAATACGGTGAATTCATACCAAACGTGGAACTCAGGAAAGATGATCACATTATGCCCAGTCTTTGAAAAGACAGAGAAGGTCCCATACGTGACAATATTCTGAGGGATTTCAAGAAATCTCTTCCACAGGAACACCCAATCATGGATGCCTAAATATCTACTTAAAATTTTATGTGGAAAAATTGTCAGATCTGAAACCACCAGATTGGTACCTGATTCCCAAATACATGCCGTACAAGCAGCATGATTTGGGACAAACCATTTAACTGCTGTTCGGCCTGATTTTCTCAAGTGTAAAAGTGTGCCCATGGCATTTGTCACAAAGGTTATTTTGTTGTTAGTCGCTCAGTCGTGTCCGACTCTTTGCAACCCCAAGGACTGTAGGCCGTCAGGTGCCTCAGTCCATGGGATTTCCTGGGCAAGAATACCGGTGTGGGTTGCCATTTCCTTTTCCTGGGGATCTCCCCGACCAGGACTGAACCCACACATCCTGCACTGCAGGAGGATTCTTTACCCCTGAACCATCTGAAAAGCCCATAAAGGTTCTTATAGGAAGGTAATTGCAATATAGCCACACGTCCATCAAAGTGTCTGCCATAAAGGCTGCAGAATGACAGCTCTTTTTATCATCGTCCATTAAAACACACGTTGGGCTTCCCTGGTGGCTCAGTGGTAAGGAATCTGCCTGTCAATGCGAGAGACCCATTGATTGAACCCAGGGTTCAATCCCTGGGTTGGGAAGATCCCTTGGAGAAGGAAATGACAACCCATTCCAGTATTCTTGCCTGGGAAATCCCATGGACAGAGGAGCCTGGTGGGTTACATAAAGCCCATGGGGTCGCAAAGAGTCGGACATGACTTAGCGAATAAACTGCCACCACCACCAAAACACACCTTAGGAGATTATTGAATCCTTTTCCCCATTAAGGCTCAGTGAAATTCTGCACACGAACAAGGTAAGGGCAATCTTGACAAGAAACATCTGCTCAGACTTCATGACCCTGATGGAGAGCCTCTGACATCCTCAGAGAATCCAAGAAGCAGGGATTTCTGGGAGAGGAGACAGAAGCTAAAAGAGGAAGCGAATCGTTTCTGAAGGGAAGTCTGGGATGCGCCAAGGAGGGCCTGTGTTTAGTCCTGGTGACGACGTGAGGAAAAGGCTGACAGCCCTTCCCAAACAGCACAATCAGATCCGGAATGTGTCTCGTTCTTGGTGAGAGCCACACATAAGATACTCTAGACACTAAGCTGACACACGACCATTTGAAATTGGTCTCCCATGACGCATACGAATGGACGTACCTTGCTCAGCCATTGAGTTTCCCTCCAGTTTCGTGAAGACTTCATTCAGAGTTGATGTGGAAACCTCATAACTCATCACACCCAGGCTGCAACCCTCATCGAGGTCACTGAAGAGGTCTAAGGCAACAGGAGGGGACACAGACGTCTGAATACCACGTGGACAACTAAGCCTCATGAATGGACACATCTGCACGATGGTGCCGAGCGCTGTGCAGAAGCCCCCTTCTTTGGAGGCAAAATTTCAGCAGGATGCACTCCCTCTGTGACATGAAGAGGGAGGCCCACCCCCGCCCTCGTGCACAAACCCTCTGCATCCATCATCTTCCTACAGCTCAAAATGCGCCCACAAACTTTGAGGAAAGATGAACAATCAGAGAGAGCACCACCTTCTCACCAATGCCCCAGAAATCAACTGTCACCCCTCAAATTACCATCACCCCTCAAATCACCATTGCCTCACAGATCACTATGGCCCCTCAAATCACCATTGCCCCACAAATGACCATCACCCCACAAATAACCATGGCCCCACAAATCACCGTGCTCCCTCAAATCACCGTCGCCGCACAAATGACCATCACCCCTCAAATTACCATGGCCCCTCAAATCACCGTGCACTCCTGCCTCTATTCCTGACTTTCCTTCCGGGTGGTCTGCAGCTCCTCCCACCCAAGGCCGCCTCTTTGATTTGGGTCCCGAACCCCTTCCCCTCTGGGGCTCTCGGGGACCTCCCAACTACCCCCTCCTTTTATCTCCGGCATCATCAGCGTCTGCAAGTACTGGGCCATCCCAGATCACACGCCCAAACGTGTAAGGTCACCCGCTGAGCAGAGCCGCGTGTATGTGCACACAACAAGCAGGGGGAAACAAACAAAGGCAGGCCCTGCCCTCCCACACGAGTGCACTCGTTATCCCAAAGACCTGTCTCTTCTGCTGTTTTCCATTAGTCACTCCTGTTCACACATAAGCTGCTGCTGCCGCTGCTGAGTCGCTCAGTCCTGTCCGACTCTGTGCGACCCCACAGACGGCAGCCCACCAGGCTCCTCTGTCCCTGGGATTCTCCAGGCAAGGACACTGGAGTGGGTTGCCATTTCCTTCTCCAGTGCATGAAAGTGCAAAGTGGAAGTGAAGTCGCTCAGTCGTGTAAGACTCTGAGCGACCCCATGGACTGCAGCCCACCAGGCTCCTCCGTCCATGGGATCTTCCAGGCAAGAGTACGGGAGTGGGGTGCCATTGCCTTCTCCGTTCTCCAATGCAATCCCTATCAAATTACCAACGGCATTTTTTCACAGAACTAGAACAAAAATTTCACAATTCATATGGAAACATGAAAGACCCAGAATGGACAAAGCAGTCTTGAGAAAGAAGGATGGAGCTGGAGGAATCAACCTTCCTGACTTCAGATTATACTACAAAGCTACAGTCATCAAGACAGTATGGTACTGGCACAAAAACAGAAATATAGACCAATGGAACAAGACAGAAAGCCCAGAAATAAACCCAGGCACCTAGGGGTACCTTATTCTTGACAAAGGAGGCAAGAATATACAACAGGGCAAAGACGGCCTCTTCAATAAATGGTGCCAGGAAAACCGGACAGCTACATTTAAGAGAATGAAATTAGAAGACTTCCTAACACATAACCTACACAAACCCAAATGCTACCCTTATATCCCTGCCACCTGCCCAGAAGCTGTTGTTTGCAAGCATCAGTGATTCCAATTTTCTTCTTAATTCAATGAATACGTTTTCTTGGCGGGGGGAGTTGTTTGTTTTTATTCTTTTAACTTGGTCTCTCTCTTTTTAAAATTTAGTGACATTCAAAGCTGTTGACTATACCCTCCTTCTGGAAACATTTTCTCCCTTGAGTTAATAAGAACAAACTCTTATTTCTCCTTCAACTGCCCTGGGGTGCTCCAGATTTCCACCATGCTCTGACCCGTCCTCCACTCTCTCCCGAGGGTTCAGTCCTGTGTCACCTTCTCAGTAATCCAATCCCTTGCATTAAATCCATCTAATATGCAGATGCAATTGATTCAACCCAAATCACTGAATGAGTGATTCCCAGATTAAGCTCTCACTCTGCTCTCTGAATTCCTGTATCTCATAACCAACTATACACTTGGCCGTTGGACAGCTCCACTTGGAAGTTCTCATCTCAGCTTCAGCTCCTTAAGAAACCCAACCCCAAACAAAACCCAAATCCACCACATATGAAAGCTGTAACAACGGTGTGAACACTTGTTTCCAAGTTCGTCCCCTTGTACTGGTACTAAATTACCTGGAAATTCATTTGTCCTTTCCGCAGGCAATGTATACACAAGCTTTTCTTTGCTTTCCGTTTTCAGTTTAGCATCAGGGATGTGGTGATTAATGAGGGATGTTATTTTTTCTGGATCACACGTTTCATTTCTGTACAAACTAATATGTAAAAGGAAAGACACTTCATTTGTGTTTTCTCTACCGCTGCCACAAAAACAGGGCTCTTGTCGGATTTCTAGCCTTTGTGTATTAGTTTACTTGGCTTTAGGGAGCAAACAAATGAGGAAATAACAACAGTAACAACAATGTCATCAGTTTGGAAAATCTTGGGATCTATATATACAGAGACATATCAGCTCAAAAGCAAAAGTACACAAAAGCAAATACTGCGATTAAAATGATATATCAAGTATGAGAGAAACACAGGCAGACAGGAACATTAGGCAGGAGATTTCTCAGGGAAAATAATTACCACACCAGACTGTGCAGATGTTAGAAAACTAGTGTCTAATAGGGAAATCTGCCCTTCACACATGTTTTGTTTCATCATCAAGGTTTTTTCCAAAAAGTATTGGTTTGGCCTGGACACACTTGCTGGTTGGAGTGTGTCTTTGTCTCCAGATTTCCTCCCTGTTGACGGTAGCTTCTAGAAGAACTTGACTTCGTGTCCTGTGAAAGGACGGCATCTACCCGAGCACTGCATGGGTCAGCTGAGGAAATTCAGGGCAGGAAAAGGTCGAGGCCTGTCAGACCACCCACGGCCTCAGCCTGGACGGGGTCCATGAGGTTAGACCACCCATGGCCTCAGTGTAGACAGGGGTTCAGGAGGTCAGACCACTCACAGCCTCAGTCTGGACAGGGGTTTGGGAGGTCAGACCACTCACAGCCTCAGACTGGACTGGGATCCATGAGGTCAGACCACACACGGCCTCAGCCTGGATGGGGGTCCATGAGGTCAGACCACCCATGGCCTCAGTCTGGACAGGGGTTTGGGAAGTCAGACCACACATGGCCTCAGTTGGACGGGGGTCCACGAAGTCAGACTACCCATGGCCTCAGCCTGGAGGGGGGTCCAGAAGGTTAGATCACATATGGCCTCGGCCTGGATGGGGGTCCACGAGGTCAGGCCACCCACGGCCTCAGCCTGGACGGGGGTCCAGGAGGTAAGACCACCCACAGTCTCAGCCTGGAAGGGGGTCCGGGAGGCAGTCATCAGTCTTCTAGGGCTTCTCCCTTTGAAATCTGCCCCGTCCTCAGCGCTGGTGAAAATGCAGGTGACAAGAATACAGAGGAGCACGCGGCAGACCCAGACCAACCCAGCTGAGCGAGCTGAAGCGTGACATCCCAGTCTCTCTCGGGGCAGCCTACCTTGGAGACAGCCCATCACTGAAGATGCGTCTACAGAGCCAGGCCACCCCCAGTGCCTTTACCTTAGGTGATAGCCGAGACCCCATCTTCGCTTCAAAAAGACAGACGAGCCCGCGCACTTCAGCCTCCCTTTGGACAGGATCACTTTCCTATCTGAGCAGAAAGAAGCAAGACAGGGAAGACGGGGTCATCACCTCCTCACTGTGTAGAAAAAATGGGGGGCGGTGCCAGGACTCAGATTTCCAAAGAAGAAGTGTCCTGTGGGGCCTAACTCCATCTCACGGGCTTTTAAAAACATGAAACGTGCACTGAAATGCACGCATTTAAAATGAGCTTCTGGCAGCCTGGAAGGGAGGCAGTTTGGAGGAGAAAGGATACACGTGTATGTAGGGCTGAGTCCCTTTGCTGTTTGCCTGAAACTATCGGGACACTGTTAATCGACTATACCCCAACACAAAATGATCTTAATGTTTAAAAAAATTTAAAACTATTATTGTGTATAAAATAAAGTTAAAAGTAAATAAAATGAGCTTCTGCATGGGAGAATGGATAAATACATGTTTTGAACTGTGGTGTTGGAGAAGACTCTTGAGAGTCCCTTGGACTGCAAGGAGATCCAACCAATCCATCCTAAAGGAAATCAGTCCTGAATATTCACTGGAAAGACTGATGTTGAAGCTGAAACTCCAATACTTTGACCACCTGATGCAAAGAGCTGACTCATTAGAAAAGACCCTGATGCTGGGAACACTGAAGGCAGGAGGAGATGGGGATGACAGAGGATGAGATGGTTGGATGGCGTCACTGACTCAATGGAGATGAGTCTGAGCAAGCTCCAGGAGTTGGTGATGGACAGGGAGGCCTGGCGTGCTGCAGTCCATGGGGTTGCAAAGAGTCAGACACGACTGAGCGACTGAACTGAACTGATATGTTTGGCTGAATTTCTCTGCTATGCAACTGGAACTATTACAAAACTGCTCAACTATACTCCAATAGAAGAAAAAAAGTTAAAAAATTAAATTAATAAAAAAATGAGCTTCTGCATTCCAGTCTACTTCAGTGGCTTCTGATACTTCTTGAAAAAAAATAAACAAACCATAAATTCCATAAGCATATTTTCTACTCTGGATGATAAAAAATTTTCGACATTTTTCAACCAAATAGACATAAAAGAAGACTGGGATGCTGAAATTAATCAAGACCTGATCTGAAAAGCTGTCAACATGGTTTTTCATTAGCGCTCACAGTCCAGCATATGCAGAGCTGGTGAGGAATTCTACAGTGGGACTAGATGGCAGTCATCCCCTGGACTCCTGTACAATATAGACACACTGAGGGAACAAGAGCAGCAGTCTTGCCCTGGGAATCCATGTCTCCCAAATTCTTCACTGTCAGACTCAGATAAAAGTCACAGTTACCAGCCAGCATGTCCGCTTCATCCATCAAGTTGGTGCTCAAGAGGATCACACGGTCTGCTTTGCGCTCCCTGAGGAAGTTCCATATTCGATGCCTTGAGAAAGGATCCAATCCTGCAGTTGGCTCATCTAATAGCAAAACCTACAGTGGATGAAGATATAGACACCATTTCTCTCGACCTTGTTAATTGTCTCCACGGTAGAACACGGGAAACAATAAAAATCGTGCCAAATAATGACTGCCCACCACTTGTATCCAATATACTAACACTCTTTTCACTTTCACGCATTGGAGAAGGAAATGACAACCCACTCCACTGTTCTTGCCTGGAGAATCCCAGGGATGGGGGAGCCCGGTGGGCTGCCCTCTATGGGGTCGCACAGAGTCGGACACGACTGAAGCGACTTCGCAGCAGAAGCATGGTTACACGTAGTGTGCTCTCTCTGGATACATTATAATGAAAACTCAATCGCTTTCAGGGGTGAAAGAAGAGCTTCATGCTTTGACATTGGTCTTAGTAGTATTTTTTTGGATACGCCTCCTCAGCCAAGGGAAGCAAAAGCAGAAGTAAATGAGTGGGACTGCATCAAGCTCAAAAGCTTTTGCAGGGACTTCCCTGGCAGTCCAGCGGTTAAGACTCCACATTTCCAATGCAGGGGACACAGGTTTGATCCCTGGTTGGGAACCAAGCTCTCACAGGCCATGTGGTGTGGCCAAAAAATTAAAAAATAAATAAGAATAAATTCTAAAATAAAATAGATAACTGAAATAACTATAAAAACAAAATAAAACGTTTTTGCAGGGGGAAGGAAACTAACAAAAAACCCAAAAGGCTGCCTACCACGTGGGAGAAGATACTCGCAAATGATTTGACCAATAAGGAATTAACATCCAAAATATACAAAGGACTCACATGATTCTATATAAAAAAAAAAAAACCTGATTACAAAATGGTCAAGGGATCTGAACAGACATTTTTCAAAGAAGACATATTTATAGCCAACAGACACATGAGCTACTCAACATCACTAACCATCAGGGAAATGAGTGAACATCAGAACCACAATGAGATATCACTCACACCTGTCTGAATGGCTATTATCCAAAAGACAGTGAATAACAAATATTGGTAAGGACGTGGGGAAAACAGGACACTTGTGCACTGTTGCTGGGAATGTCCATTGGTGCAGTCACTGTGGAGAACACTGTGGGGTTTCCTCAAAAGCTGAAATTAAAAATAGAACTACCGTACAATCCAGAAATTTTACTTCTGTATTTTTCCAGAAAAAAACACAAAAAACCCAAAACAGTAATTCAGAAAGACACATGTATCCTTATATTCACTGCAGTGTTATTTATAGTAGCCAAGATATGGAAACCACCTAAATGTCCGTCCATAGGTGAACGGATAAAGAAGATGTGGCATATATACGTGTATACATATACAGTGGAATATTACTCAGCCAAACACAGAATGAACGCTTGTATCCGTGACAAGAGGGACAGACCTAGAGGGTACTACACTAAGCAGAAGTCGGAGAGAGAGGACAAATGCTGCATGACCTCATTTACACGCGGAATCTAAAAATTAAAGCAAACGAGCAAACAGAGCAAAACAGAAACAAACTCACAGGTGGAGAGAAGAAACACGTGGTTGCCAGAAGGGAGCGGGGTGGGAGGATGAGTGAGATAGGCGAGGAAGATTCAGAGGCAGCAACTTCCAGTTACAAAGTAAATGAGCCCTGTCAAACGTGCTGCATGGGCATAGAGTCAATACTCTTTCAGTTACTTTGCGCGATGGCAGACGGCTAGATTTATCGCGGTGGTCATTGTGTCGTGCACAGGGATATTACATCACTGCGCCGGGCACCTGGACGTCACGTAGTGTTGTAGGTCAGTCATGTTTCAAGAAGGATGAGAGAAAGAAGAGGAAGAAGGAGGAGGGGGAGGAATCATCTGTGTATACAGTAAAATGTTTTTATTACACACACACACACACACACACGAGCTGGACCTTGTCCTGACGCTCACTCTGCAATCCTCCTCACGTATAATCTCACTTACTTGAGGATCTCCTAAAAGGGCAATCCCAATGGTCAGCTTTCTTTTTTGACCTTCACTTAAAAGTGTAGCAAGATTATCCTGAATGTTCTGTATGTCCAATTCCAGTAAAACTCTTTGTACCTAGACAAGAAATATACAAAGCTTGAAATCCAAGATGACTCATATTATATGGAATCGGTAGCCATTCCCTTCTCCAGGGCTTCTTCCTAATCCGGGAATCAAACCCAGGTCTCCCACACTGCATGTGTATTCTTTCCCAGCTGAGCCACCAGGGAAGCCCATATATATATGTATATAAAATATGTATTAAAGGGCCTCACTGCCCGCACTTCACTTATAAGCGAGCAGTAGATCACTGACTTAACTTGGCAAACGTCCGGCAGTTCAGAGACTCTGAGCACACCCGTGTACCTCCTGCTCCACGTCCTTTGGCTGAATTCCTTTTATTTTTGCAAACAGCCTGAGGTTCTCCTTTACAGTGAGCGTGTCAAACTGAACATTGAATTGAGGACAAACACCAGTTATCTTCCGGATTTCCTCCAAGTCTTGCATTTCGGAGAGATTTTTATTATAGATGGTAACTGATCCTAAGAAGTTAAAAATAATTTAACATTGGTGAGATAATACATTTTATTAATGTCTGTAGATCTTATTTAGGAAAATATTGGCATATATTCAGAAGTATCTAAAATGATGATTTTATAATTTATTAACAACCATTAACTACTCTCAGCATAAACAGACGTTGAGAATAGTGTATACACAATATCTCCCCTGAAATATCACACAGAAATGAAGATCAGGATTTTCATGAAAATTTGGGAAATCGAAAATATATATAAAATCATGTAGTTCTGGTAAACAGCTTTAGATAAACGAACATCACTTCCTCTAAGGCGGTTAAATTACAACCTGAAAACAAAAAAGGCACACAAGGCCTCATTCTGCGCTCAGGCGGGCGCCTTTGGGAAGCATCGTCTGCCCACCTGCTGTTGGAACAGACGACCCACTAAGGATGCGCAGCAACGCCGATTTGCCAGCACCACTGTGACCCAGGACTGCCGTGATCTGACCTTCATAGATGTCAAAGGACAAGCCTATTTTCAGAACAAAACATCAGCGTTATAAATAAGAGGGCAATAGATAGGGCTGTTTCTAAAAACAGAACAAGACACTTTATGTTAACTGTGTATTTGAAGCATTTCAACAGTTTAAAATACATAATATTCAGTATTTTCCTGGTTGCTAAAATAACATCTTTACTGTAGAATATTTGAGAAATAAATACAATCACTCAAGACAAAAATCAACCATAATTCCCAATAGCCACATTATAATACATTTGCATCATGTGTATATTTGCACATATGAATATGTAAATATATTTATAAACTTTGTACTCTATTTTTTTCTAGGCTGCCTTTTCAAATATTTAATCATAAACCTTTTTCATGGCATTAATTATCTTTTAAAACACATTCACCAAAAATCTGTATTTCACCTTAACTCCATTTTTCTATTCTTTCGTTAAAAGTATTGTGTTTTCATGTCAATAGAAAAATCATTTAGCTAAAAATTCTTTGAGATATTATTTTTTCTTTATTTGCTTTACCACCATGTGAAATCCAAACTTCATTACAGAAAGTTGTTGAACAGAGCAAGATGAAATTCTTAAGAATCTTATAAAATATTGTGTCTAAATGATCAAGTTCTTTCAATTAAAATAAGTGACCTACTTTCTAATAATATTGAATTTAATGACTGGACTGAAATTTCAGTTCATCTATCTAGATGATAGACAAAACTTTATAAGGACAACTTACTCAGCTATTAAATATACTAGTAAAAATAATTATAAGAGAAAATTCTTCCTGTTGTAATCAAATCCATTAAACCCTCACTTGCAATTTGACTAAAAGATTCTAAAGGTCATTGGAAGAATAAACTCAGATGATTAGGAAAATCGACAGAATAGTAAGAGATCAGTCTTGGCTGCAAGATATTAAAATATACTTGAGAACCATAATAATTAAAATATTAGTTTTACCAGTGGAGAAAATGTAATAAATAAAATAATATATTATTGGTCTAGAATACACTGACCAATAGAATCAGAAAGAAACCTGAAATGGACCAAAGTCAAGATAAGAAATTAAAATCAATGAAACAAGCTTTTGAATCTATCAAAAATATGAGTTAATTCATAAACAGTATTGAGAAAACTAAAGAAGCACACTAACACATCTTACGCTTGTTTTTTTAAAGGGGAAAGGTCAGTGTTTTCAAGGATAAAGGTGACGCTAATTACACAAACGATCTGAAAAAGGAAACGGAAGCCTCAGTCTCCTCAGATGTAAAGTGGAAGAGAAGTCGGGATCATGGGCTAAAGGAGAGACTCCAGGCGTGTCACTGAGCATTGTTCTCAGCACACTAGGCGCTCAGTAAACCTTGAGTGTTTGTTGCTATTATTATTTCTGTTGTTAATAACTGCTTGTGGGAGTATGAATTTTTATAATCTTGGAAGGAAATGATTAGGTACTTGAACCAAGAATCTTAAAAATATGGACCCAATTGAATAATCCTGTTTCTAGACATTTTTATTCAGGAAGTTATTAGCAATCTTTACAAAGACTGAGCAAGGATGTTCACGAAAGTGTTTTTATGACAGTGTAGAAACTGAAAACAACTGAATTTCATACACGAGTGTGTGAGTTCAGTAAGTCATGGCATCCATAGGAGGGAATGCTGTTTAACTCTATAGACTGTTGCTGTTCTTCAGTCGCTAAGCCGTGCCTGACTCTTTGCGACCCCGTGAACTGCAGCATGCCAGGCCTCCCTGTCCTTCACTACAGACAAGTTATTTCAAGGGCATGTTTTCAAAGGCGTTCCCAGTGGCCGCGTGAACCAGCTGCCTCAAGGGGAGAAAGACAAGAGGGACAGCTACCATCTTTACTTCCCGAAGAGCAACTCCAATGGGTTGTTTCATATATTTTTACACCTATTGATGTTTGATGCTTTAACATTTTTTAAGGTTCTGCTACTTTTAAAAATAGAACAAATCCTTGCAGAAGTTGGAACTATTTAGACATATTGATGAGGGCAAAAGTGGTTCATACTGGGCTCTGAAAATTGAAATGAGATATTTAAAAATACTTTAACGTGTCTTTGGCTATAATTTAAAAAAGAAACCACAGGTCTAGATGGTATCAGATAAAAATAAACTTCAACTGTCAGGAAGAAATACATGTCGGAGTCTTTCCATTTATCCATCTTAAATGCATAATATAAGGAGACATTTTTAAAAGATGCAGAAGGGAATGTGAATAATAACAACAGTTTTCATCAACTAGGAAAAAGCCCAACATGTTTACACAAGTACATTATATTTTCAAAGGGAAGACATACTCTCAAAGGAAAAAGTAAAATTGAGCTAAGGCATCTGCATTTGTTAGAAAATAAATGTAACATAAGCAAAGTGGACTGAGAACTCGCAACCTTGGGAGGGTTGACGGCTCTTCCTTTTTTAGCTGTTAAGGCTGCTGTCTCTTCTAAAAATATATTCCTCCTAAAAGTAATTACCCATAACAGCAACTTATCCTCTATGAAATGTCATCACTAACTTTGATGCTTGCTTAAACGTTTGTCACAGAAAAATATATTTGTGAGAATACTCAGTTTCAAATGTGTCAGTTCCCTAGAAATCATAAACTATGGTTATTGCTGGATACTGACTTGTGGCTCAGTGGTAAAGAATCTGCCTGCAATGCAGGAGACCCAGGTTCAATCCCGAGTCGGGAAGATGCCCTGGAGAAGGCAATGGCAACCCACTGCAGTAGTCCTGCCTGGGAAATTCCTTGGAGAGAGGAGCCTGGTGGCCTCCAGGTCGTGGGATCACAAAGAGTCAGACACAGCTTAGCAGCTAAACGACAGCAACAACAAAGGTGTTCTTGGCCTTATGTTGATCTTGCCAGTACATACGAGCTTGTGTATTCCTTGACTAGTAAAAAACTTATCCGTCTTAAGTCTAGACATTCTTTCCTTACAGTGCAAATACAATGAAATATCGCTAACAGCAAAGTCATTTTTCTTTGCATGCCTCCATTTTCATAGATAAGTGGATCCATGAGACATCTGGCAGGGTTTTACATCCAGTTCTTAATCATGGTGAATTTCCAGGTAGTGGAGGTAGGCTGTTGGTACTTTTTTCTGTTTTGCTTACGTATAATCTGTAATTTTTTACACTGAACTTTTTCCATTTTTTTAAGAAGTCAATGAAACAATGAAAGTTTTTCTTTACCTTTCAATACTTCCACTTTTCCAGTTTTTTCTTTATATACTTTTTTAACATTTCTGATTCTGAAATGAAAAAATAATCGGTGCTTAGGTAGCCAATAGAAAAGTAAAACTTGTACAGATCATGAATAACTTGAATTATAGGGAGGCAGCCAACTTCATGTGAAAAGAGAGGACATAACAATCTACTCAGAAAGACCAAGACTTATTTCAGACTAAACGCTTCCCCTGAGGGGGAAAATGAAAGAGCCGCTTTAGAAAGTTACAATTAGGGTGAGAGAGGAGCCTGGTGGGCTACAGTCCACGGGACTGCAAAGAGTCAGATGCGACTTAGCGACTGAGCGTGCACTGGTGATCCAGTGGCTAAGACTCCAGGTTCCCAGTGCAGGGAGCCTGGGTTTGATCCCTGGTCAGCAAACCAGATCCCACAGCCACAGCTAAAGCTTCACACGCCACAACAATAGATCCCACGTATATCAAAGAAGGTCAGAAAGATCCTGCATGCCACAACCAAGACCCAGTGCAGCCACATAAATGTGTGTGTGTGTGTGTGTGTGCTCAGTCATGTCCCATCTTTGCAGGTCCATGGACGTAGCCCACCAGGCTCCTCTGCCCATGTAGTTCTCCAGGGAAGAATACTGGATGGTTTGCCATTTCCTCCTCCACAGGACCTTCCTGACCCAGGGATCAAACCCGTGTCCCTTTTATCGCCTGCATTGGCAGGCAGATTCTTTAGCACTGTGTCACCTGGGATCGCTTCATCAAATACACACACACACACACACACTTCTAGATCAGTGATCACCAAGTTTGAACACACACTAAAATTTCAAAGGAAACATACAGGGCAAAGCAAGAATCAAGCTCAGACAGATGAGCAATGTCAGGACCATATAAGACCACATACAATGCATCTTCGAGTTCAAAGGGAAACTTCACCCTCCTTTCTGTCCCTGAATGAGAATAAAGGTAAGGACATTTATCAACCAGGAATGCTGGTGGTGGGCAGGTTGGAGCAGAGAGTCTGGAGATTTAAAAGAAAAGGCGTCAAAGCTGCTGAATCCAAGAGGATACTTTATTTCTGCCTTTCTGGGTATAGTGGGACCCCATGGGCGTGGGACCTCAGCATTTTATTTTAATACATAAACTTCCACTTGAGAAAGGCTGGTTGATTTCGGATTTCAAGATGACAAACCAGTGTTTGGAGCAGACACGCTGATTCCAAATTTCTTACTTCTTACTTCCTCCATTAGACAGTACAAGCCAGTCAAAAGTACAGAGGAAAAGATTCAGAGACCCTAAGACCAGCAAAACTCAGAGGCCGGGGCGGACAGACAGAAGCTGGGGGAGCCTAGACAGAGGGTGAAGCGGCGACATTGCGCGGTGCTGAGCAAATGGGACTTTCACTATCGTACGAGACACTGCAGGTGATGACAGAGGAGGAGTTCAAAGTGACATTTACGAATCTGTTCTTCAGTATTTTGCTTCAGGTTCACCCCGCTGCCACTGGTTAATATTCCATTTATTTTAGCCACTATGGAAAACAGTATGGAAAGTGAAAGTGGAGTCACTCAGCTTGTCCGACTCTGTGACCGCAGGGACTGCAGCCCACCAGGCACCTCTGTCCATAGGATTCTCCAGGCAGAGTACTGGAGTGGGTGCCATTTCCTTCTCCAGGGGATCTCCCCGACCCAGGGACTGAACCCGCATTGCAGGCAGACTCTTTACCGTCTGAGCCACCAGGGAAGCCCTAAACAGTTTGCAATATTCCTCAATAAACTAAAAATAGAGTTACCTTATGATCCAGTAATCCCATTCCTGGGCATATATCCAGAGAAAACTCTAATCCAAAAGGATGCACGCACCCCAGCGTTCACAGCAGCACTGTTTACAGCAGGCGAGCCACGGAAACAGCCTCAGTGTCCACTGACGGACAAGCGGATGGAGAGGCTGCGGTGCACGCACACACGGAGTGTCACTCGCCCATAGGAGAGGATGAACAACTGCCGTGGCAGCAACAGGCATGCAGCTCGAGACGATCAAGTGCAGTCAGGCAGGAAGAGAAAGACAGCATGCGGCATCACTCACGTGTGGAATCTCAAATAGGATGCAGATGAGCAAACCCGCGAAACAGGAACAGACTCACAAACAGAAACAGTCGTGGCTGCCAAGGAGGAGGGGTGGGGAGGACCGGGAGTTTGGGGTTAGCAGAGGCAAACTATTACAAACAGGACGGATAAGCAGCAGGGCCCTGCTATGCAGAGCAGGGAGCTCTGTTCAGCATCCTGTGATAAGCCACCATGGAACAGAATACGTAGCCGAGCCACCTGACTGTGCAGCAGAAATCCACAGGACACTATAAGCCAGCTATACTTAAATAAACTTTGTCAATAAGCGCATTGCCTCGTGCCCACGTATCAGTACGTGTGTGACTACCTGACGGCTTCTCTCCCGTGGAATTCTGGGGCTACGGGCTCACAGTAATCACCCGCGGCGGGCTCAGGGTCCACGTCTTTCCAGGCGACGTGACTACCAGTCCTCCGGTGTTGGAAGCAAGGTGACGAGTTCAGGAAAAACAATGGCGAATAATGGGACTCGTTTCCATCTAGTTAAGAGGTGGTAAAACATGTGTTCAGTACCATGCAAACAGTGAGCACATAAGCCTTCCTTAGAACAGTGCATAATGTCTTGGACTTTTAAGCATCACAAATATTGCTTTCTAACTCCCTATTATCGAGAAGAAGTCTTGAGAGTGAAGGAAACAATGAAAATTAAAAAGAAATGACATATTGTTATGAAAGGTAAACAATATAACCCTTGATAAGGTATAAATTAAAGACTTGAATAAATTGCTTTCTAAAATGTGTTTAGAATAATGATTAAATCCCATATTGAGTGGGAAAAGCCTTAACATGGCACATAAAAATAATTTTCAATGTTTGTGAACTTAAGAAATCGTGTGACTCAACAGTATGATTGAGCAAAATACTGAAATCTATATGGTACATCAATAAAAAGTACATGGAGAAATTAATTTGTTTAGGATGAACCTATGGTCATTCCCTAGATTTAAAAAAATGGAATAGCATTTGTTACTAAGGGTCTTCCGATGTTAACCAGAAGTGATAAATAGACAGACATACATACAAATAAATACACAGGAATATATAGAACAAATTTAAATCCAGTCAAAGTGGAAGAAAAATACAAAATAACATATATAAATAGGATCATGCAAGGGAAAAAAGCACCCTGATTCTGGTATGTGCGTAGGAATTCTAGACTTATGTGAAATTTTAAGTTGTTTTCAAGATAAAGAAAATCTAACGGGGTAATAAAGTGAAGTAACTCAGTTGTGTCTGACTTTTTGTGATCCCATGGACTGTAGCCTGCCAGGTTCCTCCATCCATGGGATTTTCCAGGCAAGCATACTGGAGTGGGGTGCCATGCCCTCCTCCAGGGGATCACTTCTGTAAATACGAGCGATATATGACAAAGGTTAGGAGGCACTTTCACTATGCAATGTCCCTAAGCTAACCAAAACCATCTTAAGAACTAATTTATTCCCACCTGTCCTGATACAAATCCTCAATATCATTCTTTGAAAACACTTTCAGTGATCTTTAAAAAATGCAACATTATTTAAAATATAAGCATAATATTTAAAATATAAAATATAATTATTATAACATAATTATAATACAATGTAATTATATTATAATTACAATTAAAGTATATTTATAATAATTAAATATATTTAATTGAAATATAATTAAATGATCATCATCCTATGTTTATAATGTGTATCACTATATCACATTCAGAAGAATAATTATTTTTAGGTAGCAATTCCTTTAGACCATTAAAGCTATGAAGCAGAGAAAAAGAAATCATTCAGTCTTTTATGGGAAATACTTGTCATTCCTTATTTCTTAAAATATATAACTTTAAGAAAAACATCTTCAATGTGATCAGTACCAGCAGAGGTCAGGAAAAAACCGTAATTACTTACAGGGTAGGATTTTGTCAAAGTATAACGCCAACGCCAAGTATAAAAGGGCATCGAAAGTCAATATGGAAAAAGTAGCTATCATTATATATGAGTCTCCAGAAGCGTCAGGAAAAATGACACCATTCATAGTATAATCCAGGTGGATAATCTAAGATTCAAACAAAAGTAATAATAAATACTTAAAAATAATTCAGTGTAGCAGCAAGAACTACCACTTCATTAAGCAGTTTTTCTAAGAAGCCCTCATAATGAAGTGCTTAGGGGAACTTTCTATTTTACAGCAATCAAAGCAATATCAGAAAGGAACACTGATTTTTAAAAATATAATGTTTTAATAATAGGAATTTAAGTTGTAATTGTTTTTCAAGACAGTCTTTTCTAGGTTCTTAGAAATGATGACAAGGTTAGAATTAACTCTGATCTCACCTGGTTTATTCCAGCACTGAAGGCAAAGGGGCTACAGATACTGAAAATCCACTTCAAAGGTGAAGGAAGTTGTTGGTAAAACGCACTGAATCCCACACCCCCCCAGAAGAGGGTGAGGAGAAACACAACCAAACTGGTGAGGATGGTTTTCTTTAGCAGCACGGTCATCAGGAATGCCAAAGCGATCTGAAAGAGAGCCGAGACTCTACACAGACTGACGGTCAGTGGTCCCACCTCAAAAAAGGACCTTTGTACCATAACATAAATATTTATCACTGACACAGTGATGAGCAACAGTAAGGGATAATTATGCTCAATCCTTCTCTCAACTTCCTTGTAAGGAGAATCTTTATTTGCCTACTTAAATGCTGGGCTTGAAAGGCTGCAGGAGGAGCTGTTGTTGCTGTATAGTCGCTAAGTCCTCTTCCAACTCTTTGAGACCCCATGGACTTTGGCTGACCAGGTTCCTCTGTCCATGGGATTCTCCAGGCAAGAACACTGGAGTGGGTTACCATGCCCTCCTCCAAGGGATCTTTCCGACCCAGGGATGAAACCTATGTCTCCTGCACTGGCAGGCGGGTTCTTAACCATTTATCTACTTGGAAAGCCTGCAGGAAGAGCTGAGAAAAGGATAAAACTGCAGCCTTGGAAAGAGGGAAAGAAATTAAATTAATATATTACCAAAGAGTGTCTACTGTGTTTTGCAGAAAACCCCCTGGAAGGTGGGAGAAGTCAGAAGAGCCTGTTCAGAGAAGGAAGAGAGGGTGACATGGGCAGTCAGACCAGGGTGGGTGTTACAAGATGAGATGAGATGTGAAAAGCTGCCATCTGACAGGGAACCTTTGGGGAAAAACAAGATGGGTCCAGCCCTTAAGAACATTCTTATCAATCTATAAAGATCTTAGGTATTTTTTAGAGTCAAAACAATTTTCTTTCTTTCTGATGCATCCTTTCATTAATTCAGACCTTTATGCAAAAAAAAGAGTTTCAATTTTATTTAGGTCTCATCATTTTCTCATATTCATAAAGACTTCTCAAGCAAACACATACACACACACACACACACACACACACAATGTGAAGGAAGGGACTACAGGAGCCTGCTCAGACATTATTTCTGTTACATGTAACCAAGACCGGAAGCAGAGACCGTGGTAGCAAACGTACGAACTTACCAAGGATAAGCCATACAAGAAAAAGAGAGTAAATATGACCGTGAAGCCCGTCAGGATGATAATTTCAGTAGATGTTATGATCACTGTGATGATTATGGAAGTGACAAAGATGAAGGCAGCATAGATTAAACCCCAGGAGAGCCTAAAAAAGACAAACAATATTTCAGTTGTTTTAACTTCATTATGAAATATTTAAAACATACAAAAATACTTAAAGAATAACACAATGGCTACCTTTGTACCTGCCACCTATTAACAGATCCTTGCTCCTTGGAAGAAAAGCTATGACAAACCTAGACAGACTATTAAAGAACAGGGGCATCACTTTTCCAACAAAGGTCTGTATAGCCAAAGCTATGGTTTTTCCAGCAGTCACATATGGATGTGAGAGTGGAACCATAAAGAAGACTGAGTGCTGAAGAATTGATGCTTTTGAACTGTGGAGTTCGCAAAGACTCTTGAGAGTCCCTTGGACAGCAAGGAGTTCCAACCAGTCCATGCTAAAAAAAATCAGTCCTGAATATTTATTGGAAGGACTGAGGCCGAAGCTGAAGCTCCAATACTTTGGCCACCTGATGCCAAGAGAGGACTCACTGGAAGCCACCCTGATGCTGGGAAAGATTGCGGGCAGGAGGAGAGGGGTGACAGAGGATGAGAAAATTGCATGGCATCACTGACATCGGCATCAATGGACATGAGTTTGAGCAAATTCCCGGAGAGAGTGAAGGACAGAGAAGCCTGGTGTGCTGCGGTCCGTAGAATGGAAAAGAGTCAGACGCAACTTAGTGACTGAATAACAACAAACTAAAATACTGCCATGGCCGTGCTGGTGCATGCTACACACTGACTCGGTGTTCACACTGCACGACTGACATGAACATGCGTCAGGAGCGCCACCTTGCCTGTGTTCTTCTGCAACTTGCCTTTATGCACAACATGTAGCTGTCATACACTGCTGCGTAATATTTCACTGTGTGAATACAACTCAGTGTTCTCCTCTCCATGTCCACCTAGGTTGTTTCCAGACCTTCTTTCTAATGCAACGTTGCTAAGAATATTTTTGCATTTGCCTTTTTTTAGGGAAAGTGCACACAATTTTTCTTTCAGGTCAAATTGCTGAATTCCAGGAGATAAGCATTTTGTGTTTTCATCTTTGTTATTTATTACCAAAGTGTCCTCGTTATAAAATTGGAAGGAAACAACAGCTGCTGATCCATCAGTGACTGTGGATGTACCGGAGGCCAACCGATGATGTGGTCACTCCTGAGGACTGCAGCCAGCAAGAGCCCTGCCTTCCCTCCCGTAGAAAGTTGGAATCTCATAACTACACTGAGCCCAGTGCATGCTTGCTGCTCCTGTTCAGCATTTCTTTCTGAAAACAGATGCAGATTATGGTGGGCTTCCCAGGTGGTTCTGGGGTAAAGAATCCCCCGGGAATGCAGGAGACACAGGTTTGATCCTGGGTCTGGAAGATCGCCTGGAGAAGGGAATGGCAACACATTCCAGTCTTCTTGCCTGGAGAATCCCATGGTCAGAGGAGCCTGGAGGGTTGTAAGTCTATGGGGGTCACAAAGGGTTGGACACGACTGAACATAGATTATGGCAACACCCTTACGTGTTCACATTGTTTTGCTCTAGATGTGCTGGTGTTCACATTTTTATGAAGTGGGTATTAGAAATAGCAGTCAGTCTTAGATCTAGGAAACCTGGAGAGTGTTTTAGCCCAAGCTTCTCATTTTACAGATGAGTAAACAGCAGTTCTTCTTCCTGGTAAAGGGTCCTACTCAAGGTCGCCACAGTAAATCAGTAACAGAACTGAGAGAGCAGCTGTAGGCTTTCTGTCAGTTCAGAGCTCTTCCTTGTACACAAAACTGCCTAATAAGAAACAGCTGGAGAAAACAGTGAAATTATTAAAATCAGGAATTTGCATGAATATGTCCCAATAGATCATGTTTCAGTTCAGTTCAGTCACTCAGTCATGTCTGACTCTTTGTGACCCCATGGGCTGCAGCACGCCAGGCATCCCTGTCCATCACCAACTCCCGGAGTTCACTCAAACTCATGTCCATTGAGTCGGTGATGCCATCCAGCCATCTCATCCTCTATCGTCCCCTTCTCCTCCAGCCTTAAATCTTTCCCAGCATCGGGGTCTTTTCAAATGGGGTCAGTTATTCGCATCAGGTGGTCAAAGTGTTTGGAGTTTCAGCTTCAGCATCAGTCCTTCCAAAGAACACCCAGGACTGATCTCCTTTAGGATGGACTGGTTGGATCTCCCTGAAGTCCAAAGGACTCTCAAGAGTCTTCTCCAACACCACAGTTCAAAAGCATCAATCTTCAGTGCTCAGCTTTCTTCACAGTCCAACTCTCACACCCATACATGACCACTGGAAAAACCATAGCCTTGACTAGATGGACCTTTGGTGACAAAGTAATGTCTCTGCTTTTCAATATGCTGTCTAGGTTGGTCGTAACTTTCCTTCCAAGGGGTAAGCGTCTTTTAATTTCATGGCTGCAGTCACCATCTGCAGTGATTTTGGAGCCCAGAAAAATAAAGTCTGACACTGCTTCCACTGTTTCCCCATCTATTTCCCATGAAGTGATGGGACCGGATGCCATGATCTTTGTTTTCTGAATGTTGAGCTTTAAGCCAACCTTTTCCCTCTCCTCTTTCACTTTAATCAAGAGGCTCTTTAGTTCCTCTTCACTTTCTGCCATAAGGGTGGTGTCATCTGCATATCTGAGGTTATTGATATTTCTCCTGGCAATCTTGATTCCAGCTTGTGCTTCTTCCAGCCCAGCGTTTCTCATCACGTACTCTGTATATAAGTTAATACGCAGGGTGACAATATACAGCCTTGGCATACTCCTTTTCCTATTTGGAACCAGTTTGTTGTTCCATGTCCAGCTCTAACTGTTGTTTCCTGACCTGCATATAGGCTTCTCAAGAGGCAGGTCAGGTGGTCTGGTATTCCCATCTCTTTCAGAATTTTCCACAGTTTATTGTGATCCACACAGTCAAAGGCTTTGGCATAGTCAAGAAAGCAGAAATAGATGTTTTCTGGAACTCTCTTGCTTTTTTGATGATCCAGAGGATGTTGGCAATTTGATCTCTGGTTTCTCTGCCTTTTCTAAAACCACCTTGAACATCTGGAAGTTCACAGCTTACGTATTGCTGAAGCCTGGCTTGGAGAATTTTGAGCATTCCTTTACTACCATGTGAGATGAGTGCAATTGTGCGGTAGTTTGAGCATTCTTTGGCATTGCCTTTCTTTGGGATTGGAATGAAAACTGATCTTTTCCAGTCCTGTGGCCACTGCTGAGTTTTCCAAATTTGCTGACATATTAAGTGCAGCACTTTCACAGCATCATCTTTTAGGATTTGAAATAGCTCAACTGGAATTCCATCACTTCCACTAGCTTTGTTTGTAGTGATGCTTCCTAAGGCCCACTTGACTTCACATTCCAGGATGTCTGGCTCTAGGTGAGTGTGAGTGATCACACCATCATGATTATCTGGGTCGTGAAGATCTTTTTTGTACAGTTCTTCTGTGTATTCCTGCCACCTCTTCTTAATATCTTTTGCTTCTGTTAGGTCCATACTATTTCTGTCCTTTATCGAGCCCATCTTTGCATGAAATGTTCCCTTGGTATCTCTAATTTTCTTGAAGAGATCTACAGTCTTTCCCATTCTATTGTTTTTCTCTATTTCTTTGTGTTGATCGCTGAAGAAGGCTTTCTTATCTCTCCTTGCTATTCTTTGAAACTCTGCATTTAAATAGGTATATCTTTCCTTTTCTCCTTTGCTTTTCACTTCTCTTCTTTTCACAGCTATTTGTAAGGCCTCCCCAGACAGCCATTTTGCTTTTTTGCATTTCTTTTTCTTGGGAATGGTCTTGATTCCTGTCTCCTGTACAGTGTCACGAACCCCTGTCCATAGTTCATCAGGCACTCTGTGTATCAGAGCATGTTTAATTACTGCTTATTTGACTTGTTTTTAAACTTTTATGTCACTACAAGGATCTGGACTGTGCTAGACAATCAGCATTTTTGGAGAGGCATGCCACATTCTACAGAATTCACTTCCTGAGTACAGAAGGGAACTGCTCTAGGTAGGAACTGAAAAGCCATAGGGTGTGAGGACTATGGATTAAGGAAGTTAAACCTTTCTAGAAAAGGACTCTATAGCAGGGACTTGTAGGTGGAGTTGGGGGGGATGTTAATATATCTATGAAAAACTTCATGATAAAACAAAGCAATTTCAGACATCACTAGAGTAAGTATTGACTGCATTTCACATTTTTTGCCTTAGTTAAAAAAAAGTGGGAATGTTGTAAAACTTATTACCACTAGACATTGTGTTCTTAATAAGAACATTTCAGATTTTTCTTTTCCTTGTTAGTTTTAAGAACACATATCCATTTTGCTAAATTTTAGGTTACATGCATACTAAGAAGCATTTACCCTGAGAATGAAGCCACATCTAAACAACCAGCACCTTCCTGGCTTTAACCTAGAGTTGGCTTGTGCCTCCCTGTCCTAAAACGGCTGCAGGGACACTGCCATTTGTACATAGTTCCCCTCTCTCTTTCCTCCTGACAAACACCATTTACTCCTTTCTATTTCCCAAGGTTTCACTGAACAAACATTACTTTCCTTTTTTAAATTTCAAGACCCACTTTCCCCTTTTGCTATTTCATAATTCAGTTATATTAAAACTAAAACTGTTAATAAAATATACTTTATAGGAAACTTTAAATTTCCTAGATGTTAATTTTATTTCAGCAAGTAAGTTTCTTGTAAAGAGCTGTTCAATAAGTAGTCCTTCATCCATTCCAGATAAGTACTATACCCATAAATAGCATTTTGTTGTTATGGGGAGTATACAGAGAAATATTTCCCAGGACTCAACACTGAAAAATGCTAAATTTCTTTTAGGGTAAAGCAAACAGATTATTTTTCTTTTTTTTTTCTTTTCCTAGACAGTATGAGTTTTGTAACTGATGGTATCACAGAATTCTCTAAAAGCCTTGGCCTCTTAGAGGTTTAGAGATTATATTCACTCCTTAAGTTGTGTCTAGCTCTTCATGACCCCATGCTGCACTCTAGGCTTCCGTGTCCTTCACCATCTCCCAGAGGTTGCTCAAACTCATGTCTCATCAGGTGGCCAAAGTATTGGAGCTTCAGTTTCAGCACCAGTCCTTCCAATGACTATTCAGGACTGATTTCCTTTAGGATAGACTGGTTGGATCTCCTTGATGTCCAAGGGACTTTCAAGAGTCTTCTCCAACACCAGCTGAAAAGTATCAATTCTTGGGTGCTCAGCCTTCTTTACGGTCCAACTCTCACATCTGTATATGAATACTGAGGAATCCATAGCTTTGACTATATGGACCTTTGTCAGCAAAGGGATGTCTCTGCTTTTTAACACGCAGATTGTGTGATTTGCGTATTTATCTGTTAATCTTACTCATTATTTTGCTAAACCTTTATTTCTACTCAATTATTATTTGCTATCATAATATATACAAACATGGAGACGTACATACATATATGATAGTCATGTTTAAATATAAACTTTAAAATCACATTAAATCATTTGTGAAATGGGGCGAGATATATCAATGTAAGAAGCAAGTGCTCTTATCAAGTGCTTCTAACTGCCAGCCTCTGTACTGGGCACCCTTCCAGGCAATCTCAACTCCAATATACGGCATTTAGTTGCTCAAAAAAAAAATATCCTTGGTACTCAGTCTCTGAACAGAAACTAGCCATTACAAGCCTGTACTTTCTTCAACAGGAGGAAGTGGGGAGAAACTAAGTGATAGCCCTGGGTGGGCCAGGCGGGAGGGCAGTGGAAAAGACGCTCAGCATCACTCGTTATTAGAGGAAGGCAAATCAAAACTATAACGAGGTATCACCTGCCACTGGTCAGAATAGCCACCCTCAAAGCACTCACACACAATCAATGTTGGAGAGGGTGTGGAGAAAAGGGCCCCTCCTACCCTTCTCTCAGGAATGTCAGTCGGTGCCGCCACCACGGACGGCAGTGTGGAGATACCTTTTAAACAACTACAAACGGAACTGCCACACGGCCCTAGGTGCACCTCCGGAGAAAACGGAAGATGATACACGCACCCCTGCGTTCACTGCAGCGCGACCCACAGGACCCAGGAAACGGAAGCGACCTAAAGCCACATGACCCAGGAAACGGAAGCGACCTAAAGCCACAGGACCCAGGAATCGGAAGCGACCTAAGTGTCCATCCGCAGAGGAGCGGATGAGGAACGTGTGGCACACTTACATGACGAATACTCAGTTACACAAGAAGAAGGAAAACATGCCAGGACGGACCTGGAGATCATTGTGTGACCTGGAGTGAAGTAAGCCAGAGAGGGAAAGACAAAGATCGTGTGATATCGCTTATATGTGGACTCTAAAAATAAATGGTACAAAGGAACTTATTTACAAAACAGCAAGAGTCGAAGACTCAGGAAACAAACCTACGGTTACCAGAGGGGAAGGCAGATGGGGGGGGGAAGAGATAAATTGAGAGACTGGGATTGACATATACACACTATATGTAAAATAGACCGCTAATAAGGACCTTATGTATAGCACAGGAAACTCTACCCAAGACTCTGTAATGACCTATATTGGAAAAGAATCTAAAAAAGAGTGGATATGTGGACATATATAGTCTGATGCACCGTGTGGTCCCGCAGAGACTAACACAATACTGTAAATCAACTACACTCCAATAAAAATTAAAAAAAAAATTAGACCACCTGGTCTGGTACACATCTTCCTTTTGCCACTGGGTAATTCTTTTTTATTTGCTGTGATCTTAACGGTACCTCTATCATTCTGTTGGCTTAATACATGCTGGCACAAAAAACGCCCAGAAAAGTATAATCACTATCTTGCATAGCAAAATTTAATAAGAACTAAATAAAAACGTCCCAACAACAACAAAGTAGGCAGTGCATCGAGTTTAAGTTCCGGTGTTCTAAAACAGTAATATTCTTCCACTGCTAAGGAATTTCTCTGTTTATTCACTTGCAGTACTTGAATTAGTCACTCACCAGAAGGCTGAATCTTGCAGACCCATCAAGTTCATCAAATCCTTATACTTTTTTCTCTCTCTTGTAACATTGAGTGATAGGAAGTATATAAGTGGGGAGAAGTAAAGCAAGCAGTAAAAGATGAACATCTCATTTTGAAGGTTCTCCTTAAAGATAAAGGGGAGCGTCTTCATATTTACAGCAGTAACTGACATCAACTCCTCCATCACATAGTGATTTGTTGTCATCTAAAGAAGAATGCAAATGAGCACAATCATTAAAGTACAGACACTGCTGAGATCTGAATAAGCTATGGAGCTTGGGCCCCTGTACATTTCCTGTTTTAAATACTGTTGTGTGGTTATGCAAGATGTTACTTTGAGGAGAAACTAGATGAAGAACAGGTGGGTGCCTCCCTGTATATTGTGTTTCTAAAACTACTTCAAAATTTAAAGTTAAAAAAAAAATGTACTCCTTCACCTAAATGTCAGTTTTACCATTTGGATACCCAGTTCATTATATAAACACACGAAGACCTGAGTAGACACCATCTTTTATCAAACCTTGATGCCTCTGGAATTAGCTCACTTCAATTATTAGGACTTTTCTTACTTGTATAATAGCAGCATTAATGGCAGCTTGTAAAGGCACGAATCCTCCTTTCCAGTATTTCTCCAGTGCACAGGAAAAGTCAGTATTTGTACGCTTGCAGTAAGCTATAATCACACACAAAGGAAAAAGAACCAACATTATGGAAAGAAAAGTCATTAGTATCTGTACTCTAGCAATGAGCTAAGGAAATGGCAACCCAGTCCGGTGTTCTTGCCTGAAGAATCCCATGGATGGAGGAGCCTGGTGGGCTACAGTCCACGGGTCGCAAAAGTCGGGCATGACTGAGCGAAATGAGGAGGGGGAGCAATGAGCTATCGGCTCAAAAAAATAAATAAAAGGAAAAAGCAGGACCAACAGTACGGGAGTAAGGTGATTGGAAAATAAGATACAAGAATCCAAGAGAAACTGCTCTAGAGGAGCCTTCACCAGGCAGGGCTTTTTTATTTAGTTTAATTGGAAGCTAATTACAATATTGTAGTGGTTTTTTGCCATACCTTATATGAATCAGCCATGGGTGTACATGTGTTCCCCCTCCTGAGTGGGAATGCAAACTAGTACAGCCACTATGGAGAACAGTGTGGAGATTCCTTAAAAAACTGGAAATAGAACTGCCATATGACCCAGCAATCCCACTGCTGGGCATACACACTGAGGAAACCAGAACTGAAAGAGACACTATACCTCAATGTTCAACAGGCAGGACTTCTAACCACAGGAAAAAGGAGCAAATGAAAGTTCTAAATAAGGCGACTTTACTCATGGAAACCGTGGCATGCACAGGATGTCTCAGAAAATGAAAAGAAGACGGAAGCAAACGCTCTGCTTGGCCCACCCTGGGCACCTCGTCGTCTCAAGACGCCAAAGGCACTGCAGCACCAGAGCTGGCTTCGTGCCCAAACGCTCTCCCTGCAGGAGGGTCCGGGGCTCACGCCTTCCTGTCCTTCTGGCCTCTCTACAAAGGTAAACTCGGCACACAGGCCTTTCCTGGCCTCCAGAGCGAGGACATCACTCTGGTCTAGGGAACACATGGAGTTTAAATCAGAATTCCTCTGTTTATTCACTGCTTCTAACAGTCACCCCCCAGAAGGCTGACCCTTGCAGGCCCATCCTATCTGTCAAATCCTACACTTTGCTCTCTCTTTTGTAACATTGAGTGATAGGAAACATGTAAGTGGGGAGAAGTAAAGCAAGCAGTGACAAACGAATGTCTCATTGTGAAGCAGAACTAGTACATTTCTGCCGGGAGCCGGCGAGAGACATTCCGCTCGTGACAAAGGTCATGAGGAAGGAGGCTCGGCATACGCAAAGGCGGGATTGAGCCTCAGGAGTCCGCCCGGATATTCTCGAGCATCTACCCCCCAAAAAACCAGAGTCTGCCTACTTTATTGCTTTGTGCTCTCACCTCTGACTTTACTGGGGGCTGTACCCCACCACCATCTCGCTCTCTCTGTCAAAGAGTTAACTTACAGCTCCAATTAATAAAGTTCCTGGGCAATTAGGAGTGTTTAAATCCAAATCCCTCAGATGGCTCTCTAACTCGCCTGACAAGTTTACTGGGACTCCTACAGCTATGCATACGATTGTTTACAGTCTCCCAGCCTCGAGAGGCATGGGAAACTTAAGATATTCAAATAGTTTAGAGCCTCTCAGAGAGTTAGAAACTGTCAGAATAAACTAGTAAAGGATTTCATTGATGAGCCAATGATTGTTGCCAAGTTTTCACATCCCCTGAATTGTATCCTTGAATGTGTATTAATTAATATAGTTGGTATGTAGAAAAAATAAGTAGTGGCCTTGGTGTTAGTAACTTTAGACCCTTAAGGTAATGAATTCTTTCCTTTGTTGTAAACCCATTACACATCCACCCTATAGAAATGCAATTTTATATTTGGAAGATGGCGCCGAACCTTAAAATAATTACTCTTAGAGAAAATAAGTCTTTGTTGATAAGTCCTTGTCAAGAGTCATAAAATGTTAGTAGGCCTTCTGGCCAGAAGATGATGTAAGTCACCTAAACCATTTGTATACGATAAATTTGCAGTAAAGAAACCCTGGTTTTTGATAAGGATCAAAAACTGCTGACTTTGCATCCCCTATTATCCTCTATGTGTAACTTAGGGTATATAAGCCCCTGTTGAAAATAAAGCTACAGGCCTTGCTCACCAACGCTCAGTCTCCCCATGTCATTCTTCCCTTTAAATTCTGGCTGAAGTCTCCATCTGGAGCGCGGAACCCACCACGCTTACTAATTATGCCTGGGCTTCTAAGACCCACTCGAGAAGGTGTCTAGGGTGGGGCACCTTCCGCTATTCGAGAGGGCGCCTGCAGCCTATGTAAGTGGTGCAAACTTCTTGTCTTGAAGTTTTATTGGTCTCCCGCATAAACCAAGCTACTCAGCCTCTTTTCTCCACTGAATTTTCCTACTGAGCTATCCTCATTCTATTACTCTTTATATCTTTGATAAATATGTAAACAGTCGCTGACTCAGTCTCCCCTTCGAATACCCTGGATCAGCCGGGGCTGGTCCTCGGCACATTTCACTCATTCTCCCTGAGGGGCTAGCGCTCCCTCAAGCCTGGAAACCTAATCGCGTCTGCCCTGCTCAAAGCGCTTTGATGCCTCTCCACCGCCTCAGCCCTCGAGCAGTGCCAGCCTCCTTCTCCCACCATGTCCCCTTTTGTGCGCTCTGCCCACTTACACAGGATGGCTCCTCGGCCATGTCGAATACCACATGCTCTTTCCCACCCCAGTACCCCCATCCACAACTCCCTTTACTCTCTGGAAGGTGAAGTCCTTGGCTCCCCACACACGCCACCCTGTCCGGGGTTCACTGAACCATCACTTCTCCAGGCAGAGCTTCTCTCATCACAGGACTTCTCTGGATCCCCTGGTCTAACTGCCCCGGGCACCTCTCCTTGCGCTGGTCATTAACTGCTCACCAGCAGCCTGTCCTGCTAACCCTGGACACTCACCTGAGGCTGGGACCTCAGTCTCAATCACCTCTGCGTGCTTTCCAACATGCCCTTGGGAATTCACTGCTTATCTGCTGGATGACTCACTGGGTTTTTGAGAGCCGTCCTCAAGGGGGAAGAGACAACTGAGCTTGGAACAAGGTCAGCAGGGTCTGTCGTCTCTTGAACCTGGTGCTAGCGCAGGTACCTCTGCCGCCCATCCCACCCTACTCCTTGTGTTAAAAACATGAAAAATACAACAGTCATACTTTATATGGAAAGTCACCTGTGAAAAAATCCTCCTTCAAAATGGGAATGTAATATCTCTGATAAAATTTTAACTTATAAGAGAAAGGGTCATTAAAGATGACTCCCACGCTGTATGAGAAAGTGTCTAGCATTATTTCATCCATGGATTTCTCATCTGGTGCCCCAATGATTCTTCTTCCTGTGAATTATATGGTTAAAAAAAAAAACAACAACAACAAAAAAAAACAGACACAAAGGATTGTTAGAGTTTCACCAAAACAGAATGTGATATTCAACTTTGCCATCACCTATTTTCCATTGGAATCAACTAAAATCATTCTACCTTTAAATTAAATTTATCCCAAAAGGCAAAACAAAAAAAAAAAAGGAATTTTTTATTGTCATTTTAGATTCTAAAATCAGGAGATATGCATGAGAATTAACAGTTTTCCATTAATAATGACAGGCATTAGGACAAATTTTAGGTATATAAAATGATTATGCCAAGAAATAAGTATGTATTAGAGAATCGGGGTACAAAAACAGAGGTAACTGTAGCAGTTATTATGTAGTCAAAGGACTCCAGATTTTAGCTTTACTAAGCAAACGAACTTCATATAGTCTTTGCCTTATACAGTGACCAAGAACACAAAGTGACTTTAACAGCAAGCAATTTTACCTGTTCAAATCCAGAATTTAAGAGTAGATAACCAGACTGCACCCGGCCTGCCCATGAGTGAAAAGCACATTTTGGTTCTATCAGTTACACAGAGGCCTCATTTAGAACGAAAGCCCTTAGGGACGTCCCTGGCAGTCCAGTGGTGAGGGCTCCATGCTTCCACTCAGGGGCATGGGCTTGATCCCTGGGTGGGAACTAAGATCCCACAAGCTGCATGGTATAGCCAAACAGCAAAAATCTAGAATGAAGGACTTTAAAGATGTTTACAAATTATACCATATGTAGACAAAATATCCTTAGATTATTCACCCTTAATTTTCCCAGTTCTGAAATTAATGTTATAATAACCATATCTAATTTCTTTTATTTATATGTTTTTTCCTAAATTATAAATATTAATCATTATATTTCCATGTTAAAAACACCCACACTCACCAATAACATATTTCTCCTAGGCAGTATTCTGCAAATCTGAAATTATAAAGCTATTCCTTTATTTAAATTCCAATAGAAATGTAGGCCTCCCTGAAGTAGATCCTCATCAAACCAGAAGGGTTTAAAAGGCTGATAGTTCAGGCTAAGTGAGAGAAAGAACTGCCAAAGTTCTGCTATCTTGCTATCTAGATAGTGAGCATCATAGTTAACTGTAGCTTCAAATTAAAAATGCATACATTTTATCAAAAACATAATGTTTTTGTGGTACATATATACAATGGAATGTGGATCAGCCATAAAAAGAATGAATGCCATTTGCAGCAATGTGGATGCGGAGATGCTCCTACTAAGTGAGTCAGAAAGAGAAAGACACACACCATGTGATATTGCTTATATGTGGAATATAAAAAAGGATACAAATGAACCTTCTGTGAAGTAGAAACTGACTCACAGACAGAGAGAGCAGACCTGTGGCTGCTAAGGAGGAAGGGGATGGAGCAGAGACGGACTCGGAGTTTGGGACTAACAGACGCAACCTTTTATATATAGGACGGACACACAACAAGGTCCTACCATACCGCTATATTCAAAATCCTGTGATAAACCATGATGGAAAAGAACAGAAGAAAGGGATGATTATGTGTGTACAACAGAGTCACTGTGCTGTACAGCAGAGATTGGCACAACATTGTAAAATCAACTATACTTCCACTAAAAAATAATCACATCAGTAATACTTTTTGGCCATCAGCACACCTACCTTCCATAACAGGAGCAAGTGCCGTCTTATTCATTATCTGCTGGGTCAAGTTGGAGACTGGTGTGTACACAACATCCGTAAAAGACCTATTATATTTATCTACCCTTCCCAGGCTCTGGGGAGGCATTCCAGGAAAATGGACATTTTCATTTAAACGTGAAAATATGCACATATAAAGTGCTAAAAGTATCGGGAACCCCCATTCCTATATTAAAAAGAGAGAGAACAAATTTAGATTGTAATCCCTTAAGGAGCTCAGTCAACAGACCAGAACAATTGAAGACAAATTGGCTTCTCGTTGCCGTCACTCTTCAGAGCACGGGACGCAACCAAAGATCTACACCACAGCATCTGACCACAGGTCGTTCTCTAACGCTGGAACTGAACTCCTGCGTTAAATGATGAACTACTGCGGAAGCCATTCCAGAGCCCACGAGGATGGCGAACAGGCCTACAGTCCTTATATGCACAGGCAGGTGGTCTCAAGTCTATAAGACACAGGGCCCCCCAGAAGGAGTTCAGGAGGGCAAAGAGCAACAGTCTGTCAGCTGTCGTATTCATGGGCATCCCTGTGGCTCAGCGGTAAAGAATCCGCCTGCCAGGCCAAGGAGATACGGGTCTGATCCCTGGGTTGGGAAGATCCCCTGGAGAAGCAAACGGCAACCCACTCCAGTACTCTTGCCTGGGAAACCGCACGGACAGAGGAGCCTGGTGGGCTACAGTCCCGTGGGGGTCGCAAAGAGCCAGACTTGACTTAGCAACTAAACCATTACCACTCCCGCCGTATCCATGAGAAGGGGCGGAGTGGTAGAGATTGTCTAGTGGCTCTCCGGCATTCATCCTCTCCTCCTGTTTGGCACGATGCTAGACGGCCTTCCCCGCCTCTGCAAAGTCAGTGGGACCAAACGCTTGAGTTCTGGCAGGCACTGGAACGTGGGCCCAGGCCTGGTTAATGGAGCCCCGCGCAAGCTTCCTTCTTCTGTCTGTCTCAGTCCTTCCCGTCCTGAGGGTCTCTCCAAAGTCTCGCGCGATCAGTGGCGGAGTCGCTCGACGAAGGAGGCTGGGGCCCTGCGTATCTGTGTGGAGAAGATCCCTCCGCCGGCCCAATCCGCGTCCCTATCCCTGCCAACCTTACTTAGACTGCAAAGAGTGACGAACAAACCTTTGCTGCGTTGAGCTATTGAGATACAGGGCTTTAATGCACACTGACAATCAGTGGGTCACTTGGTCATAATTCTTGGAAATAATCTCTGTGTAGAAAATTTATGGCCTTGAAAATAAATGCCCCCAATTAAAATTCCTCTATTTTTGCAGGTGCTGTGGTTAGTATTTCTTGACTCTAAATTTATTACCCATGATGGAAGCTTTAATAGTTGCTATGTGCTCAGTCGCTCAGTCGTGTCTGACTCTTGGCGACCTCATGGACTGTAGCCCACCAGGCTCCTCTGTCCATGGAATTTCCCAGGCAAGAATACTGGAGTGGGCTGTCAGTTCCTTCTCCAGGGGATCTTCCCGACCCAGGGATCAAACCCAGGTCTCCTGCATCGGCAGGCAGATTCTTTATTACTGAGCTACCTAGGAAGCTCAATAATTGCTTATAATCTAATTACCACATAATTAGATTTTAGTTACTTTCTTTTTAAAAAAAATGAGGAAAACTTTGTCTTTGCAGTTCTGGGTTGTTTTTCAGAGACTACTGTGAGTCTCTCAATTCCAATAACCGGAGAGAAATTCAAAGTCAATAAATGCGGTTTTCACAGATGGAGAGAACAAGCGGTGGTTTCCAGTCGGGAGGGGGAAGGGGTAGGGGCAGTATAGGCGTGAGAGGAAAAAAAGGGTTATTATAGGAGCCAACTCGTTGGAAAAGACTCTGGTGCTGGGAATGATCGAGGGCAAAAGGAGAAGGGGCGACAGAGGATGAGACGGTTGGACAGCGTCACCAACTCGACGGACAAGAGTCTGAGCAAACTCCGGGAAGTGGTGAGGGACAGGGAAGCCACGCTACAGTCCAGGGGGCGCACAGAGGCAGACACGACTTAGCACCTGAACAACAACAAATAGGGTTATATGAGACTGTGCGTGTGTGAGCCTTTCGACAATTGTAAAGCACTAGAGAATTGCAAGAATCTTTCATTCAATAAAACAAAATACATCCTTACAGCTCCTCAAAAAACAAAATAAATGCAGTCTGCTACTTAAAATATAAGAGAACCATGAGGCATTTAAATAAAAGGACACTGCTAACTGTGAAAAGGATCAAACGGTCAAACATACCAGCAAGGTCTCTCTTTTCATCCTCCATTTCTTCAGTAGATTCTTGCACAGAAGTGCTTGAGTTTGCTGGTATACACTTTTCTGTTTCATATGCATTTAGCCTGTTCATTAAATAAAGAGAAAGTAGATATGGTGGAGGATAAGCTAGAAAAATAAATGTAATAAGAAAAAAGCCTTGGTCACATTTTGAGGGAAAATATTTCCTACCTTTAGGAACTGCAAAAAAGGGATTTAAAATATTAGTTCAATAATCATGATTATAAAATTTTACATCAAATATATGCTGTTTGGGAGATGAGTACTGGTAAGGAAGTACAGCGGACCATTTACACAATTTTACAATAACATTGAGTATTACAATGGAAAACACAATTAAATTCTGAACCTGTAAGATACTTCCCATTTTGACATTCTATAAAAGAAATTCAATTATATGAATAGAACAGTTGAATAGTATCTCATCTGAATTATAATTTTTTTAATTTTATTTTTAAACTTTACATAATTGTATTAGTTTTGCCAAATATCAAAATGAATCCGCCACAGGTATACATGTGTTCCCCATTGAATTATAATTTTTGTTCTTTACTTTTAAAAAGAAATTCCATAGCTAATTAACAAAAACTCTGATAACGTAAATTCATCTAAATAATTAAGTCCATTAGAAGCAATCCCAAGGAAGTACTTTCTTTTGATATTTACCTTCCTGATTGAATCGAGCAACTTTCATCCAAAGAGTTATGCCATGGAACAATTATCCAGACTCAAATGACTTGAAGCTTGATTCTGATAAACAGGAAGCATAAAACAATTTACCTCAATTTTCAGAATTCAAAAATCCTTGAATAACTGACGAAAAAACAACTATAAAGTAAGTGGAAAAAAGAAAGAGAGAAAGAGAAAAAAGAAACAGAAAGAGGAAAGAAATAACACAAAGTAATTTTGCCCAAATGTTTGCAAATAAAATGTCTTTCGGTTTTCATATTGAAATACTCAGATGAGTCTCCCTTAGCTGGTACAGAAGCAAATTCTAGTGTTTTCCTATGTTCTATTATTTTATCTACACAATGAAAGTTGGCTGGGAAAAAACAAACGTTTTGTTTTTAGGTCTTCAGTACAGAACACACAAGTATTTGGAAACATCTGGAAAATAGATTGATTTTCGCAGCGTCCGCCCGAATATTTGTCACAACACAACAAAACGGAGGTCTACTTACTGTCAGGATAATGAGAGAAAAAATGCCCTGGAAACAGGGTCAAAGCACAGTTCTTTTTGCCTGAGGCAACAATTTAAATGTCTTTATGGCCACTTCTTCCTATGTTCCTTCAATGAAGGCGTACTCCCAGCAGCTCTTGCCCAAGCTGGTTTCTGAGAAGGGGCGGGGCCAGACCAAGCTGCCCGTGATGAGCTTGTTTTGTTTTCTGCCTTTTCTTCTCCAAGCCAATTATCCTGCAGGGAAATGACTGTCTGTGGTTGGTTAAGAATTAAAGCCCCGTGTTTGTTCGCTTGGCCTTTCAACTCCAGGGATCAGGGGAGACAGTAAACAAGGAAAACAAAATTAGCTCTGCTACTGTGATGAGACCAAGATGGGATAAAAGGCAATGAATGAGCAACTAACCACACAAAATGGTTAAACTTGTATGAGAAATCTTTAGCCGTTTTATTTTTTTTTCTTTTCACTACTAATGCCTAAACACAGTTGCCATTGACATATCTGACTGCCACGCACTACAGAACACGCGGGAGCTGAGTTGTTTTGTTTTTTCTTTTTCCCTACAAAACAATTGGATTGCTAAGCAATCCATAGTCTGCCTTGGAGATACATCTAAGTTGGACTAGGGAAGAATTATGAACGAATTCCTTTCTCCTGCATCATGGATACAGGATTTCATAAGGCATCTGAGCAAAACAAAAGTAAGTGGATTGCTAAAGATGGGAAAAAAATTAGGAAAAGATTCAGGTCAATTTTTATACGTGACGGCTAGGGGAAAAACTGAAATATATTCAATTCCTGTTATATCGTCTGTCTTTGTAAAGAGTGACAAACTTTTCTTGACCCGCCAAAGTAAACCACAAAACAAGAGAGCAAAGTCTGTGAATTGGGAAATCTCAAATATTTGACATAGCTCCCAAGGCACAGATGTTCATATTCATGAATCTGAGATGTGTTCTGGAGAAAAGAGGTATAATTTTAAAACAAACATTTAAAGTCATGATATTTTGTATAGACATTTCTCTCCTTGGTAATTAGCTCTGGTTTTGAAAATAGTCAGCAGTGAAATAGTATGTGTCTTTTACACTAAAAACTGGCAAAAACATAGAAATGCAAATGTTCTAAATGTCTCAGGGAAAGGGGATGGGGTAGAAGTTTGTAAACACTATTAAAAGATTTGTATCAGTGAAAGATCAATGACCCACACACACAAAAAATCTAAGTTTCCTTTAAATCGCCTGAAATATATTTTGGATTTTTATTAATTTTGTTGTTTTAGATCCTATAGACTCCCTGGTGGGTCAGCTGGTAAAGAATCCACATGCAATGCGGGAGACCTGGGTTCGATCCCAGAGCTGGGAAGATTCCTTGGAGACGGGAACAGCTACCCACTGGAGAACTCCACGGACTGTATAGGCCATGGGGTCACAAAGAGTTGGACACGCCTGAGTGACTTTCACTTCACTTCTTACAGTTACGTTAAGATTCACAACTACAGTATCAATAATTAGTTACATGTATTTTACTGGTTTCACTTCTTATCATTGCTTCTTGAGTGTTCTTTCTATTCCTCTTTCTTGACATCCTTATTCTGATTTATTTTTATTTGGCGCGGGGGTGCTATTTTCCTTACTAAAACTTGAGTCAGTCACCATCAATATGGCCTACTGTGATGAGGAAAGGCCCGACTTCCAGCCAGAAACACATCAAAATAGAGAGTAAAACATGGAAGTTCAGAGGTAAAACCAAACTTTAAAAGAGAAGAAGAAAAAACAGAAGAAAATAAGGGAGAATCATCGGAAGAAACAGAAAGAAATGGAGGCACATCGTTACAGGCCAAAAATGAGAAAACTTAGAGTCAACACTGTGAATGCTACCTCAGAAATACAAGAGTCCAAAGAGGTGCGTCCGTACCCCGTGACCTTGACTCTGTCCGCCACAGGTTATAAAGCTGGACCGCATGCCTCTGCATGAATCGAGAAGCTTCACAGGACTGTGCAGTGCTCAGTAGGCATTTTATAACAGGGAACATACAGGGAATAAATAAGCAAAGGTATGATATTTTTGTGGAATTGAAGATGTGAGTCCTCAGATTAGAATATCAGTGTATCCTATGCAGAACTAAAAACAAACAAAACTTCAACAAGTATTTTGCTGTGAGTTTTCAAAACATGTGCTGTGCTTTGCTAAGTTGCTTCAGTCATGTCCAACTCTCTTCGACTCCATGGACTGTAGCCCGTCAGGATCCTCTGTCCATGGGATTCTCCAGGCAAGAATGCTGGAGTGGGTTGCCATGCTCTCCTGCAGGGGATCTTCCTGATCCATGAAATTAAAAGACGCTTGCTCCTTGGAAGGAAAGCTATGACAAACCTAGAGAGCATATTAAAAAGCAGAGACATCACTTTGCCAACAAAGGTCTGTACAGTCAAAGCTATGGTTTTTCCAATAGTCATGTACAGATGTAAGAGTTGAACCATAAAAAAGGCTGAGTGCTAAAGAACTGATGCATTCAAACTGTGATGCTGGAGGGGACTCTTGAGAGTCTCTTGGACAGCAAGGAGATCAAACCAGTCCATCCTAAAAGAAATCCACCCTGAATATTCATTGGAAGGACTGATGCTGAAGCTGAAGCTCCAATACTTTGGCCACCTGATGCGAAGAGCTGACTCATTGGAAAAGACTCTGATGCTGGGAAAGATTGAAGGCAGGAGGAGAAGGGGACGACAGAGGATGGGATGGCTGGATGGCATTACCAACTCTATGGACATGAGTTTGAGCACACTCAGGGAGATAGTGAAGGACAGGGAAGTCTGGCAGGCTGCAGTCCATGGGGTTGCAATGAGTCAGGCATTACTTAGCAACTGAGCAATAACAACAAAGCATTCATTTACTGTAAACAATTTTGTGAAAGAGGAAGCAGAGCTTTCGGTCCACTACTCATTTCTTCAGATCTGCCGAATCTTAGCAATTTAGAATCTGAGAGAATTCTTAGAGATTTAGGAATCTTAGAGATGTCTATGACTTTGTAGAGTTATAATTGCTAGTTGGGACTGCAGATGAACTTGACATGGGAATGGATAAGGACAGGATTTCACGTGTGTATCATGCCACTGTTTTCCCCTGAGGTTGTCTCGGGGACCCAAAGTTATTTGGGTTACTGTCCTCCACTGGGAATCTCCATTTCACCTAACAAGCAGCCCTTGTGGGTGGGCGGGCATTTGAATGTGCTTGAATAAGGGGGGCGGGGGCGGCAATGTGGTGGGGCCAGGAGCACAGGTGTGGATCTTGGCCTTATACGGAGGAATGTTTTTCCATCACACGAACGGGAATGATATTCACGCTAATGGGAAGAAAGTCAGTGTGCTGTGCTGGATTTAGTCGCTCAGTCGTGTCTGACTCTTTGCAACCCTATGGACTGTAGCCCACCAGGCTCCTCTGTCCATGGAATTTTCCAGGCAAGATACTGGAGTGGGGTGCCATGCCCTCCTCCATGGGATCTTCCCAACCCAGGGCTTGAACCCAGGTCCCCTGCATTAGAGGCAGGTTCTTAACCATCTGAGCCACAAGGGAAGCCCAAGGAAGCCTGGTTGGATGCTGAGGTTGTGAAAGAATGTGAAGACATTCTCTTGTAATTGCTTTCATTTCACAGTCAAGAGGAATGCAATGTCTTCTCCTGAGAGTTTAAGAAAAGAATGAGGTGTTTGAGTCTGAGAAGCAATGTATTTGACAAAGTCATTGAGTTGGTTATCCAATTCAGTGAAAGAGTGATTATGTCAGGGATGCAGTGGAGTTGGCAGGCAGACTATGACTCCACGTGAAGGCATGTTCATCCACTTAAAGCGAGGCTTTTGGGGGACTTCCCTGGTGGCCCAGTGGTTAAGAATCTGCCTTGCAATGCAGGGGACGCCAGTTCGATCCCTGGTGGGCGACTAAGATCTCACATGCCATAGAGCTACGGAGTTCGTGCCCTCCGGAGCCCACGAGCCACTGCAGAGAACCCACTCACTGCAACCACCGAGTCCGGGCACCACACCTAGAGAAGTCACACGCGGCAGCGAAAGATCCTGCCTGCTGCGACGAGATGCAACGTGGCCAAATGAATGAATAAATAAGTACAAAAACTAGAGTCCTTTTATTCCTTTTGTTCATGTATGTTTTCTCCCAGTGCTGATCTCCGTCGTACAGGTTTAACCAAAACTGGGGTGTTGCCTGGCAACTGTGATAGAGAGTGAGAAGCCAGGCACTGAAGGTCTATATGAGGAAGGGTCTCCTCACGGGGGACCCCTACGTGGAGACGGTTGGTGCTGCTTCTTTCTTACCAGCGTGGTTTGGTCTGCTGGCTCCCAGATTAAGCTTTCAGGTTCATGGCAGAGAGTGTTCTCCGTGTGTTCAGAAAGAGGGTGAGCTTTGGGTGTCTTGGTTGTCCAAGATTATAAACGAACCTGAATGAAGCAAAACAAAATATGTGGTCATGACTCACTTTCTAAATAAAGAAGCTTTCGAGTAAACTAGAGCTTAGCATCTTGGCGGCATGTTAGCGCTAGCCATGGAATTTCTGGAATTTTAGCTGCAGCAGTCGCTTTAGCCATCCGTCTACTTCTCCTTTTTTGCCTTTTCTCGTACACACTTCCACATTTTGCTTAACTGCTTTATGAAGAACATATACAGACACCTACCTGTGGCCGGAATCTATAGGATCAAGTGTCAGGATTGTAACAGCATTGCCCGAGGACGGAATTTCAGCACGAGGAGTTTGTAGACGTGTCTGTTAAGTTTCCCCAGCTGTCTGCACGTCGGCACTCACTCGGACCTCTGGGGGCATCTGGCTGGGCTTGGCAGCACTTCAGGCTTCTGTTATCCTCGGTTTGGAGTCACATGGGCCCAGCCCGTGAGCCTGACGAGACGAGATAAGCTGGCCCCGCAGAAGGGGAAACTGATGTGAGCTCAGCCAGCACTTCTGAATGTGACTCACGCAGAGTTCACAACAGCACTTTTTAAGAATGTCCCTGCTTCTGGAGTTTGTGTTCCTCTCTGTAGAGAGCTTTGCTGACTATTCTACTAAGGCTCAATCTTTCTCTAGTCGAATTCTCCTCTTCTGGCCAATAACTTTTCCCATATCACACAGAGGTCTAGATCACTCAGCACAACAGTCGGTTGTCGTGGACCCTCTTGGAAGCCGATTTGGTCACTGTTACTTTTCTCCTTTTTTTTGTAGCTTCATTATGTGCTATGTGGTCATCACAGTGGTGGTGGTAACTGATCAGACACTTTTTTCCACTCCGTGTGATCCTCAGGCTGGCTCTGAGGAGGGAGAAACACAGTGTCATGCCCCTGGGAGAAGGAACATTCTTTTCCTAGGACCTCGCTTCAGTGCCAGGTGGGCGTCCCCGTAGCTTGCTCATGCCTCCAGGAATCCCCCCCGAGGAGGGAGAACAGAACAGGGCTTTTCAAATTCCACTCCCTTTCCACCGATCGCACCGTTCATCCATCGGAGATGGCGATCTATGTATGCCATCTTTTTTGGTTTCCTTTTTTCATTTTATCTATAGCAAATAGAATAAAGGTCTGGCTCAGTGGTAAAGAACCTGCCTGCCAATGCAAAAGACTTGAGTTCAATCCCTGGGTCAGGAAGATCCCCTGGAGAAGGGAATGGCAGCCCATGCCAGTATTCTTGCCTGGGAAATCCATGGACAGAGGAGCCTGGCGGGCTGCAGACCATGGGGTCGCAGGGGTCAGACAGGCCTGAGCGACTAGACAACAATAACAACAACAGACACAGCAAAGTGAGCTTTGGAAATGGGCACTTGAGTTGTCCTGATCGCCAGCAGTTTCTAATCCCTTCCTTTATCGGGAGACTGCTGCTGTAGAGGGGCTGACTTCGATGCAGAGTCGGACACCTGTCTGCAGAGTACCCAAGACACTCCAGGCAGCCTCAAGCTGAAAGCCCAGGCACGGACAAAACTTCTGACCCAGGCATTCCAGCAGCAGACTCCAGGGAGCAGGAAGACGGTCACCAAAGACCACGCACAACCGCCTCAGTTGCAGCGTTATTTCCAAAGGGAGGTTTAGAAAGAACCTAAATATCTTTCAATCCATTTTCAACTAAACCTTGTGGGTACATCCAAACACTGAAATAACACACAGGCGTCTCAAGCAATGACATACAAATACAATCAAACGAGAAGGTGTGATGTTCACAGTATGTTGTTAAATAAGACAATTTCAAAACAAGTGACTTCCTATTATCCTACATGTATAGGATAGAAAAATGTATTAACTAAGCAAGAGAATTTCCATAGCTTAGACTGCTTTACAGTGTACGATTTTTTATATCAATCATGTATTATGTCAGAATTATTTTAAATTATATTTTAGAAAACAGGATTAAATGTGCCATCGGAACCGTTTTTAAGTGTACAATTCCATGACATTAATCACATTCCCAATGTTGTGCAGCCGTCATCACTATCTGGTTCCAAAACTTTTTCATTATCCAAAACAGGAAATCTGAAACTGGTAACTCCCCATTCACCCTGAACCTTTATTCTTCTTTCCACTTCTGTGAATTTGCCTATTCTAGGTATTTCCTATAAATGTTCCTATTCCTATAATACCTGTGTCTACTCTATTTCAAGCAAATCTTATGCATATATTTTACAACAATTTTTAAAAACCAGATGGAGTTAGAATTTCTGGGCAGTAAATGTCCATTCATTTTACCTGCAGCCATCCGTTTTGTATCTTCACTGGGGTAGAGTTGCTTCACGACGTGGTGTCCGGTACTGTGTTACGTAAGTGAGCTATGTGAATACACGCACCCCCTCCCTCGTGGGGCTCCCTCCCACCCTCACCCCCAGACCTATGAGCTCTGCCACGTGTAAAGTGGCCAGTGGGAGCCTGCACAGCACAGGGAGCTCAGCTCAGCGCTCCATGGCGACCGTGAGCGTTTTCAGTCCCATCTAGAGCCATCCTGCTACATCATCAGAGGCACTGGCTTCTGTATTCAACCCATCAGCATCTGCTCTGCTTCAAACGCTGCGTGTTACGAACATCTGGGTGTCAGCAATGCCCGTGAGCTCTGCCTCTGGCCAGCCTGCCATCTCACTGCTTCCTCTCTTTTCAGAGAGGCCTCTGTGTCGGCTGGCTCTCCTGCCGCTTTGGGAACAAGCCACATTTTGCACAGACCTTGTTGTCTGCCTGACCTTATTGTCTGCCTGACCTCCCGTGCCTCCTAGCTGTTCACTGGCCCCTTTTAGGCTGACCACCCCCCAGCTTTATTGAGATGTAACCGACATACAGGATTGTGTACGTTTTTAAGATATACAAAGTGCTGATCTGATACACTCCTATATCAAAAAATGACGATGTGTGTTAGCTAACGCAACGTCCTGCAATTGCCATGACGTCACATAATTACCATTTCTTTTCTGTGGTGAGACTGTTTAGGATTTACCCTCTTAGCAACTGCCAAGAATGTAATATTGTTAATGAAGGTCATCCTGATGCATATTAGATCCCCAGGAGTATTCATTTATAACTTGAAGTTTACATCCTTTGACCAGTGTCTCCACATTTCTCCCACCCTCCACCCCGGAGACCACCGCTCTACGGCTTCTGTGAGCTTGGCTTCCCTAGACTCACCATTTAAGTGAGATCACACAGCTCTGTCTTTCTCTAGGTTCACTAGGACGATGCTCTCAGGTTCCTTCTATGCTGTCACCAGTGGCAGGATATCCCGCTTTCCTGTGGTTGAGTAGCGTTCCTCGTGTGTGTGTGTGTGTGTGTGTGTGACCTTCTTTATCTGCAAAAGGGCGCTTAGGCGGTTTCCTCATCATTGCTCTTGTGAATGACGCTGCGGTGAACGGGGAAAGGCAGACACCTCTTCAATATCCTGTTTTCAGTTCCCTTGGATCTGCAACCTCTGGTGGGCTTGCTGGATCATACAATTGTTCTGGTTTTGACTTTTCAAGGCCACTCCATCCTGTTTTTCATAGCATCTGCCCCAGCTGAGGTCCCCACCACAGCCCACAGGTGCTCCCGTCTCTCTACATCCTCGCCGATACTTGTTAGCTCATGTTTCTGATGACACAGGTTGGCTTTTTCAGTTGGGATTTCTGGACCCCGTGGATAGGATAAATTCTTGTCCTGCCACTTGACGACAGTTCGGACTTTTTTTCTAGCCAGTGTCTGGACCAGCTTCCCAGGTGGCGGGCGTCCCCTGCCCCAGCCTGAGTGGCCTTTCACAGGAGCCGGCTTCATGCAGAACCGTCCTAAGTCCTTGATTCTCACCCACGATAAACCACCGCATCTCAGGTGGGCGCACACATTCCATTCACACTCTTGGTGGTTGATATCCAGGTTCAGTATGATGCTGGGTCCCTGCGACACAGGCTGAAGCTTATTGAACTTAAGGTATTGAAGTGGTTTTGTCTTATTTCACCTGAAATTCCATGCATCTGCAATGGGAGGAAGGGCTGTGTGGAAGGACACACACTCTGTGTAGGAGCTGAACTCCGATGGGTTTTATCGAACACGAGGAACACAGTGCTTCACAGCTGCCTCAGGGGAAACTGCCCTCCGGAGGCACGAGGCCAGGCTTTTTTTTTTTTTTTTTACAAAAGATCTATTTATTCATTTCTTTGGCTGCTCCGGCTCTTAGTTGTGGCACTCAGAATCTTTGATCTTTGTGGCGGCGTGCAAACTCTTAGTTCCCTGATCAGGGATGGGACCTGAGCCCCCTGCAGTTGGGAGCACGGAGTCTCAGCCACGGGACCGCCAGGGAAGGCCCCAGGGTCGTTCTTAACAGAGGGCTGACCGTCATTTGTACGGTGGATCCGAGGCCTCGCATTTAGCCTGTGTGCTCTTGGTTGTAAAGACAGTCCAAGTTGAAGCAAAGCCAACCTCAAGCTTCAGCTCTCTGGAATGAGAACTGGGAAAGAGAGGAAGCCAAGGACCACGGAGAGAGGCGAGGAGGCAGGAGGAACAGAGGAGGCCGTGGCATAAGATGAGACTTGAAGTAAACAAGGACTTTAAGCAGAAGGAGGCTGGGCGCAGACACACTGAGCTGGGCACCTGGAGGAGGAGGTCAGCCTGTCATGGCGCACAGCAAGGCTTGGGGGCGCCACTGAGGCCGCACATGCTCCAGGTCAGGGAACGCAGGGCATCTGCCTGCAGGAAGACCTTCAGGCCGGCTCTTAGAGGCCTGCTGCTGTTCTGGGCTACGCCTGGGATTACAACAAGCCCCTCCTTACCTGAGTCAGCAAGTGTGAGTCCAGTTCTTGCCACCGGAGAAACCTAGGAACCCAGGAAATGCTACCAGGCGTAGAGATTTGTGAAATACGAAATCCCCAAAGATGTGGGGATTTTGCAATCAGTTAAGACATCGTGCTGAAAACACGGAGAAGTTCTTCCTACTATTTCCAAACTGTGCCTTCCTGGTGGTCGTACCATGCCCTCTCTGTGGCCATGGGCACCAGCCAGAAAGCCACCATTTTAAGGGCAGAAGGAATGAAGCTGAGCAGAGTTGCATGGTCTCCATTTATAGCAGCACGAAATTTACAAAGTGAAAGTCCAGGGCGCCCTGCTCAAAGCAGCTAAAGAAATCTGCTAGAGGAGGTGACTTTCTCTGACAGCTGACGGTGTTGGCTGGCAAATAGTTGCGTCTGAGGACATCGCACAGCTTGCTGCATCTCTTTTGACCATTTTCCATCTGACTGGAGTGAGAACGTTTGTGGACAGTGGCGGGTGCTGCTTTTCACCGAGCTCCTCTTTTAAGGAACCAGACACTGTGCCACCAACAGGCGTGGGTGACACTGCAGCTCGGCCCCCGCCTCCTGCTGCTGGCGACCCTTCAGCTCTGCCGTCCCCACCTCCGTCTCCCTGGTCAGTGGCTCATCCTGCCCGTTCACTGATGGCAGCCTGTGTGCCAGCTGTCATACGGTACCACTGCACTTTTCAACGTTCTGTGCTGTATGATTAAAAGCGCTTTACTTTTGTTTTTAATGTATTATTTGTGTGAAAAGTATTATAAACCTGCTACAGTACAGGACTGTACAGATGACTGTGTTAGTTGGGTACCTAGGCTGCCTGTGTTGGACTTTTGAACAAATTGGATGTACGAACATGCTCTTGGAATGGAACTCATTCGCATCCAGGGGACTAACTGTAATGTATATGAAATAACATCTGGCTTGAAATACATGTCAAATTTTTATGCACGCTTCGAGCACTCTCCCAGGTCAGGAGGAAGCTGCTGCTCTTCACTGCACTCCTCGTTTGACCAATGGTGATGATCCATCACAGCCACGAAACAAATCCCCCCAGTAGCGGTGGAAAGAGCCGTTTGTAAGAGTCTAGGCAAGGGGACAAATCTTACCTCTAGGTCAGTGCCAAGCTGGAGACAAAGGAGCTGACCACAGAGCAGATAAGAGAGGTCAGCAGGTGAGCAAAGTCAGAGTCAAGGAGCCTGAGATGACAATTTCCTGTTGCTTCCTTGGCTTGCAAGCCGAGGACGGACACTGACTTTTTCTACGGGTCAGAGAACAGAGAGCAAAGTCTCACAGAGCAGAGAGCTAAGAGTTGATATCTGAGCTCCGTACTCTTAAGACTGTATCAAATGAGACTTCAACGCAGCTCATCCCAGCTTTATTTATAAATGTGCATGGAACCAGACTGTCAGGGAACAGGAAAAAGGCTGACATGGTAGAACACCAGAGGAATGCCATCAAGTTGCTACAGAATGCAGAAGGGTTATAACGACATGGGAGACATCCCGGAAATGTAAGTGAGAAGTATAAAGAATTACTAGGCTCACTGATGCCAACTTCGAAAAAGTACTCCTGAAAAGCATGTTGAACATAGGTCAGCCAAAATATTTACTGTGGTTTTACTACAGATTCCCGTAATCTTCACTCACATAATTTCTATACACCCTGAAACCAGCATTTATTCATTTTATAATCAGATTATATGATTAAGTCTAAAAGTTATGCTGTGTCCTTTCATCTATCAGCTTTTTAGATCTTCTGACAGTCCATGTCACATTAAGTTGGTACTTAAGTAAATCACTGGAGAAGGAAATGGCACCCCACTCCAGTACTCTTGCCTGGAAAATCCCATGGATGGAGGAGCCTGGTAGGCTACAGTCCATGGGGTCGCAAAGAGTCGGACACAACTGAGCAACTTCACTCACTTAAGTAAATAATGCTTTAAAAAGATTAAAGCTTAAAGTCTAGGGTTATAAAAAGCCTAAAAGATTTTATTTGTAACACGTGCTGAGCAGTCAGCCTTATTGAACAACACAGCACATGTTAACATCATGTGATTTATGAATTAAACACAAAACAGGCCTGATCAGTGTAGGGTCTGATTACATTAACTTTGTCTGCTGCGTTTCCCTATCTTTGCCTCTTCTCTCCATTCTAAAATTTAAAAAGCCATTTAAAACCCAATCACGGGATTTCCCTGGAGATCCAGTGGTTAAGACTTCTCCTTCCGATAGAGGGGGTGTGGGTTCCATCCCTGGTCTGGGAGCAGATAGCCCACATGACACAGGGGCAAGAAACCCAAACGTAAAACAGAAGCAGTACTGTAACAAATTCAATAAGATCTTTAAAAATGGTCCACATCAAATAAAAAATATAAAAAGCCTTAACCGTTATTGAATGTCTGAACTACTGAATGCTCTGTTAACTTCAGAACAAGAGCTTCTTCTACAGTTATGGGAACTGAGGATGCAGTGAGAGCTAACATCTGACACGAGGAGGTTCAGGGTCTTAAGACTCTTCCTGCGGCAGAAGTTTCCATCTGACTGTCGTATCCACGTCATCATCCAAATTCCCCAGCTCCTGCTCTTTGGAGAGTTCTAAGAATACCTAAGTCAGAGAAAATAAAGAAGGCAACGACCATGTCAGGGTGTTTCTGAAAGGTGAGGGTGCCCTGAGACTCACACAAAGATGCCCTAGGTTGATGCTCGAGGGTTGAAAACCTCACCTGCTCCAAGGTGGCCTGGGAAAGGCTGTATTCTTCCAGGTCGAAGGCCTGTTTCACTGCGAGTAAAGGGGCTGACGTTAGGGTCTGCACATTTGTCATCAGAAGTATTTTCAAAGCCAGCAACGTTAACAGCAACTTCGAATTCAGGAGATACTTTAGGATATGGGCCAAGTAAACTGCATTTTCTTGAAGGATAAATTAAAGAGTGCTGATACGGCTAGTCAAAAGAGCACTGCATCCCCGTGTAAACGACCTGTAAGCCTCCCTCTCGTTACCGAGAACCGTGTGGCTCTTTCAGCGTGCGGCCTTCTGAGGCTCTGTGCCTGTGTGCTTTGGCCTCCAAATCAACTGCTGAGCATCGCTTTGTTGTTGTGTAGTGCTTACGTCGTGTAGTGCTTACGTCGTGTCCGGCTCTTTGCGACGCCGTGGACCGCAGCGCGCCAGGCTCCCCGCCCTTCACTGTCTCCCGCAGTGAGTCAGTGATGCACCTAAGCGCCTCAGCCTCTGCTCCTGGTCTGTATTTACAGATCCACGGAGTGCACTCCCTGCTGGTCCCGTTCAGTAAACGCCATGCTTCTCACATGTCAAGGTACCAGAAACACCCAGCGTGAGCTGTGCTCAGCGCCTCTGACGCCAGTTAAGAACTGCCTCTCCGACCCTGACTCGCCAGTCTCATCCCTGCATGTTTTCAGTCGTCCCAGCACTGACATAAGCACACGGATCAGTGGAGTAGAAGGTATCCACAGTTAGATTGAATCCGTGGCTCCAAGCTTCTGCTCTTGTGCCTCTGACTTTGACAAACCTGGAGCTGCCAGAAGCTCGTCTTGGTGTTCTTTGGGATGCCACAATGATAATTATGCTCCAATGGTATGCAAGGGAACCAGGACAGAGTGTTCTGACTTATTTCCTCGTGAGCAGAGGGGGAATCGGGTGGCATGAAGCCAAGTCTAGGGTCGCCCATGCATTCCCTTTAAGATTTTTAAGACTATTCTAGGGGAAATTTTCCAAGGCTTGACTGATGCTATACGTTTTGTCCTTGAAGTTATGTGATATCCATTCCATATGAAAATATTTCCAGTACATTAAGTTTCAACAGTCTAAACTCACCTGCCTCTAATTTGGAAAAGGTCTGAGACAGAGGGTGGACATCCTCTATGGCTAATTTATATGCCATCACGAACGAATATCTGGGAGGAGGAAAGAGGGAGAGTTACTATCCTTCAACATTACAATACTGGGAAGGTCTTGACAGCTAAAATAACCAAAGAATTTTTTAAACGTTTCCTTTAAATAAAAGGCGAATAGTTTAATTTGATAAAACATGAATCTGAGCCAAAAAATTATCTTTCGTCATAAAAATCTGATTAGGACAAAAATCTGCTTGCCCCTAACTTACTGTTCAAGATAAATTCTGAAAAATCACTCTGATACACTTTCACACTTGGCCTGTGGTGTCTTTCTTTTGTATTTTATTTCTTACTCTCAAAAGCCAATCTTTCTATGCTCCCTGGAACCTTTTAATCAAATTTTATTCTTTTCAATCTTTTGTACAAGAATTAAAATTTGTAGAGCTCTCTCCCTTTAAAAAATTCTTCCCTGACCTCTAGCCTTCCCAAATATGTCCATCCGGGACCTCATGTTGCACAATTCAGTGAACATTCTTTGGTCCTTCTCCTTTAGACTTCTCAAAAGAATCAAATTCACACACACTTAATAACTTTCTCCTTTTTATTTATTACGTCCTTGGGGGTTTTTAAGTTAATTTTCACTGGAGACAGTTCTTTACACTGTTGTTAGTCTTTGCTGTGCAGCAGAATGAATCAGCCTCATATGGATACAGATCCTATCCCCTCTGGTTTGCATTTCTTTCCCATTAGATCACCACAGAGCACTGAGTAGGGTTCCCCGTGATCTTCAGTAGGTTCTCATTAATTGTCTATTTTATACATACTATCAGTCATCTCCCTGATTCACCCCACAGCCCCTTCCCCCTTGAAGAGAAAAGTAAATATTGTACATTAACGCATGTACGTGGAATCTAGAAAAATGGTACAGATGAGCCTATTTGCAGAGCAGACACAGAGACACAGATATAGAGAACAAATGTACAGATGAACCTATTTGCAGAGCAGACACAGAGACACACATGTAGAGAACAAATGTACAGACACCTATATGCAGAGCAGAAACAGGGACACAGGTAGAGAACAAATGTGCAGACATCTCTTTACACATCATGGATATGAGCTTTCTCTCCGTCTTCTGCGCACAGAGCTCACTCTTGAGTGTTTACACGTGATGTTTTCTCAAAAGAGTGACTCTTATCCCCATTCTTCCACCGGCCAAACCTGCTCAGCCTTAAAGTCCACCCTTAACCCTCATTCATTTGCATCTTCCTTTGCTAATACTCTTTCCTCAAAAGGACTCAAGCACCGTAAGAACCTCGTCTATCTATCTAGTCCATACACAGTGTCCAGCCTCCAGCATGATATGTGCTCATAAGTAATAGTTTTTAAAAAGAGTAGTAGTATGTAAGAAAACTGTACACCTTTCAATGAAATTCTGGCTCAGTCTGCTATTCACATGGGTTTGCTTATCTTTATTTGTAACTCACAGCTGACCTCACGCAACTTTAAAGGAACCATTCCATTCTCCAGGGGGATCTTCCCATCCTGGGGATCTTCCCATCCCAGGGACTGAAACTGGATTTCCTACATGGCGGGCAGATTCTTTACCATCTGAGCCACGAGGGAAGCCCAAAGGAACTATAGGGAGGATCAAATTATTTATAGTCAATTAATTTAAGATAGAGTCAGGGAAGTTCCCTGTGGTCCAGGGTTTAGGAATCCACCCTGCAATGCAGGGGGGCTCAGGTTTGATCCCTGATTGGGGAACTAAGATCCCACATGCCTAGGAGCAACTAAGCCCACGAGCCAAAGCTAGAGTCCTCGGGCCACAACAAAGAGTCCACTCGAGTCGGGGAAGAGCCCGTGGGCTGTCACTAAGAGCTGACGGGGCCAAAGAGGTTAGTGGGAGAGATAAATCCAAACCCCAATTGGAGCAGGAAACTGCAACCCACTCCAGCATTCCTGCCTGCAGAATCCCCAGGGACATCTTAAACCACCCCCCCCCCCATTAAGGCAAAGTCAGCCTTTCTGAGGCATGTGAGTCTGTTCGAGCTCTTGGTGTGATTTCGTATTTGGTAAAATGTTATAGACTGATACAGAATTTTCATTGTCTGTTTAAAAAAACCATTAAATTGATGATCAAGCTTGTACTTTCCCCCTAATCTCTGTCATTCTACAGTTTACACACACACATGGACACGCATACTGTCCACCCATTAATACGAAACACTCACTGAGAATAACTTTCAGGTGTTGTCTGTCTCCTGTGTGTCCTTGTTGCTGTTTAGCTGCTCAGTCATGTCTGACTCTTTGCGACCCCATGGACCGTAGCCCGCTGGACTCCTCTGTCCATGGGATTCCCCAGGCAAGAATACTGGAGAGGGTTGCCATTTCCTCCTCCAGGGGATCTTCCCGACCCGGGGATCAAAGCCCACATCGCAGGCGGACTCTTTACGGCTGGGCGGCGAGGGAGGCCCCTCCCTCCTTCCTAGTGGCCCCTCCACAGCCTGTTTGTAACCGACAGGCCGCCGGGGCTCCCTCTTCCCATCCTCTGGACGACCGAGGCCGTGGGTGCTGGAGGCCTCACACCTGGGGCGGCCCTCACCTCTGCTGCCGAGCAGCCTGGGGGAAGAGCTTGAGAATCTCCGTGTGCAGAGGCTCCACCAGGGTGAGCGCCTTCACCTTCACCTCCAGTAAATAGTCTTTGCCGAACTTGCTTTTCAGATGCTGAACGGAACCAATACACCTGGTCCAGGGAAGGGAAAGAAGAGTTGAAAGACAAGAGACGCCTCCTGGGCTCTCCGCCCCTGCGGATGCGGGGGAGGGGTCCTCGCGCCAGCCAGGCACCCACCTCAGCCTCCCGGACACCATGACGGCCACGCGGTCGCACACGGCCTCCGCCTCGGCCATGGAGTGGGTGGTCAGCAGGGCGCCCCTCGCCGAGCTTTTAACAATGGCCTGGATTGCCTGCCTAGAGACAGAGTAAGGGACTGTTTGCACTTCGAAGGTTATCTGGGAAAATTGATGAACGGGAATGACCAAGGAAGTCTTAACAGAGAATGCTTAGATTATGTTGCAAGAAAAAAAAAATCTTTGGAGAGAAAGAAGAAAAATTGTCGTGTGTTAGGTAATTATATCACCAAGTCAACAGGCTCTTAGAATGAAAAGCAGATGTTTTAAAAGTGTGCCTGACTCGGTGTTTGTTTGAAGAGCAGGAGAACACCACACTGCAGGGTTTTCAACGACTGAAAAATAAATCAGGAAGAAAGAGGCAGCGGGAGGACCAGCAAGAGAAAGAAGTCTATGGAGCGCCTTCAAGAGCCCATTTGATTCTTAAAATGTCAATTTTTGTCTTCCTTGAGGAAATCTGAGTGAGTGAGTGATAGTTGCTCAGTCGGGTCCGACTCTTTGTGACCCCATGGACTGTAGCCCACCAGGCCCCTCTGTCCGCGGGATTCCCCAGGCAAGAACACTGAAGTGGGTTGCCCTTCCCTTCTCCAGGGGATCCTCCAGACCCAGGGATAGAACCCGGGTCTCCTGCATTGCAGGAAGATTCTTTACCATCTGAGCCATCAATATGTTGAATTTCAGTGAATCAAACAATACAGGGTCTGAGCCTCAAAGGTCAGTGGAGAAAACGTGAAACCTCAATGAGCCATTGCTCCAGACTTAGACGGTTGACACCGACACTTCATATGACGCCCCTCACCACATCTGCAGCTGCCCCTCGGGGTCCATCCCTGTGGTCGGCTCGTCTAGGAGCAGCAGAGCCGGGCTCCCCAGGACGCTCAGCGCGAACCTCAGCTGCAACAGAGAGGAGCCGCGTCGGCGCCAGCCTGGGTGCGCGCGGGGGCGGGGGGCGGCCTGGTCCTACCTTTCTCTTGGCCCCCTCGGGTAAGGCCTTGGCGGGGAGCGCCATCTGGTCCTGTAGCTTCAGCGCATCCGCCAGCCTGCGGGAAGCACTCTGATTACGTCCGTGCCTAAAACATCTAGGGCACCCCAGCACTTTCAGTTGGAGAGATGTGCACGAAGCCTCATTCACAGGGCCCCAAACAATACATGTCATGACTTGGTTCTCGTTCAGATTTTCAATCATTTGCATGCAAGTTAGAGGCATGGTTCATCATCTCCTTTTCACATTTCCTTAGTAAGTTCTGTGTCCCCCCTTCCTCCAGCTACAAACCGCGTGCTGGAGGCTTCGCATCACACCTTGAAACGCTGAGAGCAGCCTCCTCTTTGGTCAGGCCTTTCACGGCCGAGTACAAGTCCAGGTGTTCTCGGACCGTGAGGTCGGGCCACAGCACGTCCTCCTGTGGACAGTACCCCAGATGCCTGAAGCCGCCGCCTGCCTGTCGCGTCGGAGGTGTTCCGCTGTCCCTGAAAACCACCTGCATCGAACAGCAAAGGTCAGCGTCACCTGCCTGCCGCTTTGACCCTCCTCCCACTGCTGAAGGAGGGAGAAACGACCATTCAGCCACAGCCCTTCTTCAGCATGCAAGAGGAGTTTTATAAATTCATCTGTTTATTCTTTTTTTTTTCTTAAATCATTTGACGCTGGAGAGAGTGTGGAGAAAAGTGAACCTTCTTACACTGCTGGTGGGAATGCAAGCTCGTGCAGCCACTACGGAAGACAGTATGGAGGCTCCTCGGAAAACGTAAAGGACAATTACCATGTGGTCCAGCAATCGAAGTCCTGGGCGTATACCCAGATGAAATTATCATAAAAAAAAATACCTGCAGCCCTATGTTCAGAGCAGCGCTAGTCACAACAGCCAAGACATGGAGACAACCTCCGTGTCCATCAACAGAGGAGCAGACAGAGAGGATGGGGCACGCACGTACGATGGATGTGCAGCCTCGAAAAGGAACGAAAGAATGCCGTGCGCAGCAGCGTGGATGCAACTGCAGATTATTTCACTAAGTCAAGTCAGTCACAGAGAGAAAAACAAATATCACACAGTAGCACATATGTGTGAAATCTCAAATACGGCACCAATAAACTTATCTAGAGACTCACAGACATAGAGGGCAGACTGTGATTGTCAAGGAGGACGTGGGGAGGGAGAGGGTGAACTGGGAGTCTGGGGTTGGTATAAGCAAACTATATACATATATAAATATATTCACAGGATGGCTAAACGAGGTCCTGCTGGAGCACAGGGAACTATATACAACGTGATAAACCATAATGGAAAAGAGTGTCAAAAAAAAGAGTGTATATATGTGTATAACTGAGTCACACTGCTGGAGAGGGAAGTCCGGTGTGCTGCAGTCCCCGGGGTCGCAAAGGGCCGGACATGACCAGGCGACTGAACTGCACTGCTGTATGGCAGATATCGGCACAGCACTAAATCAGCTATACTTCAGTAAAACATAAACCATTTGACTGACTGATGAGAACAACAGAAGAGGCTGCTGACACTGAACAGGACATTCCCCCGGCCGTGAGCTGGGCTGCCCCCCACGCCACGTACCACTCCCGCGGTCGGCTTTGTGTCTCCAGTTATCATCTTAATACAAGTGCTCTTCCCAGCTCCATTGTGCCCCAGCAGTCCCAGTACTTCACCTGGAAAAAGGCTCACCATCACTTTCTGTTCTTAAAAAATCGGCTAACCCAAAATCACTTAGCTCAGGAATGTTTGAAATAAAATAGCATTTTCAGACAGCACCTCTGTCATTTCTATGTGAATGAAAAGACTGCGGATTTACATGAGAAGAGTTTGGACATCTGGATCTAAGATAAGTTGGTTTTCTTGACATTTGATCTGGGACAGGATTTTGAAATAAAAACGTCTCTCTGCCAGCAAGTCAAGTATTTTTATAATTACATGTTAACTGAGATATATGAACAGACTGAAAGAATGAAAAGCATTCCCTTCCTAGTGCTAAAACTAGAGAATAAGGAACATCCTAATAAACAATACATTATCCAAACCTTTGTTAATACAGAAGGAAACATTCCGAACGGCTGTTTTCGTCTTTCTTGCTGAAAAGCACCTTTTCTTTTCCTGTTTATATTCCTTGTGTAAACAGCTTGCCATTATTACTGGCTTCTAGAAAACATGGGAGAGCATGATTTTCCTCTTAAATATTTCATATTTTGCGCATTCATGTTTCAACTTTCATTTCCTAGGCTACGAATTTAACCAGATTTTTTGTGCCAATAGTAATTCAGCCTCTTGTTTCAAATAAAACCCTCAAATGTACATTTACGCTTGAGGACTTCTTTATCAACTTCTTATGAAACTAATTCCTAAGCAAATGTTATTTCCTTTGTGTTACGCTAACCTTGCCTTTGGCATTAATTGCCCTCCTTATTAATTTTAATGCAGTATGAATTCACCTACGCTTTTTCATACGCTATTTAGAATTATTGACATGACAATTTCAATATATAGCAAAATGGAATTGAAACTCTTCAAGGTGTGGGATTTTGTTAAAAATTGATAAAGAATATCAGAATTCTTGAACTGCTCTGATGAATGAAGATTAAAATCCACCAAAAAAATCGAAGAAGAGAAAATTAAGAGCGAAGACTGGATAAATCCTTCAAAAGGTAACGACCTGAATATGAGCTACAAACGGAAGGACTGAGGATGCAATCGCAAGTTTTCACACTAAAAGCCAGCACTCTGTCCACTCTACAAGACAAGCTGACTATTTCAGTACTTCACCAGCGGCCCAGTTGCTTGTTCTCACCTCATCCAAGCTGGACGCAGTGAGTGCATTCGCCGTTTTCACCCTTTCCGTTTGAACGTCTTCATCCTCTTCTTCCGGTTCTTCTGGGTTTGGACGATATTCCCCTCTTCTTGGAGAGATTCTACAGAGAAAATAAAAACATTAAAATGAAATTCTAACTGTACAACCACTACCAGGAGAATATGGCTTCAATGATTTAATTCTTTTTCTCTGTTTTACAGGAATGTAAATGATTACATAATGACGAACAGGATTCTCCTTGACAGTAATAACTCCCTCAAGTAGCCAAGTCCCATGAAATACTCTTTGACTATTTATTCTCTTTAAAACTTTTTATCCCATCCATCGACCAGCTCTTTAAATCCTCTCAAATACAGACTTAGTCTTTTCAGTCTGTTACCACCTAGGTCATCATCCCGTTGCATCATAAACGATCACCATAACTGGCCTCTCTCGCCTTTTCAGAACATTTCACAATGAGCTCATTTTTCATTCCTGCGTCTTCTACTCAGAGACCTGTTCTTCCCATAAGCGGGAGAAAAAACAACGCTTGAAGCTTAACCACTGCGTGAGCAGCTCACAAGACAAACACCCAACTTGCCCAAAATCACAAGACCCGTGTCGAAACTGTATTACTGCACTCAAAGTAATTCTCATTTTTTTTGTTTTTGTTTTATTTTTTCAGAATAATATTTCCCAGTGGGTCTAGCCGAGAGTTTGGATAGTAAATCCATACTAATAAAATGATGTTAAAAGAACTGCTGTACACATTACATGTTTAAATTATATTCAGATGTTAATGTTCTCCCAACCTGAAAAATGGATCTTTCCTCATTGTTTCTTTTCCATACTTCATTTCCAGGCACCGTATAATAAAAAGAAAAACGATGATCTGAAGGTACGGCTAAAGGCAATGAAAAATGATTAGAATATTAGTATCATCTTGGGATTCAAGCTCCATGGGCGGAATATGCCTTCTGCCATAGGAGATTTGATCATTTTCTTACAAATTTGATAAAAGTCTTATAAAATGCTTCTCACATGGAGAAGTTTCTCAAACCAACCTTATATATGCTGCCTACAAGGGACTCACTTCAGAGCTAAAGACAGATACAGAAGTAAACGGATGGAAAAAGGTATTCCCTGCAACGCAAAGACAGCTCACGTGCAAACGCAGCCACGCTCACATCAGACAAAACAGACTTTAAACAAAGACGGTGATATGAGACAAAGAAGGACATTCAGGACTTAGGGATCAATCAAACAAGAAGAGACGCAACTGTAAATACATAGGCATCCAAAGTAGAAGCGCCTAAATAAAGTAAATGTTAGCAGACACACAAGGAGAAGCGGACGGTAACGCAACGGGAGTGATATGTGATGCGCGCGTGCTCACTCATGTCTGACTCTTTGCCCCCCCGTGGACCGTAGCCTGCCAGGCTCCTCTGTCCGTGGGATTTCCCAGGCAAGAATACTGGGGTGAGAGGATTGCCATTTCCTCCTCCAGGGGACCTTCCCGACCCAGGGATCGAATCCACGGCTCTTACATCTCTTGCACTGCAGGTGGATTCTTTACTACCGTGCCACCTGGGAATCCCCAGGAGCAGGAGACTTTAATGTCTCACTTATATCAATGGACAGATCATCCGGGCAGAAAACAAAGAAACCAGCATTGGCCTTAAGTCATGTATTAGATCAATTGGACTTTATATATACATATAAATTTCATCCCAAAGCAGCAGAATATATTCCTGTCAAGCGCACATGGAACATTCCTGGAACGGAGCACACGCTAGGCCAAAAACCAGGCCCTGAGAAACTGAAGAAAACTGAAATCACAACAAGCATCCTTTTCAACCATGACTCTCTGAGACTAGAAATCAACTATAAGGGGAAAAGTTGCAAAAGACACAACGATGTGGAGGTTAGATAACTGTATAACTTTGGCATTTATTCACGGCCAGCAGAAAACCGCCATGTGTGACGTGTCTCCGTGTACCCGGGTGAAACAAGAGGAACAAACGTTCAGGACACAAACACCCGTGTGCAATGCATACATTTTACACGTTTATGAATTTCTAAACATTTAGAAAATGTTCTCGCTTGTTAAACTCCTTTTCTGCCATGAAGAGAAAACAAGAAGCCTGTGGTCCACTCTTTCCCCCTTTACTCCTCATTTACTATGATGCACAGAAATAATATTTACGTTTCGCTTCAGTATCTTTTCCCAGTAGAAAATTCCACTTACTTTGCTCTCTGTATTCTTGATTATTCAAATTATCTTCTGTTTTAATCCGTATTGAAATGATTTTTAGGCACACACCACCTTTGGTATTTCTTATAAACCCCCTCAAATTGTCTTTGGATACATATATCAGCAATGTATAGTAATAGCAGTAATAACAGCAATCTAGACTTTAGAATTTCTGGTATATACCATACTGTTCTTCCTTAAAAATCCCATGGACAGAGGAGCCTGGTGAGCTACAGTCCACAGGGTCCGAAAGAGTCAGACATGACCGAATGACTAAGCATACACTCTATACAGAAAAATACCTTTAGGTTCTACTACCATTCCATTTGATTATAGAACACAGCGGTGGTGATGGTAGTGGTCGTCACTCAGTCGTGTCCGACTCTCTGCACCCCCACGGACTGTAGCCCGCCAGGCTCCTCTGTCTGTCCATGGGATTTCCCAGGCAAGAATACCGGAGTGGGCTGTCTGCTGCATTGGCAGGCAGATTCTTTACCAGTGAGCCACCCGGGAAGCCCGTAGAAACAGTAAGAGCAGGTATTTGGGCGAGCATTTCAATTTGCCATTCTTTAAATAAGAGCAAGTGCATCATGTGGCTATAAATCCTATGTAGTATATATTCAATAGAAATATTTTCTTACTATGAAGATTGGTAGAATCATTTTACCAGTTGCACTCTTCTCAGAGTCCTGACTCTCGGACCTTCTGTGATACATAGAGGACAACTGTTGAAAAAAGCAAGGGCTGTATGAAATTTCTCTGCATCACGAATATAACGTTCTTATGCTAAATACACCTGTATCACATGACTTGCTGTTTCACAGGACACGAGGGAATGCTCCATGAATTGGGACAAGACTTGTTCTATGACACTAAAATCTGTCGGGAGGTGACACCCTTCCTTGGTTATAATCTCTAGTACTTTCTGTATTCGGACTCTGTGCAGAGCGTGAGTACAAATGTGCTAAGTCACTTCAGTTGTCTCCGACTCTGTGTGACCCCCATGGACTGTAGCCCGCCAGGCTCCTCTGTCCATGGGATTTTCCAGGAAGAATACCGGAGTGGATTGCCATGCCCTCCTGCAGGGGACCTTCCTGACCCAGGGATCAAACCCGCATCTCTTATGTCTCCTGCATTGGCAGGCAAGGCCTTTACCTCTAGCATGACCTGGGAAGCCCCAGTTCTGTGCAGTGGGGATTCACAGTTTCTTTTTAGTGGAAGTGACTGAACACACAAATGTGAAGTGGTTGGGATCTGCTGTCACGTCTCCAGAATTCTCAGCGGTACTTGGATCCTCCCAGAAGTTCCTAACAGTATCTTGCTTCCCTTCCTTCACCAACCACTCACCCCCAAAGCAATCTACTGACTTTTAGTGGTACAAAGAGCATAAAATATCACATCTTCCCTGCAGTCCTCTGTTACAGGGAAAGGTGGAGCTAAGCACAAAAATAATTTCAGATATTTATCAAAATTGAAATGGGAAACTTCCACTTCATGGTGAGAAGAGAGAGTTCTGTAACAGTGGGAAAAACATAATCAGTTACAATCCCGTCTTGGAATTCATAAACCACAGTTGGGTTTCCTGTTGCATTTCTTAATGGATTTACCTGCTCCCTTCCGGGTGTGAATAATGGGTTCTGGGTATTTGAAACTTTTAGCTTCATACAATTTTCATGTCTTCTTTTCAGAATTTACCAGCAATTGAATAATTTCTAAAATTTTATTAAATGTACCTGCTCCCCTATCAGAAAAGATTTAATTAACGAGCTATATGGTCAAGGTAAAAATAAAGTAAGTAAAACTGCTTACCTCTATCATTTGGACAAGAAAAAAAACTGAAGTGCACGAAGGTATTAAAATTATACATATAATTATAATATTTTCAGAATGAGTTAGTCCCAGGAGGATGAGCATAAATAGTGAGATCTAAAGGGAAAAAATCCACAGAAATAATTTGCTCAGTCATATTTAATGTAAGATGTTTTCTATAAGTGATCTGTTTTCCTAGAAAGATACTCCTATTTTCAATTTTCACCTTACGTACAACATCGAGAAGACCGCCTCTTTAAGAAGCATCAAAGTGTCATTACAACTGAGACACATGATTACAGTTAAAGTCTGACATAAACATCTAAAAGCTGCTGCACTATCCGGTATGGACATGCGACAACCATTTAAAAAAGGGACAATAACATTATTTTGCTTTATGAACATCAATCCTTATATGCTTTCAGCACTAGCACACAATTAACTTCTTGTCGAATGGTATATGTAGTACCATAGTTTTAGGAATAACAAGAGAATAAAGAAGGGAATAGAAACTTCTCTTAGCATCTACTATTTACCAAGTACTCTGATGAGCAATTTACCAGCACTGTGATAGCGAATGCTCTTGGAGAGACTCAGTCCTAACCCTGTAAAGTGCTACTGCTTTATATATACATTCTCTGAGTTCAGAGAACTAAACCTCAAAAACCTGAAGTAACTGCGCCCAATATCTTACAGCTATTTAGTGCCGACTTAGAATCCAAACCTGGGCTGTCTGACTCCAGAGCCTAAATTCTTACCCTCCATACTTTTATAAGAAGAGACTGGGGGCTTCCCTGGAGGTGTTAAGACTCTGCTCCCAATGCAGGGGGTCCAGGTTCAATCCCTGGCCCAGGAACTAGATCCCACAAATTGCAATGTAAGATTCTGCATGCTGCAAGAAGACTGAAGATACCATATGCCACTGTGGAAAATTCTTCAAGAGATGAGAATCCCAGACCACCTGACCTGCCTCTTGAGAAACCTGTATGCAAGTCAGGAAGCAATAGTTAAAACTGGACATGGAACAACAGACTGATTCCAAATAGGAAAAGGAGTACGTCAAGGCTGTATATTCACCCTGCTTATTTAACTTATATGCAGAGTACATCATGAGAAACGCTGGGCTGGAAGAAGCACAAGCTGGAATCAAGATTGCTGGGAGAAATATCAAGAACCTCAGATATGCAGATGACACCACCCTTGTGGCAGACAGTGAAGAAGAACTAAAGAGCCTCTTGATGAAAGTGAAAGAGGAGAGTGAAAAAGTCGGCTTAAAGCTCAACATTCAGAAAACGAAGATCATGGCATCTGGTCCCATCACTTCATGGCAAATAGATGGGGAAACAGTGGAAACAGTGGCTGACTTTATTTTGGGGGCTTCAAAATCACTGCAGATGGTGATTGCAGCCATGAAATTAAAAGACGCTTAGTCCTTGGAAGGAAAGTCATGACCAACCTAGACAGCATATTGAAAAGCAGAGATATTACTTTGCCAACAAAGGTCCATCTAGTGAAGGCTATGGTTTTTCCAGTGGTCACATATGGATGTGAGAGTTGGACTATAAAGAAACCTGAGTGCCGAAGAATTGATGCTTTTGAACTGTGGTGTTGGAGAAGACTCTTGAGAGTCCCTTGGACTGCAAGGAGATCCAACCAATCCATCCTAAAGAAGATCAGTCCTGGGTGTTCATTGGAAGGACTGATGCTGAAGCTGAAACTCCAATACTTTGGCCACCTGATGCAAAGAGCTGACTCATTGCAAAAGACCATGATGCTGGGAAAGATTGAGGGCAGGATGAGAAGGGGATGACAGAGGATGAGATGGCTGGATGGCATCACCAACTTGATGGACATGGGTTTGAGAAAACTCCAGGAGTTGGTGATGGACAGGGAGGCCTGGCGTGCTGTGATTCATGGGGTCGCAAGAGTTGGACACGACTGAACTGAACTGAAGACTTGGCATGGCCAAATAAATAAATATTTTTTAAAAATTAGAGATACCAAGGGAACATTTCATGCAAAGATGGGTACAATAAAGGATAGAAATGCTGTGGACCTAACAGAAGCAGAAGATATTAAGAAGAGGTGGCAAGAATACACAGAACTATACAAAAAAGGTCTTAATGACCTGGATAACCACAGTGGTGTGATCACTCAGCTAGAGCCAGACATGCTGGAGTGCGAAGTCAAGTGGGCCTTAGGAACCATTCCCACGAAAAAAGCTAGTGGATGTGATGGAATTCCAGCTAAGCTATTTCAAATCCTAAAAGAAGCTGCTGCTAAGTGCTGCACTCAATATTCCAGCAAATTTGGGAAACTCAGCAGTGGCCACAGGACTAGAAAAGGTCAGTTTTCATTCCAATCCCAAAGAAGGGCAATGCCAAAGAATTCAAACTATCTCACAACTGCACTCATTTCACATGATAAGCAAGGTAATGCTCAAAATACTTCAAGCTAGGCTTCAACAGTACATGAACTGAGAGCTTCCAGATGTACAAGCTGAATTTAGAAAAGGTAGGGACCAGAGATCAAATTGCCAACATCTGTTGGATCATAGAAAAAGGAAGAGAATTTCAGAAAAACATCTATTTCTGTTACATTGACTACACTAAATCGTTAGACTGTGTGGATCACAGCAAACTATGGAAAATTTTTAGAGAGATGGGAATACCAGATCACCTCACTTGCCTCCTGACAAGCCTGTATTCAGTCCAAGAAGCAACAGTTAGAACTGGATATGGAACAATGAACTGGTTCCAAATGTAAAGGAGTACATCAAGGCTATAAGTTGTCACCCTGCTTATTTAACTTCTATGCAGAGTACATCATGCGAAATGCTGGGCTGGATGAAGCACAAGCTGGAATCAAAATTGCCAGGAGAAATATCAATAACCTCAGATATGCAGATGACACCACTCTAATGTCAGAATGTTAAGAGTAACTAAAGAACCTCTTCTTTTTAAAATTTATTTAATAGGAGGATAATTACTTTACGATCTTGTGATGGTTCCTGCCATACATCAACAGGAATCGGCCAAAGGTATACATGTGTCCCCCTCATCCTGAATCCCGATTCCCCCTCCCTCCCCACCCTATCCCTCTGGGTTGTCCCAGAGCACTGGTGTGGGGGCCCTGCTTCATGCATCAAACTTGCACTGGTTGCAAAGCGTGAAAGAGGACAGTGAAAAAGCTGGCTCAAAACTCAACATTCAAAAAACTAAGACCACGGCACCTGGTCCCATCACTTCATGGCAAATAGATGGGGAAACAATTCAAACAGTGACAGACTTCATTTTCTTGAGCTCCAAAACCACCGTGGATGGTGACTGTGGCCATGAAATTAAAGGATGCCTGCTCCTTAGAAGAAAATTATGACACACCTAGATAGCATATTAAAAAGCAGAGACATCACTGTGTCAACAAAGGTACGTATAGTCAAAGTTATGGTTTTTCTAGTAGTCATATACAGATGTGAGGGTGGGACCATAAGGAAGGCTGAGCGCCAAAGAATTGATGCTTTCAAATTGTGGAGTTGGCGAAGAGTCTTGAGAGTCCCTTGGACTGCAAAGAGATCCAACCAGTCCATCCTAAAGGAAATCAACCCTGAATATGCACTGGAAGGACTGACACTGAAGCTGAAGCTCCAATACTTTGGCTGCCTGATCCAAAGAGATGACTCATTGGAAAAGACCCTGATTCTGGGAAAGACTGAGGTCAGGAGGAGAAGGGGGCGACAGAGGATGAGATGGTTGGATGGCATCATTGACTCAATGGACATGAGTTTGAAGAAACGCCAGGACCTAGTGAAGGGCAGGCAAGACTGGTGTGTTACAGTCCATGGAGTCACAAAGTGTCAGACACAACTGAGCAGTTGAACAACAACAAAAGTTTAAAAAAAATTAAGGAGATATTGCATGAGTCAGCTGTCCACGCATCCAGTCAATGAGTCAACCCATAATGTGTCAGATACCAAGATTTTAAGTATATGAAACTGATCATAGAATAAAAAAAAACTTTTTAAAGTGTTCTGTCTATAAGCACAAGAAATATTTTCTCATAGAAAAAGCAATATAAACGGAAATCTGAGGGTTCATCAGCGTATTTTAGGACCTTAATCAGAACCTCCTGAAAGGTTCCCTGGCCACACCGTCACGGTTATGAGAAGCGCTGCTTTGGTGAGTCGTGTGTCGGTGCATCTTCTGTCTCGTGGAGACCTGCAGCCAAGCTCTCTAATCTAAGAGTGCAGGAAAAGAACTTACCCTTCACCACCCTACTTCCTCCTCTCCATCCCTTTCTTTTACCTTTTTTTAAAAAGAATCATTTATTTGGCTGCATCGGGTCTTGGTCGGGGCTGAGGGACTGTAGCTGAGCTGCACAGGCTGAGCTGCTCTGTGGCTTGTGGGATGTTAGTTCCTGGACCAGGGATTGAACTCACGTCCTCTGCATTGCAAGCCAAATTCTTAATCACTGGAAAGCCCCCTTTCTTTTTATCTTACTGTACAAATTAGCTCATCCATCACTTCTAACCCATTAGAAAAATTAAAATAATCCTCCCATTAACTGTTCCTTCCAACAAGCAGCAATAGGTACAATCTGTCCACGGCACTTCCCAGGCAAGTACACTGAAGGGTGGGTAGCCACGCCCTTCTCCAGGGGATCTTCCTGACCCAGGGACTGAACCCACATCCTGCACTGCAAGCGGATCTTTACCATCTGAGTCACCAGGGAAGTCCTAGGATTCCATGCTTAAAGGTCAACCAAATATGAACTCTTGATTAAAAAAAAAAAACCAAACATACAAGGCGACAGCCCACTAAGAGTGAGTCGAGAAGGGGAAAAAATACAGATTAAAACTATCTGAAGACTTTAGCTACTAGAATTATCAAACAACAAATACAAATATGTCAATTAAATGTACACATAAATCACATGTGAAATTTAAAAAAAACACAAACTAGTAACCAAAGGCTGTGAGGAACAGTTCAGGAAATTTGAAACAGAAGCTGAGTTCTGAAAAGCAAAACTGAGGTTTTAAAAATTAGCCAAAGATTAAAGATAATTTAGACACAGTTGAATGGTTTTTGGTCATAAAGCCACTGTTAGAATAAACAGGATCACCACATAAAGTTTCCAGACTTAAACATACCCAATAAAATAGTCTCAAAACATATACAGCAACATTAATTCGAGGGTAAAACCGACAAATCTACCTTTCCATTGGAATGCATGAGGAAAAAAATTAGATCAAGACCAATTCCAACAGTTAAGGACATATTACCGTGCTATGACATTTAACCACCAATATCACAACCACCAAACAAACTGGCTCAGGATTACAGGTATACAGGGATGAGACTTAGAAGCTCAGAAGCAACTCAATCACCTTTAGGATGTCTACTGTTGCAATGAATTCTCGAACTGGTTGCGTTTGGACATTTCTGCCCACAGTAAGCCCAGTCTTTGGATACCACCCACAGTGACCACCAGCATAGGTCTCACGGCCTTAGAGAAGCAAGACCTTGGTCTCCTGACCCAATCCCTCCACCTCGTCCCCAAAACAGACAGGAGAAAGGCGAGTCCACAAGAAAGAGAGAAAGGATAGAACATCTTTCCTTTTCTCACCAAGGGTCCTCAAACTAAGGGCATGCCTGAAATGCAGCTGGAGAAGGAAAGTTTCATTGTTTGTAAGATTAAAAGTTGCATTTTGGACTCGACTGGCCTTTCTTAGTACTTAAAGCAAATCTTAAGGAAGGAAACAAGACTGTGTTAATATCCACAACGGTCAGAAAGGAGTGCTGACCTGCTCAAGATGCCAGCAAGGCCTGGGGGAGGAGGCAGAGCAGAATATGCCTGACGTGGCTAATAATTTTATTTCTTAATAAAACTTTTCTCTGTTTACTTGTTTGCTTATGTTATTAGTCAATATGGCCACCTAGCACAATTTTTTTTTTTTTTATTATTAATAAAGGAAGGAGGAAACCTCCCTGAGTTGAGAGGCTCGGGCTCAGGTCTAATCCTTTAAAGTTTCTCCCACTCTATCAAATGAGGGAATTGACCCCAGTGATCTAGCCTTTCAGCTAGGACACGTCAGGATTTCTATAGCTGTTTCATCTCTTTCCAAAGAAACAGAAGTGCCAAAGAGACTTTTGAGAACAGAAAAAAAGGAAAAAAAAGAAGAAAATGAACTGAAACCTTAAACCATGAGCAGGGCCAAAGTGCGAAAGAAGTAGTTCCACTTCCTCCTAAGTATTTATGCCTAACTCTCCAGTTTTAGAAAAGGAACTTCAGGAAAACTTCATATAAATACGTATGTGTGTGCATTTTCAGATACTTACGAGAAAAAAGCTGAGGGACCAAAAGCCGTTATTTTTCCTTCCCCTGGGAAAGAGGAATGAAATCACGTACGTGAGGAGTATGAGACACGCCGCACAGCCGGCCACGCAAACCACCTGACCACACAAGATTAACAGCAAGGTTAGAGACGGGGTCACGGACAGGGTGAGGGGCAGGCAGAGGATCGGATCCCAGATCCCAAAGCTGTCAAAGGCAATTTTCTTGCACATGCCTTTTGTTAAGGACAAAGTGTTAACGAAAACGAATTTTTTTGTTTTGATTCTATTATTATATTTGGGGAGTTTGGGGGAAAATGACCACTTACCAGAGCAAACATGAATTGTAGTACAATTGTGGATTCCAAAAATATGTAGTACATTAAATGTATCGAAACAAGAATTCCGAAATAAAATGGGATGTCCACCAGGGCCTGTCCACACCAGTATGCTGAAGGACAGAGGCCTGAGATCCGTAACTGAGATTGGGCTTTTTGCTGGTGAAGAAACAGAAGGGATACGGGTGAGGCCGAGATCGTGGGTAGAAGAGGTATTTTGTTTCTGTGAAAATGTTAATTTTTAGTAAAATTTTAGAAGTAGTATGCTGCAGCAGCTACTTTTTTTGGTGAAAAGTCCATGTTCTTTTATATAGCAAATCTGCCTTCAGGAATTTGCTAGCCTGGGTTTAGAAGGCAAGCCACAGGACAACTAAGACACTCACACTATCCCAGAGAAAATAGCATGTCTCCCAGGTGGGGCTAGCGGTAAAGAATCCACCTGCCAATGCCAGAGATGCAGGTTTGGGCCCTGGGTGGGGAAGATCCCCTGGAGGAGGAAAGGACAGTCCACTCCACTGTGCTTGCCTGGGAAACCCCATGGACCGAGGACCACGGCAGACCACAGTCCATGGGGTCGCAAATAGTCAGGCACGTCTGAGCACAGATGGCACGTGGCCAGAAAGAGCATTTTCCAAAATCCCTGCCATCCTGCTGGGGCGAGAGGATGGGGTCACCACTGGCCCTGCAGGAAGCGTCTGACCTGTGCCCCCTTTACAAGAATGGAGTCAAAAATTAGGAAATGTGGCATATCTTATATTTCACACTAAACAATTCCCTTTAGAATTGTAGATTAACTACACAAGTCAAAAAGTAGTGCATTTTCACCTCTGAAGTTGATGTGAAGCGATTCCCTTGTTAAAAATATGTATGTATTTGGCTGTGCTGGGTCTTGGTTGCAGCATGCGAGCTCTTAGCTCCAACATGTGGGATCCAGTTCCCTGATCAGGGATTGAACCTGGGCCCCCTATATTGGGAGTGCAGAGTCTTAGCCGCTGGGCCACCAGCAAAGTCCCTAGGGTGAGTCCCTTTAAAACCAAGGTTACTTTACTTTACTTTACTGTGGTCAGTCATGAACTTTCTCACCTCTTTGACATCACGATGAACCATTTAATAAAATGCATACTTAGATTAGAGTAATACAATTCATGTGTAAACATTTTCTCATCTAAGACAATAAAATTCCAGCTTACTGAAGTCAGAGGGAATCGTCTCTCCTCCTCTGCCCACCCTCCATGCGCCCCCTCCCCTCACCCAGCTTCTTACTTTGTAATCACTGACGCTGCTCATTCCAATGTAAGGAGAAAGGCAGTTTACGACGAGCAACAAAAGAAAATCCAAAAGGCCCATTCCCCATCTTGGGTTATCCTGCAAGTTCCAAACACATCCGTAAGCTACTGCGCTTGTTACCAATCACACAATCAAACACAAGGATCAAATACATTTAGGGAAAAGGTGAAAATGTCCAAATGGAAGGATATACCTGATTTAAGAAGCAAACAAAGAGCAAACATGTTTGTTACCCTTAAAGGCAGGTTCCATTCCCAGGAACTGCACGATTTGAAAAGAAATTTAAAATCTGAATTTTATACGCCTGTGTTAAGAAGACAGACAACAGTTTCTTTTGCATATTTGGATCTGGTGCGTGAAGACTAAGTCATTTCAGTCATGTCCGGCTCTTATACGACCCCATGGGCTGTAGCCCTCCAGGCTCATCTGTCCATGGGATTCTCCAGGCGAGAATACTGGAGTGGGTTGTCATTTCCTCCTCCAGGGGATCTTCCCGAGGCAGGAATCGAACCTGTGTCTCTTATGTCTCCTGCACTGGCAGGAAGGTTCTTTACCACTAGCTCCATATCTACCATAATCAAACACTTGTGTTAGGAAACATTTGGAGGCTGAGAAGTGGTTATTAAAATCATGTGTGATTAAAAGTTGCACTGCACTCCACAAGATACAAAAGACAAAACAACCAAGACCCCAAAGGACACTGTAATATATAAAGCGACAGAGAGAACACTGAAATTGTAAAAAGAATCGTAATTTCAGGGTTGGACCACACATTCCACACTTGCTTTAATCAGCAACTATGAAATGCTCAGTAAATCCCCCAGGGAAATCTGACATAAGATGAAGAATTTGGGTTGGAGGCTTCTCTGGGTGTTCTAGGTTTTCCAAGAAAATCTGTTCATTCATTAATTTCAGAAACTATGTATTGGGTACCTAAGAAGTATAAAAAGCTATTCCAGACTATGAACCAAAGAAAGCTCAAATTACTAATATGACTCTTTAACAGTTCTCTGTCATTTTAGACGTCTCCATGTCCTTTAGGATCTTGGCCCTTTCAGGTTCTATGTCTTAGGGAGCTGGCTGTAATTTCTAACCAGACACAATTTTAGACTGCAAGAGTGGGGCCCGTGATAGAGCATGATAGCGTATTAAGTGTGGCAAATGAATGGAGAAACAGAGCCACTTAAAGGGTCGAAAACAATAGGGAACATTCGACTTACTAGAATTCTATTATACATTTACATTTTCCCATAAACATTTTAAAAATGGTAATGAAGCTAAACATTCAGTTCAGTTCAGTTGCTCAGTCGTGTCCGACAGTTTGCGACCCCATGAATCGCAGCATGCCAGGCCTCCCTGTCCATCACCAACTCCCAGAGTTCACTCAAACTCACGTCCATCGAGTTGGTGATGCCATCCAGCCTTCTCATCCTCTGTCATCCCCTTCTCCTCCTGCCCCCAACCCCTCACAGCATCAGAGTCTTTTCCAATGAGGCAGCTCTTCCATGAGGTGGCCAAAGTACTGGAGTTTCAGCTTCAGCATCAGTCCTTCCAATGAACACCCAGGACTGATCTCCTTTAGGATGGACTGGTTGGATCTCCTTGCAGTCCAAGGGACTCTCAAGAGTCTTCTCCAACACCACAGTTCAAAAGCATCAATTCTTCAGTGCTCAGCCTTCTTCACAGTCCAACTCTCACACCCATACATGACCACAGGAAAAACCATAGCCTTGACTAGATGGACCTTTGTTGGCAAAGTAATGTCTCTGCTAAACATTAAGTGAGCTGAAAAACTCTTTATCTTTCAGAATAATGGCAAGCATGTATCGAATGCTTACTCTCCCCTTGCAAAATGTAAGTCCCTCCTAAGATTTTTTTTTTTTCCTGTGCCGTGTACGCTGTATCTCCAGCATCTAGAAGCAGCCGGTCCTGGCAGACACTCAAGAAACACTTGCAGAAGGAATGAAGACGGTACATGCCAGGCTCTGTGGCAGGTGCCTAATAAATTCACCTGACCCTCACAGCTTCACAGGAGGTGTGAGGATGTCCCGCTCTTAGAGGAGAGGCCCAGGGAGCAGGAGGGCTCGCAGGGAGCAGGCTGCATGCTCAGGTACAGGCTCTGGCGCCCCTGCCCCTTCCTCAGCTGAGGAAGCCCTAGGCAGCTGAACTGCCTCTCAGAGAAGTTACCCCTCTACTTACAGGCGGAAACGTGCTTCTCTCCGTCTTAATAAGCTCTGTGACATTAAAGATTCCAAGCAGGGCATTGCTAACAATCCCAATGAGAACAGGAAAACAGTTCATCCTCTTGGTATTGCATGCAACTGAAAATCTGTAATCCTTTAAAAAAAAAAAAAAAGGAACGCAAATATACACTCTAAATTCTTAGAGTAAATCTCCTTATTGCAGAGTCTGTAAACTGTCGGGGTGGAATTAGGATAGGGAGACAATTAGCTTTTCCTTGACACTTCTCCCTACTGGAATTGGTACAAGACTGCCTTATTTTTGTAATTCAAGTGACTTATTCTATACATGAAATAAATGGACATTCACGAACATGGAAAGATGTCAAAGATCTAGATTCTATGTGACAAGGAAAGTCGTAGGACTTGTCTAATACGATTTCAATTTAGAAAATATGTTTCTGAACATGAGATCATTCTAGATATAGTGAGTTGTGTTTTTATAAAGGAAAGAGTGTAGAAGATAATTACTAAATGCATTAATATGAATATAATTCAGAAAAACGAATGGAATTATGAAGAGAATTTTACCTTCTATGCGACATACTCCAGTAACGTTTGAATTAATCTATTAAACAGTATTGCTTTTTTCTGCCTTATTGAGGTATAGTGAAAGTCGCTCACTTGTGTCCGACTCTTTGTGACCCCAGGGACTATACGGTCCATGGAATTCTCCAGGCCTGAGAGAGGGTAGCCATTCCCTTCTCCAGGGGATCTTCCCAACTCAGGAATCGAACCCAGGTCTCCCGCATGGCAGGCAGATTCTTTACCAGCTGAGCTATCAAGGAAGCCTTATTGAGGTATAACTGGCAAATAAAACTGAAGTTATTTAAAACACTTGAAGTGTGCATCGCAGTGAGAATTCCCTGGTGGTCTAGTGGTTAGAACTTGGTGCTCTCCTCGCTGTGGCCCAGGTTCAATCCCTAGTTGGGGAACTAAGATCCCTTAAGCCACGCAGTTCTGCCAATAAATAAATAATGTGTACATCATGGCAACTTGATACCCATATAACTGTGAAAGGATTCCTCCCATCAAGTTAACTAACACATCCATACCGCACATGTATATGTGTGTGTGTGTGTGTGTGTGTGTGTATTTCTTTTTGTTGGGGGGGCAAGAATACTGGAGTGGGTTGCCATTCCCTTCTCCAGGAGATCTTCCCGACCCAGGGATTGAATTCGGGTCTCCCGCATTGTAGGCAGACGCTTTACCGTCTGAGCCACCAGGGAAGTATCTCATACATGTATAAAACATTTAAATTCTTCCCTTAGCAAATTTTAATCACACCATACACTGTTACCAGCTACAGTCACAAACTCACATTAAAGCTCAGATCTTATTTATCCTATAGCTAAAAGCCTCTGCCCTTTTACCAACGCCGTCCTACTCCCCCACCTGCCCCTAGCCGCCACTTTCTACTCTCTGTTCTATGAGCTTGACGGTCTTTTTTTTTTTTAAGATTCCACTTCTAGGTCGTACCATATGCAGCATTTGTCTTTTTCTGTTTGGTTTATTTCACCTACCATAATGCCCTCCAGGCTCATCCATAGTGTCCTCAAAAGACACTTTGCTTTTATAATGAATAAAGTAATTTTAAACAACTTTATTAATAATAATAATAAAATTTATTAATTAAAAATGATCCTATTAAGAAGTAAAGAAGGTGGAAACTGTGCCCTGTAGAGGATTAAAATTTCATACCTTCTTCTAAAAGCAGCAAAGCAGTGTTCAAGTTGTATTGATTATAGAATAATTGAGCTGCTTTTCTATGATTTACAAGTATTTGGATGTGGCAAAAAGCCATGCATGATAAAAGTCCATGGAGGCAAAAAAAAAAAAAGATTCAGATATATTCTTTCCCTTGGAATTATAATTTGAATTGTTGAATGTGTATGTCTTTTAGACAAAGGTACTTAGTGGTAAACAGAAGCAGATCTTTTTTCCTTCCCACTTAAAATCTATTTAAAAATAAAATTTGGTTTGACAATCTTTTTAAAAAAGTCCACGGAGGCAAACGTACCCTGTGGCCACCAGACACGATGATGGCTCCGTTGTAGGAAGGGTCGTCTGAGCCGTTTCTATTTCTAGCATCATCTACTTCCAGAACTAGATTCTGATGCTTCAGGGACTGCACAGCGTCTTCAATACTGGATCCTGAAGAAGCCCGTGAAGAAGGCAGCACGAGAGCAGGAAGGTCAGTGTCAAGGCTTTAGGATAACGGTTTCGTCTTCTGTGAAGGAATGGTGCCCTGCCCCGGCAGAGCCCCCGTCACGCTCCCAGCTCAGGAAGCGCTCTCTGATGCTGGGACCTAAGACTGCAGCCCACGCTCTCGACCCTCTCCAGAAAGTGTTCACTTCTCTTGCAATTCTTAGTTATTTCCTGAGAAATCTGTGATTCTCACGGAAATAAAACTTTTTATTAGTGAATGTTACAGACTTTCCAGAACTCTGCAATGTCTGTAATTACAAAATACACACAAAATCCCGCTCAGGACCCAGACGTGGGGACCAGGGTACCCCAGCACGACGCTTACAGCCCTGGTGACCGAGTCACGAGACCGGCACAGAATCAAGCAAGCTTGGTGTTCTCCATTCTACCACTATTTCTCTTGATTCGAAAACAAGTCCTTCAGTTTCCTCAACCTGAAGATGAGGCAGGCTAGACAGGCCCTGCTTCCGCCCCTCGTGTTGTTGTCAAGACAGATTTGTCTGCCTCTCAACTTTGCCCTCCTCAAAGTTCTTTGACAGTGAAAACTGAAGACTACAGCCTTCTTGGTGGGCCAGTGGTTTGGACTCCACGCTCGCACTGCTGAAGGTGTGGGTTCAATCCCTGGCCAGGGAACTAAGATCCCACAAGCTGCATGGCATAGCCAAAAAAAAGCTCACTGAGGCTACACTGAAGGCCTGCCGCTCACCTGTATTGTTGATGATCAACAGGTTGGTCAGAGGAGGTTGAGGGAGCTGTTCCAGAGAAAGGAAGTACATTCCGGGTGAAAACTCCCAGCGATGATCATGAAAATACACTGAATACACGATCTTCTCGCAGACAGTGGGGATTAAGGCAATTCCGAACACCACTAACCTAAGTCAGAGAAAATGAAACCGTGAGTCTAAAACACGTTCCCTCTGATTAAGTCACAGACACGCTCTTTAAAGGCCAACCTATGGAAATCCAACACGCAGATATGCCATGTAGTTACACAAAATGAAACCCAGAGTGGGATTAATCTGAAAGTGGGCCCACATTTTAGCATGATTGTATCACGTTGCCAGGCGTCCGAGGGGGACGGAGGACCAGAGGAGGAGGTGAGGTCCGGAGGGTTCCTCCGCGGGCGTGCTGGCTGACCAGGACGCGTGGGAGAGTCTGCGGGACCTCAGACAGCCTACCTAGGGGGTGCTTTTAAAATATCTCTTTACTCTTGTTGCTTCATTCTTCTTTCATTTTTACTTTTTATATTATAAAAGTATGACAACACATTTACAGGAGATTTGGAAAATACAACGTGACATATAGCTCCACTATACATTACAGTTACTTTTTAACTAGATAAATTAAGATTTTTAGCTGGGGTTTCAGCATTAAAAGTCTCAAAAAATGAACAGAATAGACAGCAAAGTAGGCTATATTAACAGTAGACCTGAAAACCACTATGGACCAATTCAACATAATAAAGATTTATCCGATATAGAAAAGTGTGATGGAGTCAGAGGGCCTGTCTCGAGAGTTCTGGACGGCAAGGAGCCGTGCTTCACGCTGTGGCTCCAAGTGCACCATGAGCACGATTTCAAGTGACACTTGACCTTCTGTCCGCTGTTACTTGACATGTATCTTAACTTTGATGAACCTACATGCAGCACTGAATACGCCAGCTTCAGATCCTAGAACTCACTCCAACAACCGTAAGTAAAACACTTCCAAGCCGTCTTTCTGTTTCACTAGCAAGTATGTGCGTCCACTCTTTTCAGTAATCTCCTCCCTATCAGACCTCAGACTCTATCAGCCTCGCGGCTTCTAGAGAAAGAACAACAAAGTCCACCAGAGAGGATTCCCCTCCGGTCTTATCAACGAGAAAGAAGACAGATCCAAGGACGCGCCGAGGTCCCATTCCACCCCTCTGGTATCACCAGCCTCTGCTCGCATCACAGGCCGGCCTCAGTGCTCCTCTGGGCCTGCTCCACCCCACTCCTGGGACCTCCCACACTGAGTTCATCTTTCCTTCATCCTCCGTGACGTCCCTGCTACTGGCTCATTCCCATCATCACTAAAGCATGTTCTCTCTGTCTTCATAAAGAAATAATGAAATTTCCTTCTGACTGCAGTCTCCCTTCAGCTACTGATCATAGAAAGAACAGTAGAAATTCCCTCTGTGGTCAAGCACCTGACAAGCGTTATCTACTTTCAGGCTTTCTCTTCGTAAAACCTGAAGGACTTCCCTTTTGCCAAATAAAACAGAGGCTTTTGGTTCTGAGCCATCATCCTCCACCACTTGTCTGCTAATCCTTTCCTGTTCTCTAGTCTTGGCTCAAAGGTGAGCATTTCAATGAGACCAACACTGACCCACCTGTCGAGAATGAACCCTAGCTCCCTCCCCAGCTTCTTGGTCTACTCTACTTTGTATAAGCTACTATATAATGTATTCAGTTTTTATATTTATCATTTTTTACCTTTTCCCCCAATCAGAAGGTAAACACTATTAGAAGGGTACAGATCTCAATCAAGGTATGTAGAACAGTTTACAGGCTTCAGTAAAGATTTGTGGTGTACTGAACAAACAGCATGGTTATTGGGTAGTTACTTGATTGGTGCTTTTCTCCCTGACAAGATCGTCCGTCTCAAGGCCTTTTCAGTGGTATTTAACTACCGCAGGACATTACTGCAGACACTCAAAACAAACCTATTACATGAATGAAGAAATCAGTAGATGTATTTTCTTGACATTGGGACCTTTTATGCATATATGGGTAGAAGGCAACGGCACCCCACTCCAGTACTCTTGCCTGGAAAATCCCATGGATAAAGGAGCCTGGTGGGCTGCAGTCCATGGGGTCGCTAAGAGTCGGGCACGACTGAGCGACTTCACTTTCACTTTTCACTTTCATGCATTGGAGAAGGAAATGGCAACCCACTCCAGTGTTCTTGCCTGGAGAATCTCAGGGACGGGGGAGCCTGGTGGGCTGCCGTCTCTGGGGTTGCACAGAGTTGGACACGACTGAAGCGACTTAGCAGCAGCAGCAGCGTGCATATATGGACTAAAGACTTGAAGAGTCTGATAAGGGCTTCTCTGGTGGTCCAGTGATTAAGAACCAACCTTCCAATGCAGAGGACACGGGTTCAATCCCGGGTCGGGGAACTAAGATCCCACGTGCCTTGGAGCAACTAAGCCTGAGCACTGCAGCTGGAGAGACGCCAGCACGCCCCAGAGAGAGACCGCGCCCTGCAGCCAGGACCGCACGCAGACGAGAATAAGTGAGTAAATATTTTAAAAATAACAAAACAAAAAAATTTCTTAAAAAGTGCGATACTCACAAGGACAGGAAAATCTTCCTCTCATTCCTCAGCTTTAAGAAGCGGAGTCTCGCCACCGCACAGACTTGGCGTCTCCACAGAGCTGCAGAGCTGGCGGCCTGTTTCACTTCCGGAAGGGCACCAAGAGCCCGCTGGGCTTCAGACTCCGCTCCAGGGTCTCGGGTCACGTCGATTTCCGCCAGGCCCCCGACACCGGGATCTGTAACCATGTGATCAACTATTACAAGAGGTTACTTTACTTACATTTTCTCTTTAGAAACTTTGAGAAATGATGTTAGACTATTTGAAACAACACTTCTAACACATCGACTGCTGATAGCTACAACTTTTACATTCAAATCTTTCCTTCAAACAAATGTAATGGATGCAGTTTCGGGGAGGGAGGGAGTCAGTTTGAGGGCATGGGTTAGGCGTCTTGAGTGCATGACTTCATTCGTATCTGTAGAGAAAGCTCTTCACTGAGGGATCTGTGCAGAGCGTGTCTTACGCAAAAACACCATGATAAATGTCTACAGCTGAATTTCCTGAAAATTCTTCTCCTTCCTTCGTCTCCTCCAGAGGATCAGTTTATAACCGACAGTTGACATTCAGTAACTTTTTCAAGACACCGTGGTGTTAAGTAAGAGAAAGTCCATGAAGATCCCCTGTTTGAGTCCCACCCACACCACACGTGAGCCGTATGACTGCGGCTAATCACTCAGATGTGTAAATCTCACTTTCTCACCTACGTCATAATATAAATAAAATAACTTATGGGGATTAAGAACAACAGAATCCTGGGTTTCCCCGGTGGGCCAGTGATTAAGACTCTGCCTTGGAATGCAGAGAACACGGGTTCGATCCCCAATCTGAGAAGATCCCACAAGCTTTGGGGCAATCAAGCCTGTGTGCCCCAAAGCCCATGCTTTTCAACAAGGGAAGCTGCCACAAGAAGAAGCCCGTGCCCCACAGCTGGAGAGCAGGCCCCTCTCACCACAACTAGAGAAAGCCCACACACAGCAAAAAAGACCCCGTGCAGCCATCGATAAATAAATACTTTTAAATAATAAAAATAAAATCAGGTTTAAAAAAAACCCAACAGAATCCAACAGTTGAGCATTATGTCTGGCACATAGTAGGCTTCTAAATTCTTCAAATTAGTATTACTATAAAGTAAGAGAAGATAACATCTTATTTAATTATCTGCCATGAATATGTTAATTAGAATGAGTTGGTTAGCTAGGCAAGAGAACATTCTTACAGGGAATGGCAAGAAAGAGACAAACCTGGATTTAGGACGTTAGCAGAGAGCTACTGAGGGATAGTGGTGGGCACTGCAGAGGGAAGAGGTTAGACCCGACGGGGGGCACACAGCGTCACAAGGAGACTGGTCTGGCCCCAAGCCTAATGACCTTACCATAAAACATTTACGATACCTTAAAAGGTGGATGGCCCCCTTTATGCCTAATTCACCTTCTAGTTAGAATTCCACAGAAAAATCTATAAATATAAATTAACACATGGTCATTTTCTTTTTCCTTAATTTCCTGCTAGACACACATTTTTATACCTGGCCCATTAATTGCTGATCTGCCTTTTAGGTTCAAGAATACTTCATTTAGAGTTGTCATGGAAACACCAAAATTCATTATGCCCTGGTCAGAAGAGTTTTCAAGGTCTCTGCAAAGATCTAAAAAGCAAAGTAACAAAACAATGCAATTATTATTGGTAAAGAGTACACTAAAATACTAATTGCTAACAATTACTCAGGATAGATAAATCTGAAAATATTTTCACATTAGAGATGCCAGCAATTCAAGAAAACATTCCCATAAGGTGTTCTCTTGTCCTTCAAATCATTTTTGTTATTTTACATCTCTATTATAGTTTCATAAACTTTAAAATCTCCTGCATTTCTATGGCCATGTGTGTGTTTATATCTGTATGTCTATTTAAAAACTCAAAAAACTTCAAAATAAAAATTCAGGCGGCATGGAATAAACTGAATTTTCTTCTTTGTACTTTCCAAATTTTTTTATAATCAGTATCTTACATTCATAATTAAAATTATAATTTACCAAGAAACTATAGACCTGCTTGTAAATGTTTTAAAAATAAGGTTTATTGAGCCTGTATCTCAAACAGAAATGAAAGGTTTCTGCTGATTCAGGAAAGATATATGTCAAAGCTTCGTTTAATGTTGATGAAGAGAGCAAACCCGAGTTTCTCAGTGGACTACATTCAGGGAAACTTAGTTGCTCTCTCATCAAAACCATGTCCAAGTAACACACTTCATTACATTGGAAATGGGAGGGAGAGTACTTCTGGATACTTTCATGTAGAAGCTTCAGAGCAGGACTTGGAGAGCCGCAGAAAATGCAGTCAGCATCATCGTGGGCCAGGGGCTGTACTCTATGTGGTCACACAGTCTGTTACCTGGAAACTTGTCTGTTCTCTCCAGGGGCAAAGTATACACAAGTTTTTCTTCATTTTCTGCTGTTAACTTGGCATCTGAGATGTGCTGTGTGATGAGGGATGTGATTCTCTCCGTATTGCACCTTTCATTCCTGTGTAAACTAAATTTTCAAAAGAAGCATGAGTCCTTCAAGTTCTTCTCAATATGACTGCTCACTAAAAGACAGTTTTTGGTTAAACAGTCTGTATATATTACAGGCATACCCTGCTAACATCAGTAACCGGTTCTGACATTCTAGGAAGTGGATTTGGAATACAATTTTAGACTTTCAGGACAAACCATTTTATTAAAAATGATCGACTGCTTTTAGGCGGACACAACTGCAGATTTTTCCTATATAAATATTGCCAAAAATGTTGTATTGAAAGATACAGACATTTTTAGAAATTTTCATGCTTAAAACCAAGGTGTAACCAATAAGAAAATGTTAACAAGATATTTCATAGTGTCTATTGTAAATCAATCCTCTCCCCAAATGAAGCTGACTTTTCTTACAGTTCTAAAGATTACATGGAATTACAATATGGTCACCCCTCATGTGGATACAGTCTTATCAACAACAATCACACCCAGAATACGTTACCTCAAGTGATATCCAATACCCCATTTCCGCTTCAGGAACAGAGACGACCCTGCGCATCTGAGTTTCCCGTTAGACAGAAACACTTTCCTATCTGAGTAGAAAGAGAGAAAGAGTAAATTTTGTAAACTGCTTGTATAGAACATTCTTTCTGGAGACCAAAACTGGCTGGATTTTTCAGGATGAATGCAACCTCGGTAACTAGGGTTCCTAGATGCTCCTACTTGACACCAGTCTCTACCCTGGGACTGACAGTGCTGACCTGGGCACACAGAGGCTTGAGATGGGCTGATGCATTGGGTCTTGCACTTTCAAGGCTCAATCAACACCACGAGAACCTGCTTGGACCATGCCTCCTAGAAGACGTAATACACCTTCAGGGGGAGCAGGACCATGCCTCCTAGAAGACGTAATACACCTTCAGGGGGAGCAGGACCATGCCTCCTAGAAGACGTAATACACCTTCAGGGGGAGCAGGACCATGCCTCCTAGAAGATGTAATACACCTTCAGGGGGAGCAGGACCATGCCTCCTAGAAGATGTAATACACCTTCAGGGGGAGCAGGACCATGCCTCCTAGAAGACGTAATACACCTTCAGGGGGAGCAGGACCATGCCTCCTAGAAGACGTAATACACCTTCAGGGGGCTGAGTTACCTAAGTCACCCTCACAAAGGAAATCCACCCTAAATACTCACTAAAAGGACTGATACTGAAGATGAAACTCCAAAACTTTGGCCACCTGATGCAAAGAGCCCCCCCATTGGAAAAGACTCTGATGCTGGGAAAGATTGAGGGCAGAAGGAGAAGGGGACAACAGAGGATGAGATGGTTGGATGGCATCACTGACTCAATGGACATGAATATGAGCAAACTCCAGGAGATAGCGGAGGATGGAAGCCGGGCATGTGCTGCAGGCCATGGGGTCGCAAACAGTTGGGCACAACTAAGCGGCAACAACAGCGAAAGCCAATGGCCATTCAACCACCAGCTGAACTGCCAACTCTGCAACACACAGGCCAAGTGAATGCCTATTGATTTAGGGCACCGAGCTTCGAGATGGCTTGTGACAGCAGTTTTGAGGCAGGAGACAATTGACACAAGAGATAAAGTGCATCCAACCTTGATTTCATGTGGGAAACTTCGGATACTCTTACAAGGCACATCAGCAGCAAAAATTTCTCTCCCTTCCCTGAGACCCTTTCTGACCTCATTTTCCCCAGATTCCTTCTCTACATGATCTCTGGCCTCACTGAAACCGTCCTCCCCACCTGCCAAGATTTCCGAGGCAAAACGTTTGCTGTCTCTCTAATTCTCCAAACTTCACACCCGACACCTCATTCAGTAAAGAAAGGATCTCCCTAGAAGGGCACAAAGGACTGCAAATTTAAAATAGAGTTTTTCCCAGCTAAACATTCCTTTCTACTCAACAAAAAATATATATTTTTGTATGTGCATGTGCTAAGTCACTTCAGTGGGAAGCCACATATTTTTGTATACACACACACACACACACACACGCATACACAATACAGCTTCCCAGGTGGTGCTAGTAGTAAAGAACCTGCCCGCCAGTACAGGAGATGTGGATTTGATCCCTGGGTCAGGGAAATCCCCTGGAGGAGGGCGTGGCAACCCACTCCAGTGTTCTTGCCTGGAGAATCCCATGGAGAGAGGAGCCTGGCGGGCTACAGTCCATGGGGCTGCAAAGAGTCGGACACGACTGAACCGACTTAGCATGCACACACACATAAAAAGTAACACTGGCATTTCAAATTTTTAAAAATATGCACTTGTGATTAATATAAACAGCCCAGAAAGTTACAGACAGGAGGATACATAAAGCGTGAGTCTGAGAACTCACGGGGGTCAGAATGCCTGGACGCCAAGTGCCACTTTCAGATGCCCTTTCTCAGATGCACGGCAAATGAGACTCTCTTCTTTCCAACAGACGTTAGAGAGAATCTCTCTCGTATTCAGCCCTTGAATACCGAGTCAGTATAAAGAACCCAAGACTCACCAGCCAGGATGTCAGCCTCGTCCATGAACTGCGTACTAAAAAGGATCGTGTGGTTAGTTTTCCGCTCCTTCAGGAAGTTCCACACGAGGTGCCTTGAGAAAGGATCCAGTCCAGCAGTTGGCTCGTCCAGGAGCAAAACCTGCAGTGGAGAGCACGCGAAAGCACCTTCTGTTTAGAGAGAGGCTCTTCCGAAAACAACACGGAACCCAGTATGACATCTGCGTTCAAACAGAGTCCTTCATCGGATCCCTAACAGGCTCGCGTGGCCCTTTATTATAAATTTACTCTCACGTTTGGCAACTAAAGTGCAGTCTGGACTTTAACAATCATTTTACATCCTTCAATCCAGATTCAACTCAAAGATATTTTTATCTCTTACCTGAGGATCTCCTAAAATGGCAATCCCAAATGTGAGTTTTCTCTTCTGTCCACCACTTAACTCTTTAGCGATGACATCTTGAATATTGTGCATGTCTAATTCCATCATAATGCCTTTTACCTATCAAAAAAACTACATTAATAGAAAACATTTTACCCGAAGCAGTCTTAATTTGCTAATAGTTAGAAGGAATTTATTCTAGAACTCCATTGATTAAGTTTTATTTATGAAAGAGTAAAGTAATAGTTGAACAAAAATATGATCAGGAGCAAACTAAGTAAATTATTTCCAAAGTCATCAATTCTAATATGTTCATCTACCTCTTGTTCCACTTCTTTCGGTGGAATCCCTTTTATTTTAGCAAATAGCCTGAGGTTTTCTCTCACAGTAAGAAAATCGAAGTAGATATTAAATTGTGGACAAAATCCAGTGTAATTTCTGATTTCTTCCATGTTTATTATTTCAGAGAGTTGGGTGTTGTAAATAGTGGCAGATCCTATGGATAAAAAAATGTAAGTCTTTAACACCAGGATATTAACTCTATGCAGAGTGATAATATAGGATATTCACTGAAGAAACTCCCATTTTATAGCTATGTAATTAATACATTGAAAAGATGCAGATTATTCTTGACATAAATACCACTGTCCAAAGCAATGCAAAATATACACGGAATGACAAATAATAGTGAAAAAGAGATACAAGCATTTTAGTTTACGTAAACACGAAATAAATATTTCCCATTTTAAATGGCTCAACTTTGCAAAAAGCCTCTTTCTGAGAAACGTTTTTCTTTCACATAACCAGACTGAGGAAGCTGTTCAGCAGCCACCTTGGTTTGTAACATTCTCTTCTCACCTTCAGTGCAAGCAGACCAGCCGCCAAGGATGCTCAGCAGCGAGGATTTGCCAGCTCCGCTGTGGCCAAGAATCGCCGTGAGCTGGCCTTCATAGACGTCAAGACATATGCCTGTTTCCGGATAAAATCTGAAAGTCAGACTTTGGATAATACTCCAATGAAGTGGGCCTTAAAGAAAACAACACTGAAACAGTAAAGTGTACCTCCGCACTCCATTTCATTTCACTGTATTTTAATATGACCTTTACAATTATATATCTACTTGTGTCTATTTATGAAGACAAAGCCTCACTTCCTCTGAAGAAATTAGATCAAGACTGGAAATATAAATCCCCACTTTCCTCCCTACCACAAATACTTTGAATGTCAAAGGATATATACAGTTAATATTAGAGAACATAGCCACAGATATGAGGATAAAAACAGAGGAAGCAGAGTATGTATTAATACTTCCTGGACAAAGGCAAGTCTCCATTTCTACTAGAAAGCAGTCTCACTGAGGGTCCCAGAGCCAGATACAGAGACAAAGGAGCAGTGCATGCTGTTTACTCTATCTTAGCAGGCAAGGGGGTCGGTAAGGACAGGGTGCTCAAGCTTCCCTGGCACCAGTCAGCTTCTGACCCATATCCCAAGTGTGGGCGTGGTCTCAGAGAGGGCTGCTGGGATCCAGCCCGTGTCACAGGCATCTTCATACACGCATGCTTATGACTTGACAGTGTTTTAACATTTGAGAAATTATCTAACTCCACTGGGAAGCAGCAAAGAGTTCTATAAGCATCCCAGAATTGTTGAGACTCTCTGAAAATGTAAATCGTGGGGTTAAATTGTGAGAGAATCAAAAATAAAGCAAAGCACAGCCCAAAACAGATGATGAAAAGCCCTATGAAAATATTAACACCAACAAATCTGGTGATGCTCCAAGCTAGCGTCAAAGATTACACACTTGCATATTTAGTACAATCCCATTTCTTAAACTGTCTCATCCATACACAGAAAAATATGCATTAGTGATTATGCCTCACAGTAGAAATTAAAAAAAAAAAACCTTTCCTTTTATCTATATTCATTCTCTAATTTTCCATTATGACTATTTGTATTTTCAAGAAATGAAAAACATTTAAAATTAGAAACATCAAAATAAGGAGTTGTTCTCTTTACCTTGCAATGCTTCTACTTTTTCAGGTTTTCCTTTATATTCTTTTCTAAGATTTCTGATTCTGAAAGAAGATTGAAGACTATGAGGTGATTACAGTTTCTGATGACGCAGATGACGCCACCGGCCAACACTACCGCTCATGATTGACCGTAACCTTCCCCACAGGAGGGATTTATTGTCGGAGTTCTCAGGAGCACGGGGTGACACCGGTTGAGCAAGGGGTGGAGGTGGGACCCGCTTCCCACAAACTGGTAAGAGGATCCATCTTAACGGGAAGAGGAGGGCAAAAGCCCCTGCCGGGCCCAAAGGAGATTTCCACGGGCATTTCATGCCTTCCAGCTGCGTTAGCAAATGAAGGGGAGCTACTGTTGGAAGAAAGCCAGGAAGAAGCCAAGGAGGGGGAGCAGTGGAGAGAGGCTTCCTCTCTCTTGATTATTCAATGGTTCTTCTCTTCCTCGGGCAAATTTATCGAAATAAAAGTGGCTTCTGCCCTGTGTTTCATTTGTTTTCCCCACCTTCATTCCCAGCATAAGACACAGAGCCTGGGACTCCACCACGCTTCTGAAGCCATTCTCAATGAAGTTACCCATGAGGTCCTAAGTAGCGCATCCAGCGGTCACTTTTCAGCCCTTGTTTCATAAACCTCATCACGGACTTGACAATTGCAAACCCTCGTCCTCTTGTCCTTAGCTCTGTTCACTTCTGGTTTCCATCTCGATCTCAATATTCTTCTGGGCATACCTTATGGACTCCTTAAATTGGACTCTATACCGACCAGCTATTTTTCTTATTCTTAGATCGTTACCATACAGTATCAGCCCCTCTTCCTGCTTCCTCTCTTACCAAAAATTCTCATTCTCAAGTCTGTGTCTTTAGATCTTTCTTCAAAGCTTCAGATTTATGAACTCAGCCTTCTATTATATATCTGTACATGGATATCAAACCCGCATGGATAATAAATTGACATGTACACACTTCCTTTTATGTAACAGACATATTGCTTAATTATCTCACTGACTCAAGAAGAAGCCACTGTACTATGGAATTACATCACACATTTCTTGGGAAGAAGTGAGGCTTGGAGAGCTCAGAGTTTACCAGAAAGTCATGGAGCCACTAATTAAGAAGAAGTCTTTCAGGATGAAACCAAAAATATCTGAAAGAAAGGAACTTCCAAAAACACATCATCGACTAATGCAGATTCACGTTGATGTATGGCAAAACCCATCACAATATGATAAACTAATTATACTCTAATTAAAAAAAATTTTAAAAAGAATGAAAGCACATCATCCCGAATGGATAAAGAAGTGGTGGTACATACATACAATGGAATATCACTCAGCTGTAAGGAATGCATTTGAGGCAGCTCTAATGAGGTAGACGAATCTAGAGCCTATTATACAAAGTGAAGTAAGTTAGAAAGAGGAAGACAAATATTGCATGTTAACGCATATATGTGGAATCTAGAAGGATGGCACTGATGAGTCCATCTGCAGGACAGCAACAGAGACACAGATGCAGAGAACAGACTTGTGGCCCCACTGGGGGAAGGAAGGGGTGGGGCAGATGGAGAGAGTGGCTCTGACCACACACAGGATCCTATGTAGAACAGACGGATAGCCAGCGGGGATTTGCTGCATGACTTGGAGCTCAACCTGCTGGTCTGTGACACCCTAGAAGGGTGGGATGGCATGCGAGGTGGGAGGGAGGTTCAGGAGTGGGGGACGTGTGTGCCTGTGGCTGATTCACACTGATGTATGGCAGAGACCAACACACCATTGTAAAGCAGTTATCCTGCAATTACAAATAAATAAATCTTTAAAAACCACATCATCCACAACAGTGGACTTGTGGTCGTCCTTGTGGCAAGTTAATTTATCACACTTTTACCTAAATGTGTACAAAGTCACATAAACTGTTAAGTCACCTTATGGCTTCTTTTCCGTGGAACTCTGGAGACACTGGCTCGAAAGAATCATCACAGGAGAGCTCAGAATTCATTTCATTCCCAAAGACTTCATGGTGAGTGTTTTTGTGTTGCGACCAAAAGGAAGACTTCAGGAAAAACAGTGGTGAATGCCGCTGGCCATTTTCATCTGAGCCATAAAGACATGATTCCATGTTGAGTCAAGCAAACAGCATCAGTGAAGAACTACACCTGTCATAGTGTAGCTTGATGGCAATTTCTTCTACACATTAATGACTTCTATTCATTTTTTCCAGTTTTATTGAGAAATAATTGACATACATAATTATATAAGTTTAGGGAGTACAGCATAATGGTTTGATTCACAAACAGTGTGAAATGATGGCCACAATAGGTTCAGCTAACATCCTTCATCTCATAGAGATAGGATGAAAGAAGGAAAAAAATTTTTTCCTTGTGATGAGAACTCAGGATTTATGCTCTTCACAGCTTTTCTACATATCACACAGCATGTTCCCTACAGTCATCATGCTGTGCGTGGATACTACTTATTTATAACTGGAATTTTGTACTTCTTGACTGCCTTCCTCCAGTTTTCCCTGCATATAGCTCCATTTTGCTATTTTTGTTGTTTAGTCACTAAGTCATGTCTAAATCTTTATGACCCCAATGGACTGCAGCCCACCAGGCTCCTCTTTCCATGGGACTTCCCAGGTAAGAACACTGGAGTGAGATGACATTTCTGGCTCCAGGGGATTGTCCTGACCCAGGGATCGAACCTGCATCTCCTGCGTGGGCAGGTGGATTCTTTACCACTGAGCCACCAGTGAAGTTCATACCTCCATATACCCCTGTATATGAATGGTAGAATCAATTAAAATATTTGACATTTAAATGAACTTATATTCTAATAAAGAAACGGGAATATAGGGCAACAGTTAAAAGCAAGGGCAGCTCTGGATCTAAAGCATCAGAAAAAATAAAATGAGATGGAACTTTAATGATATATCCACGGAACATGAATTTACTGGTGACAAGAAGAGGAAATTCAATAGGCTTTTCCAGAGACCATAGGAGAACCAAAGCAGCACAGAGCGTCTGCGTGTCATGCCCTGTCGCAAGCCAGCACTGTGAGCAGACACAGGGGCCACGCCAGGACAGGGACTGATGTGGGGGAGACGCACACGGAGCTGCGTGCAGGAAAGAAAGACGCTGGGGACGTGGAGGAAACATAAGGGAAAAGCAGAGCTGGAAAACGGGTCTTTGCAGAGAGAGACAGAAAGGAGGGAGCGATGAGCCTTCAGAAACTCAATGTGGGCAAGAGGAGAGGCTCAAGGATGAACCTGCGCCGAGAACAGCTAGAGGTGAGCCGGCCAGAAAGGGAGCTGCGCTGTGCAAAAGCAACGGGAAAAGCGGGGAAACGAAAACTGGGAAATACACGCATCTTCACGTGAATTCATTTCATTCGGAGAAGAAAGGCATAGTAATTATGAACGCGTGGAGGACTTAATAAGAAAGAACAGAAATGCTACCTATTAAAATAGGAATTAAATTCTAGATGGAAGTATTGGAGAAAAATTTTTTTCATACAGTTAAACTGTTTGGGCCACCAAGGGGTTTCCCTGGAGGCTCAGACAGTAAAGAATCGGCCTGCAGTGCAGGAGACCTGGGTTCGATCCCTGCGTCGGGAAGATCCCCCGGAGGAGGAAATGGTAACCCACTCCAGTACTCTTGCCTGAAGAATCCCATGGACAGAGGAGCCTGGTGGGCTACAGTCCACAGGGTCACAAAACTGTCAGACGCGACTGAGCACACACACCAAGGGAATACAGGTATATTAGTTCCTGGGGTTATGTGTGTAGACTACACTTGCGTTTTATAATAATTATTTAAAAGTTGGTTGTAGAGTTTATTATTTTATTTGTAGAACATTATATAAAGCATTCCCGTTAGACTGATTTTTTTTCACAAAAGGGAGAAGAAGTTATCCATTAACTTTGCACTGTAAATGTTAGTATTTTGAGATGCAGAAGAACAAGTTTACTAGAGGCAAATATTAGCAGGAGTGATGTGATGAGCTATCTTATCTTACGGCTGTGAACTCAAGTGCTAAGAAGCAGTGTTCTCTAATGGTTGATTTAGGTGTCTCCTTTCCTCCCCTGTTAATACACACACACACACACACACACACACACACACTCCTTACTTCTTACTTTTATAAAAGATATAAACCAACAGAAATGCAAGTGGTTTTTCATTAAAATGTCTCAACAAAATAGTTCCATTCAGATCATTAAACAGTGAGATGAAAATGAGGAAATTCTACTGTTTTGCATGTTTTTCCTTTCCTCTGCAATCAGAAATGCTTTTAAAATGACAGGTCAACAACCTTTCAAGACACAGAATTACTTTAAATTCAACTCTAATCACATCACACTATTACTTACCAGGCAAAATGTGCTCAAAATATAATGTTAATGTCAAATAGAGCAGAGTGTCAAATGCCAGAAGGAAGAAGATCACTATCATTGTGTATGACTCCCCAGAGGGATCAGGGAATACAACACCACTCACGTGATACTCTTGATGCGAAATCTGAGACCACAAAGAATAAAATACAGTCAAAGTTAGACACACTGATAAAACTGAAGGTCTTTTAATGATGCTGCATAGGCAACTACAATTTTAATTTTAATATTCTTTTTCCTTAAAAAATGCTTCGTGAAGTTCTGAGTAGCAATGTTGCTTTTGACAAATAAAATTATTGTCACCAAGTGGGAAATGCTCTAAGAGAAGGTAGGACAATTGAAGAACCGAAACTTAATTGATTCATTAATCAGAAATCTTCAGGAAGGGGATTTAGAGAAGTGGGAAAGCAAACAAAAATAATTTATTCTGGGAAGAGAAACCCAGAGATGGCAGGGAAGTGAGAGGCCATTTGAAGGAAGTATGAAAATCCCAAGTGTTCATATGTTGCAGATGTGTTAAAACACTAGGTAAGTACTGAAGACTTGAAGAGGTTGATTTTAAGGGTAATAAAGATAAAACAGATCACAAACACCATAGCTAAGCTTCACAGCGCATTGTTCTAGCCTCATACGTAAATAACAGCACAATTCCCTGTGAGCTCGATTCCAACATCCTGACTTTGCAGACGAGCAATGAAAAACTGCAGAAGCCTGGTGACCCGGCCGAGGTGACTCAGCAGGAAGTGACAGAACTGAGCCTAATTCCTGGTGCCTGGCCCTGAGCCCAGCTCAGATCCTGAGCAATTATTTTTCTCATTTAAATTTCCCAAGAGTTGACAAATGATCTGTTTGATAACTCTGATAAGATCTTTTTTAAAGATTTTTTTTGGATGTGGACCATTTTCAAATTCTTTATTGAACTCATTACAATATTCCTTAAGTTTTATGCTTTCTTTTTGCTTTTCTTTTTTTGGCCGAGAGGCCTGTGGGATCCGAGCTCCCCGACCAGGGATGGAACCTGCACCCCCTGCGTTGGAAGGTGAAGTCTTAACCACTGGGTCGCCAGGGAAGTCCCGATAATATTTTTTATTTAACTTTTCAATAGCATAATTTCTTAAGATTCAGGGTGATTGATCATTAAGCTTGAGGAAGTACCAAACTGTCTCAATAATGCTGAAACTCTAATAAATAGTCACTAGATGGCTGTGTTCTTACCTGAGCCACCCCAGCAGTGAAGGCAAAAGGGCTAAACAGACATAAAGCCCATCCCAGTGATGACGGGATCTGTCTGTACAACGAGGTGAAGCCCAGACAGCCCCAAAACACAGTGAAGAGAGAGCCAACCACGCCAGTCAGGATGGGCCTCTTTATCAGCACGCAGAGGAGGAAAGCCAGTGCTATCTGAAGGAAGAAAGAAAAGTTCCAGAAGGTATATTATTTCCCTCTGAGAATCATGAATAGCAATATTCACTCGTTCATCACGTGAACAAAAACTTTCTCAAAAACATACAGAAACCAGAGTACAAAATGAGAAGCTCTAGGCTACCAATACTTTGAAGAAATATGGCTGCTGCTGCTAAGTCGCTTCAGTCGTGTCCGACTCTGTGCAACCCCACAGATGGCAGCCCACCAGGTTCCCCCATCCCTGGGATTCTCCAGGCAAGAACACTGGAGTGGGTTGCCAGTTTCCTTGACCCCTGGACTGCAATGCCTGGGATTCTGCAAGAACACTGGAGAAAGTGCCATTTCCTTCTCAATGCATGAGAGTGTTGTGAAGTCGCTCAGTTGTGTCTGACTCCTAGCAGATCCCATGGACTGCAGCCCACCAGGCTCCCCTGTCCCTGGGATTCTCCAGGCAAGAACACTGGAGTGGGGTGCCATTTACTGGCTCACATACCTGAGACTTGAAGTAGGATGAGAAATGCATATTTTGCCAACTCACCAAAGACAGGCCGTACAGGGTGAAAAGCGAGACCAGCACCACGAAGCCAGTAAGGATAACCATTTGGAATAATTTTATGACCAGAGTCATGAAAATGGACACAACAAAGACGAAGCCAGCATACATCAGTGCCCAGGAGAGCCTACGGTAGAAGCAGAGAATTAATTCAGAATGTCGCACGTCCACAAACACGCGAGAGGCGGTATATGAGAGTTCAGGGTGCACACTCCGGGAACGAACAGACTGGAGTCAAGTTTATTATCGACGTGTGGCTCTGTGCACTCTAGTGGTGTGATCAGGGGCAAGCCTCTTTTCTCACTCCGTCTGTAAAATGGGATTAATTGTGTTAACTATCTCATATGGTTGTTTTGAGGATTCAATGAAATAATGCCCATGAAGACTTTTGCCTAGCAATTATTAAAATTATCTTAACAAACACAAAATGAATGTTAAAATTAACATTGTCACTGTCGTTCAGTCACTAGGTCGTGTCTGACTCTGCAACCCCGTGGACTGCAGCACGCCAGGCTCCTCTGTCCTCCACCATCTCCCCGAGTTTGCTCAGCCTCATGTCCTTTGAGTCAGCGCTTCTATCCAACCATCTCATCCTCTGTCACCCTCTTCTCCGTTTGCCTTCAATCTTTCCCAGCATCAGGGTCCTTTCCAATGAGTTCCCCCAGGTATTAATGTGGGATACACAGTTAACTCACCAAAATGCTGACTGTTGAAGACCCATGGCTGTCATCAGCTTCTTAAATTTTTTTCGTTCCTTTGTAATGTTTAATGATGCAACATACACAAAAGGGGAGAAATAAACAATACAAATAAAAATGAACCATTCGTTTATACTTTCTCCCTTAGAAATGAAAGGGGGTGTCCTCATATTTATTCCAACAACTGATATCAACTCTTCCATCACAGAATGATTCGTTGTGACCTAAATTGGGATGTTAACAAACAAATGCATTAGGTTAACTATAGAAGAAATAGACTAGAAAACCACATTTATTGTTTTTTTCATTTTCATACAGAAGAATTTATATATTTCTAGCAGCTTAAACAACAGATTGGTTCCAAATAGGAAAAGGAGTACGTCAAGGCTGTATATTGTCACCCTGCTTATTTAACTTATATGCAGAGTACATCATGAGAAACGCTGGGCTGGAAAAACCACAAGCTGGAATCAAGATTGCCGGGAGAAATATCAATAACCTCAGATATGCAGATGACACCACCCTTATGGCAGAAAGTGAAGAGGAACTAAAAAGCCTCTTGATGAAAGTGAAAGAGGAGAGTGAAAATGTTGGCTTAAGACTCAACATTCAGAAAACGAAGATCATGGCATCTGGTCCCATCACTTCATGGCAAATAGATGGGGAAACAGTGGTAACAGTGTCAGACTTTATTTTTTTGGGCTCCAAAATCACTGCAGATGGTGACTGCAGCCATGAAATTAAAAGACGCTTACTCTTTGGAAGAAAAGTTATGACCAACCTAGATAGCATATTGAAAAGCAGAGACATTACTTTGCCAACAAAGGTCCATTTAGTCAAGGCTATGGTTTTTCCAGTGGTCATGTATAGATGTGAGAGTTGGACTGTGAAGAAGGCTGAGCGCCAAAGAATTGATGCTTTTGAACTGTGGTGTTGGAGAAGACTCTTGAGAGTCCCTTGGACTGCAAGGAGATCCAACCAGTCCATTCTGAAGGAGATCAGCCCTGGGATTTCTTTGGAAGGAATGATGCTAAAGCTGAAACTCCAGTACTTTGGCCACCTCATGCGAAGAGTTGACTCATTGGAGAAGACTCTGATGCTGGGAGGGATTGGGGGCAGGAGGAGAAGGGGACGACAGAGGATGAGATGGCTGGATGGCATCACTGACTCGATGGACGTGAGTCTGGGTGAACTCCGGGAGTTGGTGATGGACAGGGAGGTCTGGCGTGCAGCAATTCATGGGGTCGCAAAGAGTCGGACACGACTGAGCGACTGAACTGAACTGAGCAGCTTAAAATAGTGAGATAGAGGTGGAGGGAGGAAGTTGAGGCTGGATACATAAATGACTCTCACAGTTCAGGCAAGAGATGACCATGACCTGAATAAACGCTGGTGGCAGAACTGAAGAGAGGTAAGTAGAGCTGAGCTTACAGTTAACAGGGCTGGATGAGAGAGAAGATGTAATGTTGACGCAGAGGATGTGGTCTCTGATAACTCCTCAGTTAAGTGACTGGCTTTGGCATTCCCTGGAGATAGAGAAAGGGCTTCCCAGGTGACTCGGTGGGTAAAGAATCCACCTGCCAACGCAGGTTCAGTCCCTGGGTCAGGAAGATGGCAACCCATTCTGGCCTGGAGAATCCCCATGGACAGAGGAGCCTGGTGGGCTACGGTCCACGGGGTCTCAAAGAGTTGGACATGACTGAGCACGCATGCATGAGATGGAGAAAATTTTTTAAAGACTGGGTCACGTTTAGAGAAAAACACCCACATTCAGTTTGGAACATACAAATCTGAATTGTTTATAGGGCGTCAAAGTAAGTAGTCAGCTACTCAGGACTACAGTGGAGCAGACCTTGTCCATCAGCTGTGTTTGTAAATAGTTTCACATGTAGTCACGCACATTGGTTTATGAGTGCTTCCACATTAAAATGGAAAGTTGAGTATTTGCAACAGAAACTGTTTGGCCCCCAGACCACAGAATACTTGCTCTCTGGTCCTTTAAAGGACAAGTTTACTGGTCAACAGTTAAAGCAGGGTTCCTACAGTTATCAGCATGTAAACTGTAAATAAGTGTACGGTAAAGGATGAGACCGTGTAGAGAAAGTATGGAGAAAAATGCCTTGACTAGAACCTGTAGAACCACAGATGGAAAGAGGTGGGAGTGTAACGATGGATAAGATTGCAGGAAGACCGAGAATTGCTAGAAAAATGAAGGAAAACCAGGTGAATGCTGTGATGTTTAGTTAAAAGACCAAGTAAGACAAGGAAGGAAAATGTCACGTGTTAATGACATGAGCGTTGTTACTGACCTCAGAAAAATCATTTTGGTGGCATGGTGGGAATAGAAATTTTATTGAGCTGAGTTGAGCTCAAAGGAAGCCAATGCTTTCAAGAAGTAAAGATGTTAAGGGGAAAGACGGTGTTTGTTTGAGGAGGAACTGTGAATGGGAGAAGGTCTTGATGAGAAGGAAAGAAATTGATCATTGTAAGTACTGAAGAGAAGAATGCTGTTGAAAAGGGGAAGCTGAAGAAAGAGGTCGTGGACGGGAACGCCCATTGCGCAAGGCTCCTGATGCAGTGCGCAAGGATCGTGTTTCCAGCCCTGGCGCTGAGGAAGGACTGGGCGGAGAGGGGCGGCGGAGGGCGCGGGCGCCGGGCGGCGGTTCCGCACCGTTCGTGCTGGGAAGCGGGAGGCTGTGCGCTCCCTCTGCTTCCCTCTGCTCGGGGAAGAAAACGGAGCAGCCTCTCCTGAGAGGGCAGGATGGAGGAGGGGGCAGGCACGAAACGCGGGGCAGAAGTACAGAAGATTTCAAACAGGTCTAGGAGGCTGGGCACTTACTTCTATAATTGCAGCATTAATTGCAGTTTGAAAAGCCACAAACCCGTTTTTCCAGTATATTGACAAGAGACAGAAAGCTTCATCACGGAGAGCCCAACAGTGGTCTTTAAAGAAGAAAAACATGCACATCATTACGCAATGGGAATCAATGAACGGAATGAAAACATTAACCCCGGTTCTAAAGTGAACTATCTGAGTGTCCGCTCAAAGTCCATGACGACCAAATGCAGAGCATTTTTAAAGCAAAGCAGCAACAAAGGAGCACCGCCATCACATGGCTGACAAAGTAGTGAGACTCCTCCTGTAAGGAAAACATCCTGAAGTTCAGAAATGAAAAGCACAGTGCTTCTTTTCTTGACTTTATTAACGTTTCCATCAGGCATTTCCCATAGAGGATTGGACAACGCAGCAAAGAACATTTCAGTCAGTTCTCAGGCACTTACCTGAGTACTCGAAGTGCTCTCTTAAAATCGGGACCCTGTGTCCCCAGCTGAACTTCAGCCGGTATGAGAAAGTGTCATTGAACACAATTCCCACCATCTCAGAGTCGTTTCTTGGGCGTACTCTGTCCATGGCGTCTTCATTAGGGATCCCAAGGATTGTTCTTCCTGCCAGGTGTGAAAAATATGACTGATTAGATGAACTTTATTACTAGAGGACACAAGACCAGTAGCAGTCGCTTAGGTTTCCCATACAATTATTGATGCCATGGGTGCGTGTGTGCTCAGCCTCTTCAGTCGCCCCCGACTCTTTGTGACTCCATGGACTGCAGCCTGCCAGGCTTCTCTGTCCATGGGGTTCTCCAGGCAAGGATACCGGAGAGGGTGGCCATGCCCTCCTCCAGGGCATCTTCCCAACCCAGGTCTCCTGCATTTCCTTCTGAGCCACTGGGGTAGCCCACTGGTGCCATATATTATGGTATCACCAAGTAGGTACCTCTAAGTTAAGGGCTGAAAGTCTTTCCTGTTGTTTAAGGCTCAATGTAAATACGTGAGAAGATGTGAATGATATGCCACTGATTCTGAACCCCAGAGGTTTGGGCTGCATGGGACCCCTCATATGTGTGTTTTTCCCAGAAGTAAATGCTGCATTACTGCACTCTCCAGGCACTGGTGGAATGTGAGGTTGCAGAACCCTGAATGGAGGGAGCTCAGATGCTGAGGAAACACAGATACAGGGGCCAACCAGGAATTACTCGGGTCTTCAACTTCCTGAAGAGTAGGTTCCTCTAGCCCCGCAGAGGTTCAGGGGTCAACCACATTCTTTTTAAAAAAGCAGTTGTGTGTGTGTGTGCAGTTGTATCTGACTCTTTGAGACCCCACAGACCGTAACCCACCAGGCTCCTTCATCTACTGTATTTTCCAAGCAAGAGCTGTCCTGGCTTGCTGTGGGGTTTAGGGATGTCTGGGAGCATCAGCATCTGGGCCCATTTCTTTATCTAAGGATTCGCTTCCCTAACGTTGTGGCTCGGAGGCTGGTGCCTTCACAGTGCTGTTGCTCAGACTGCCCTCCAGGACTTGAATCTGGAGCAGAACCAAAACATCGCCTGGTCCTCACTTATGTAGAGTGGGGCCTGGGTCAGGGTAAATCAGATTACTGTGTCCACTGAGGGGAAAAAGCATCTGGTCTCTTTCACCTTAGCATCTTTAAATCTGAGAGTGCTAGCTGAGGGCAAAGAGCCTAGAGTTAAGGGTGCCTGGACACAACTCCTCTGCCGCTTGTTAAAATCTTAGCTGAGCAACTTGGAATCCTGCTTCCTCTATATGCAAAGTAGTTCCCAATAATTTAGCATAGTCATAATCCCCATTGAAGTGAAGAAAAGCTGAATTTGTGCACCTGTGTGCACGCATGCCTACATATGTGACCGTGTGTGTATGTGTGTACATATTATCCTAGAAAGATACACACAAATTTTTAGAGGAGAAAATGGTGGCTTGAATGAAGGCAAAAGCTTTCATTGTTTGCTTCAGACAAGTTTGTACTGATTAACTGGCTGTTACTTTGGCAATTAAAATAATTTTAAAATTAAAAGTACTTTAAATAACCAGTAGAAATGCTTCAGAATTTGGTGGGGTTTTTCTCTGCCAAGATTATAAGCAGATTTCTATCATATGAAGATAGTACGCCAGAAGTAATAAACAGCACACAAAGAATCAGAGTACAAAATCAGAGGTAAAGTTAGAACCCACCCAGGCTCTCTGGAGTCAAGGACACTATCTTAAGAATTAAGCTCATACAACATTTATAATGAATGAGTTCACCATATTAAAAAACAGAGATGTTACTTTGCCAACAAAGGTCTATATAGTCAAAGCTATGGTTTTTCCAGTAGTCATGTACAGATGTGAGAGCTGGACCATAAAGAAGGCTGAGCACCAAAGGATTGATGCTTTTGAACTGTGGTGTTGGAGAAGACTCTTGAGAGTCCTTTGGATAACAAGTAAATCAAACTGGTCAATCCAAAAGGAAGTCAACCCTGAATATTCACGGGAAGGACTGATGCTGAAGCTGAAGCTCCAATACTTTGGCCACCTGATGCAGAGAGCTGACTCATTGGAAAAGACCCTGGTGCTGGGAAAGATTGAAGGCGGGAGGAGAAGGGGGCAACAGAGGATGAGATGGTTGGAAGGCATCACTGGACATAAGTTTGAGCGAGCTCTGGGAGATGGTGAAGGGCATGAAAGCCTAGTGTGCTGCAGTCCATAAGGTTGCAGAGTCAGACATGACAGCGTCTGAAGAAGAACAACAAAATCTATGTTCCTTTGAGACCTACCCTTACTTGGAGCTTCACGCCAAGCCCTCCACCCCATGTGAAATGAGGATCCTGCCCCAGTTGAAAACCACTGACTCACAGGCTGGGTAAATAAACTCAACTTGCAAAACAGACTTAAAATTTAATGCAAATAGGTTGCATGATAATGAAGCCTGGGCCACGGAACAACACACCTTTCATAAAGGCAGCTGCAGCCACCTTATCCATGATGCTCTGGGTCACGTTAGTGACGGGGGTATAGGCCACCAGCACCAGGTCGGAGTCATTAAACTCGTCCACGCGTCCCAGGACCTGAGGCGGCTGTTCCAGGAAATGAGTAGCTCTGAAGAGTTCCGCAAAGAGGCAGAGAGCGAGCCCCAGGAACAGCACCATGGCCCACTCCTGCAGCGCACAAGAGAAAGGGGCTGAGTCATCACGGGCGCTCAGACAGGGAGGGACAGGTGAGCACGCTTTAGACGGAGGCATCACCGAGCTCGGCTTCACTTCACTCGCCCACGTTCTGCCTTTCTCAGCTACCAGCCGTCTGTTAAGCAGACCACCATTTCGCTTGAGGACAGCCTGACCCAGGGAGCTCAGCCTGGGGCCCTGTGACACCCGAGGGCACGGGAGGGGCGGGAGGAGGGAGGCAGGCGGGAGGGGACGCGTGTGTACCCAAGGCCGATTCAAGTCAATGTGCGGCAGAAAAACGCACACGACACTGTAGGGCAACTATCCTTCAAATGAAAACAAATTAAAAATAAAACAAGCTACGAGGATATATTGTACAACACGGGGAATATAGCGAATATTTTATAACAAGTGGAGTGTTACAGTTGTGAATCACTACACTGGACCCCTGTAATAACTTATGTAATATTGTACAGCAACTATACACCAATTAAAAAAAAAACCTTTTAATCTCCAAAAAAGCTTTGAGGTATGTAGCAAATATGGCATGGATTTATCTCCAAAGATAGCTTTGAGATAATACCAAGTATGTCCATTAATCTTAACCTAGAATCATAGCCCCCTCATATACTCCCGGTTATTCACCCTCATATGAATAAAATATAAGTACACAGCATCCCATAAGAGATACTTTTGTCAAAGGGTTTAACCTGAAGTTAAAAATCTATTTTTTAAGGTAAATACTGTTTATGAGAAATGCAGATGGCTGTAAATCAGCCATGTCCGACTCTTTGCAACCCCGTGGACTGTAGCCCACCAGGCTCCTCTGTCCGTGGGCATTCTCCAGGCAAGAATACTGGAGTGGGCTGCCATTCCCTTCTCTAGGGGATCTCCCCCACCCAGGGATTGAACCCGGGTCTCCTGCATTACAGGCGAATTCTTTACCACTGAGCCACCAGGGAAGCCCTTACTGTAAATTCACTATACTTGAATAAACGTTTTTTAATTAAAAAAGTTAAAAAATAAAAAAAGGAATGGAAATGGTAAAGAAATGAGTTAAATGACAGCATGAAGAAGCGCCAGGCAAACGCACAACACGGGTATTTCACAGGAGGACAGTGTTGGGCTCCCTGGTTTGAGCAAACCAACGTTAAGAGACATTCCGGGGAGTTCTCCAGGGTTCAGTGGCTGAGGCTCCGTGCGTCTCCTCAGGGGCCAGGTGCTATGTCCCACTTTGATTCCAGAGGCCACACAGTCAAAAAAATGTTTTATGAGATATTTTAGAGGAAATTTTAGGAAACTGAATATCGACATGGAATTAGATGACTATATGCAATTACCTCAAACTTTCTGAAGCGCACTTGCGGTTATGAAGGAGCCTGTCCTTAATTTTCGTGGATGCTAGCGGAAGCCTCAGCGGTCGTGTCATATGTGTTAAGAGAGGAGCTGAGGGAGATGAAGAGATGAAGCCACAATGGCAGATGCTAACAGGTGTCAAACCCAGGCTGTAGATGAACCGGACGGGAAGTGAGTTCACTGGGCCAGTAATCCTACGTTTGAGATTTTAAACATTTTTGTAAGCTTTTTAAAAATTGACTTGGACGATCACTGTAAGGGTTACCCTTTATCAACACAGCAACTAAAATATTAGAACTGAATGCTTCAAGAGCTAAGGATGACCCGTGTGCTTCAATAAAAAATAAAACATTTAAATAAAAAAATTTAAAAATAGAAAAAAAAAAAAGAACTGCTGTTTTTCAGCAGAACATAGTTTCTGTGTGGTCAAGGCAGCTCCAGGTGTATTTCGTGAGAACATACAGCAAAGATCCTCATCTCGACGGCCTTGACCTTGTACTAGAAACTGAACAGAGGGCCAAGACGCTGACAGCCAGGGACCTGGCTCCCTGAAACTACTCCACGTTTGCAAAAGCATAATCTTCAAAAGAAATCCCCCAGAGTTCCCAAATTTTTGCTCGAAAACAATTTCCCCAGTCCTATGAATTGACAAGGGCCTCCCTGGTGGCTCAGTGGTAAAGAATCTGCCTGCCAGTGCAGGAGAGGCAGGAGACCCATTTAGATCCCTGGGTCAGGAAGATCCCCTGGAGGAGGGCATGGCAGCCCATCCCAGTCTTCTTGCCTGGAGAATCCCATGGACAGAGGAGCCTGGTGGGCTACAGTCCACCGGGTTGCAGAGTCGGACAGAACTTCGTAATGAAACAAAAACAATTCACAGAATCTTGTCAAAACATCCCCAGTAGAGTGCTATGGTTCACCTGTTTAAAATCTACTTCATTTTGCTTCCCCCCGTCCCCCAACCCTTTTTTCTTACACTAAAGTTGGCCTGGGGTAAATCAGGATAACTCCACAAGATTCAAGTGGATTATTTACTTGGTGAATGGCTAGTTATGTTCAATAAAAAGTTATCTACTTTGCTTTTTAGGAGCAAACATATGCGCCTGCGCCTTTTGCCATAAATATTATCCTATTGTGCAACATTTGCAAAACATTACCTCGGGAACTCCAAATCAACTAGCCCACAGAATTTATGAACATAAAAAGGCAATAAAAATGGCATAATATGAAATGACAGATTCACTAAATATGGAAAGATATATATTTCTTTGTGAACCATACCAACGCGCTCTCTTTTTTCATTCTCCATTTTCTAAGGAAATTCTTGTGCAGGAGGGCCCAAGTTTGTTGACACACGCTCCTCTCTTTTTTAATCATTTCGTCCTGTTCATCAACAGAGAAGACAAAATCAATATTACACAGCAATAGGCTGTGTAAGAAAAAGGGCAAAAAAAAAAAAACAAAACAGTTAAAGCAAAGCTCCTGAACACACAGTCCCAGGTGCCCTGGCTGAAGGCCTCGTTTGGCATTACTGTTAACACACATGCAGTTTTTTAAAGAGTATAAAGTGGTAACGAATGTAAAATGTCCTGCCAGCTGACCTTTCTCTGAAGGCTCGATGGTTATGAACGAGGTAAGGGCTGTGGTGTGGGAGCTCTTTTCCTTTTTGTCTCAAAAGCAAATTTTCCTGCCACATCCTGACTTTGCAACAATCTAAAGCAAATAACTAACACAACATTGTAAATCAAGTGTACTCCAATAAAAATAAATTAAATCAGAGAATAGATGTTAGCAATGTAAGACCCTGATGCTGGGAAAGATTGAAGGCAGGAGGAGAAGGGGGCGACAGAGGATGAGAAGATGGTTGGACGGCATCACTGACTCAGTGGATATGAGTTTGAGTAAACTCCGGGAGAGTGAAGGACAGGGAAGCCTGGTGTGCTGCAGTCCATGGGGTCACAAAGAGTCGGACATGATTTAGTGACTGAACAACAACAAAGTTTAGAATCCAAAACACACTTGCCCTTGACTTAGTACTTTTTAAAAATGCATAACAGGAATAAAACCTCCTCCAGTTTTCTGTCCACTGGAGATCTGCACTTTGAAAGGCACGCTTTTGGAGGCTGATGTGATGACATCTAGTGGTAAAGACAGAGGATGAGATGGTTGGACGGCATCACCGTCTTGATGGACATGAGTCTGAGTAAACTCCGGGAGTTGGAGATGGACAGGGAGGCCTGGTGTGCTGCGATTCATGGGGTCGCAAAGAGTCAGACACGACTGAGCGACTGAACTGAACTGAACTGACTGAGTGGTAAAGAATCTGCCTGCAAACGCAGAAGACATAGAGGCATGGGTTCAATCCCCAGGTGGGGAATAATCCCTTAGAGGAGAAAAGGGCAACCCACTCCAGTGTCCTTGCCTGGAGCATCCCATGGCAGAGGAGCCTGGTGGGCTGCAGTCCATGGGGTCGCACAGAGTCAGACACGACTGAGCCCACACACACAGGAAACCAAGGGGAATCACTGTACAGTCCTTCTCAGGAACCCAGAGCACATTTCTACTCTTGAAACTCACGGGTCCCCCTTTAGGACTTAAGTCTGTCAGACACACAGCCCGAAACCAAAAGCCTCGGCTAGTGAGTGCAACTCGCTGCTGATGTGTAGACCACCACACGTGTCAGAGGGATCTCCTGTGTTTTCAGTTTAAAATGCCAGAGGTGAGCATTTGGTAGCACAGCTCTGGTGACTTCAATGCACTCGAATAAATGCTGATGCTACATACAAACTGCAGTGTTTATAGAACTTGCTGGATTTCCTTTTCTTGATAAAAGGAAAAGGTAAAGCTACCAAATGCCAAAATAATCTCTAAATTCTAACTCGAGAAAGTTTCTAAGGGAAAACATTCATCTTCATGAAAAGAAAATAGAAAAAACCACGAGGAGAAGCAGCCTGTCCTGCTGCATGCATAGTCCCGAGAAACAAAACTCTGCAGGTTCTCAAACGGCCAAGCAGACAAGTCAAACCCGACACAGAAAAAGAATACTCTTTACACACGTTTCTGGATCTACCTTCCACTTCACTATCACACTACAAGACCATTTTACCGAGTTGAGAAAATGAAACTCCTCATCAGGTCCACCACAGAAAACAGAATGATTTAGAAATATCACAACTATATAATACTCTTAACCATGTCAATCCAGATGCTTGCCACTGATTCTGCCCTTTGTACCTCATTGCCTTACGTGGAACGAAAGGTAAAAACAAATTCAGCTTACTGTCAGGAAAGTAAGAGGAAGAACTAAGACGCACCTTTGATGCCCTGGTTTCTTTCTGTCCAGGAGAGTTTAAAGAATCCTTCAAGAGCTTTCCTTAAAGCTGTCTTCATTCAGTCTGGCTTCTGCAAACAGGCCATGGTCTGTATGGAAAGCGCCTGCCAGATACATTCTCTACTTGGGAAGCTGCTTTCCTCCTGAGTCTTTCCTCCCGTCCAACTGTGCCACAGGGAGGCTGCAGCCACGGACCGTGCCCAAGGCTGTCACGTGTGCTTGCTTATTGCTCTATCTTTCTGGCATAGGCAAAACAGCAATCAGATTCCAAAAGGGATTTTTAAAAACCCGGGCCTGAGTAAGTCTCTATTAACTCTGAATGATTAAAACTTAGAGAGCCAACACAGAAGAGAACAGATTTAAAAGAAGGGAAGTTGAACGGAGGCTGTGAGAATGATCTCAGAAATGAGAGTAACTTATACAGGAAAAACGTGAGCAAAGACTTTCCTGCACGGCAGCTAAGTGGTGTTTGCTGCGGGCCGGTTCCTATGGGCCAGGAAGTATGCACGAGTATGCAAGCGTGCTCGGTCGTGTCTGACTCTTTTCGACTCCACAGACTGTGGAGCCCATCAGGCTCCTCTGTCCATGGGATTCTCCAGGCAAGAAGAGTGGAGTGGGTTGCCATTTCCTCCTTCAGGGGATCTTCCTGACCCAGGGACTGACCCCTTATCTCCTATGTCTCCTGCACGGGCAGGTGGATTCTTTACCACTGCATCCCCTGGGAAGCTGCTAGAAAGTACGCTAAGGGTTTGCAATGAATTATTTCATTTATACTGAAAGCAAACCTGTGTGTTGGGTAGGATATTTTCACACATGTCACAGATTAGAAACAGGAGACTCAAAGGTGACATTATTTGCAGATGTTCAAATAAAAGCTAGTAAATTCAAATAATTTAGAGTAGATGGGCAGAATGGTTATTTTTTTAAGCTACAAAAATATTGGACATTCTCAGAATTGTAAATAAACCCCTGTTTATCAACCCTGAAAATATCCTTTCACAATTTTAACTGTAATTAGCACATTTCTTGGGGATGTGTACACAAAAACCACTCACAAAAGTGAAGGACAGAGAGAGGGTGGGGCGCTCAGACTATTGGAGCTGTTACCGTTCTTCATTAAGATTATGGAAATAAGGACTTCCCTGGTGGTGCTGTGGCTAAGACTCCACACTCCCTGTGCAGGAGGCCTGGTCAGGGAACTAGATCCTGCATGCCCCAACTAACATCTGGCACAGTCAAAGGACATTTTAAAAAAAAAAAAGAGTATGGAAATAAACATTTTATTTGACTTTCATTGCACCCCTCCCTGTCGTCAGTCACACTTCTCTCCTTTTTTCCCCACTCGTTCTTTGCTGGAAGTACAAGTCCATGAACTAGAAAACACCAAATATTTAACCTGGTTCCAATCCCAGACATGAATGACAAAATTTTAATGGATGGGAAAAACAACTGAAGTCGTGTCATAATAGACACACGCTTTCTTGGTAACCTACACTGAAAGGGTAATGCATCCATCTCCATAATTTTAAGGTCTGTGGTCTCCAATATGGTGCAGTGAAGTGCTTACAGGGTTAGGTGTTTTGAGACCTGCATTTCTGTCACGCACAGGTGCTTGCCTTGGACAGGTGACGTTTATAAGAGGCTCCGACGTTTTCTGTGTCCAGCTTCTCTGCCTTGGTAACAGTGCAGCTCTACTACGGGGTCACAATTCCGAAATCTGCCAAACTGGGGTTTATGGGTAACCGTGCTATGTGATATCAACCCAGCCCTCATCACCCCACTTCTCATAGATCCATTTTTTATATTTCTTTTTAAAATTGAAATATAGTTGATTCACAATATCATGCTAGTTCCAGGTACACAACAATGGGATTTGATTATCTCTATTTTCTAAGATTCTTTTACCTTATAGGTTATTACAAGATATTGAATACAGTTCCTATGCTATACAGTAGGTGGTTGCTGTTATTTATTTTATATACAGTGGTGTGCATCTGTTTATCCCACACTCCTGATTTATCCCGCCCCCATTCTCTCTCCCACTGGATAAACACAGGTTTGTTCTCTATGTCTGTGCATCTGTTTAGTGAGTTTTGTATATGGATTCATGGGAATCATTTTTCAGATTCCACATGTAAGGGACATCATGTAATATTTGTCTTTCTCTGACTTACTTCACCAAGTACAATTATCTCCAGGTTCATCCATGTTACTGCAAATGGCAATATTTCATTCTTTTTTATGGCTGAGTAATATCCTCCCCCACACACACGTATATACACACACACATATTTCACATCTTCCTCAGCCCTTTGTCTGCTGATGGCCGTTCGGGTTTTTCCCAGCCCTTGATGACTACAGAGCTGTAATGAGCGCTGTAGATAGAGCTGTAATGAACGTGGGGTGCATGTGTCCTCTGAGATTACAGTTTTCTGCAAATACGCCCCTGGGCTTCCCAGGTGCCGCGAGTGGTGGTCAAGGAGGGAGAGGGAAGAGAGGCAGGTGGGGTCCCTGCGTGGGGAAGGGCCGCTGGAACAGGTAACCCACTCCTGCATTCCTGCCTCGGAAACCCCGCGGACAGAGGGACCCAGCAGTCCACAGCGTCTGGAAGAGCTGGACACGACTGCGCGCACGCGCACAGGGCGAGCGTGTTTGGCCCCTCCATGCTGGCCCCCCAGCAGCACCAGGTGACAGGCCCACGCAGGAGGCTGCCTCTCCTGGCCTCTTTCTAATCTCCCCTGTCCTCCTCTCTCTGGCCCTGAGCGCTGGTCTGCACCTTTGCTCTGGGGTCCACCCAAGGTCCCCTGGAAAGCGCCCCGCCCTGCCCCAAACTCAAGCCGGAGACCCGAACTCATCAGGTCACTTCATGGCTGCTGCTGCTGCTAAGTCGCTTCAGTCGTGTCCAACTCTGTGCGACCCCATAGACGGCAGCCCACCAGGCTCCGCCGTCCCTGGGATTCTCCAGGCAAGAACACTGGAGTGGGTTGCCATTTCCGTCTCCAATGCATGAAAGTGAAAAGCGAAAGTGATGGCGCTCAGTCGTGTCCAACTCCTAGCGACTCCATGGCTAAAGCCTCGCTAACCGCCCGCTGAGCCTTCAGGGCCTGGAACATTCGAGAACCAGCAGGTGCGGGGCAGGGACACGCGGGCGGATGCCCCGGGGCTGCGGCGCTGGCACACCGACCTTAGTTTGTAAAAAAACCTACAGTTTCTAACAAGCGCAGTAAAGTGAGAGCCGCATGGCCACGGAGTCATTGCTTGTTCACGACCTCCCGAGTTCCGGCTTGGAACCAAACGGGCCGAACCCGAACCCGGGAGCAGGAAGGAGGCAGCCCATTCCCCCACTCCTAGGGATGGGACGTGGAAGATTCGCGAAGCGGGGCTCAACCAGCCGTCATCTCCTCCTGATGAACCACATACCCACCCTGCTACCAAGAGCTGATGTTTGTATTTATAACTGAATTGTAGGAGAATTTACTTCTTTATCATATTAAATGTGCCCTCTCCTAATATGATGAAACTCTGTTTTGAGGTCACTTTTATGTCTTTCAATAAAATGCATATACTTTACCCTAAAATTATTCCCTGTCTTTTGCAAGACTTATTGGTACATAGTGTAAACTTCCCATTACTAACATGATAGGATCTTTAAGAAAAAACAAAACAAAACACATTTTCTAATTAGTTACTGCTTCCCTGGTGGCTCAGAGGTAAAGAATCCACCTGCACTGCAGGAGACATGGGTTCCATCCCTGGATCAGGAAGAGCCCCTGGAGAAGGAAATGGCAACCCACCTAGCATTCTTGCTCGGAGAATCCCATGGCCAGAGGCGTCTGGCCAGGCTACAGCCCATAGGGTCACAAAAGAGTTGGGCAGGACCCAGTGACTAAACAAATTAATTGCTGCTTGTCTAGAAAGTGAAAGTGAAGTCGCTCAGTTGTGTCCGACTCTTTGCGAGCAGTGAACTGTAGCCCACCAAGCTCCTCCGTCCATGGGATTCTCCAGGCAAGAATACTAGAGTGGGTTGCCATTGGATCAGGGTTAATTTTGCATGTTACTTTGAATTTTGCTGAGCTCTTTTATTTATTATCATTGGAGATTTTTTTTGAATTTTCTAAACAATATGTTCATCTGTGTCGACGCAGTTTTACGATTTCTGTGTTCTAATGTTTTACGACTTTTGTTTTCTAATAATCCTTACAATTCTCTGAAGTTGAATTCCTGGGATAAAGCGGACTTGTTCAGGATGTAGGTCTCCTCCTCTGACTCTTTTTGTTTTATAATCTCCTATTTCCTTTCATGGCTCTGTATCACATCTTTTATCCTTGATATTCCCGTCCTCATTTTTCCCTTACCTCAAATTGCCTCTTTTTTTTTCCTGTTTGGTCATTAATTTTAAAAGCATACAGCTAAGCTGTGCTCTAGTTTCTGACCTATAGAAACTGTGAACTGGTTAATCTTTATTGTTTTAAGATGCTACATGTTGGGGTGATTTCTTATGCAAAAGTACATCACAGGACCCTGGGTGGTCCAGTGGCTAAATGTCTACACGCCCAACGCTGGGGGTGCAGGTTGGATCCCTGGTAGGGCGACTAGCGCCCTCCTGCTGCAGCTGAAGATCCTGGACCCCCAGCGCTGCAGCTAAGGCCTGGCACGGCCAGATAATTTTGTTAAACAATCAAAGAAAATATTCCAATAAAGTGACACTTCTGACTCATACTGATTCTTTCTCCCATCTGAAAATTATCATGGACATCCCTAAGTCCTCCTTTATATGGGAAAAAAACCTGAGTTTTCTCAAGTATGTATCACTAGTTTTACTATTTGAAGCAGTAAAAATCAGGCTGTGATCATATCTTTATTACCAACGACTCCCCCAGAACTCATTTCCTGGAGGTTTTGTTTTACGGTCTCTGCCCATCTGCCTCCTAGTTATCAATAAAATTCACTTTTGTTTAAGAGACAATGATAGAGGATTTTCAGCAGGGCTTCCCTGGTGACTCAGACATAAAGAATCTGCCAGCAATGCGGGAGACTCCAGTTCGATCCCTGGGTCGGAAAGATCCCCTGGAGAAGGAAATGGCAACCCACTCCAGTATTCTTGCCTGGAGAATCCCATGGACAGAGGAGCCCAGGGGTCGCAGAGTTGGACACGACTGGAGTGTCTAACATAGAGGACCTTGCCCAGAGGACCTGGAAGGCTTGATTTTCCGGCTCCTTAGAGAAAAGCTAAGGAGGGGAATCAACGCTGACGATGTAACTGGGCCGCACGCGAGTGGGGTCCTTCCCGCCCTGGCTGTGCGCCCCTTCCCTCTGAGGAATGCCTGGGGCGCCTTCTGGCTCCCTTGCGTTTCTTGTCCTTTGTTCCGACGCTCTGAACCTTGGGTCGCCTCTTTCCCACGTGAACTAGCGTAAAGACGACGCTTTCACTCTGCGGGATGCAGCCTCCAGCTTCCAGGCTGACTCGCTGGCTCCAGCTTGGGCTCTTCCTGGGCCCCCGCGTGCGTTAGTGGTAGCGGCTCAGTCGTGTCCCTGCACGCGCGCGTGCTAAGTCCCTTCAGTCGAGTCCCGCTCTGTGACCCCGTGGGCTGGAGCCCGCCGGGCCCCTCTGTCCATGGATTCTCCAGGCGAGAACACTGGAGGGGATGTTCCTACGCGGGGATGGAACCCGGGTGTCCTGCGTCGCAGGCAGGCTCTCCGCCGGGAGGACGCGGCCCGCGGCACGGCGCGCTGGGGCCACCTGGTGGCCGAAAGCGCTCCCGTCTCGCCGGCGGCTCTCACCCGGCGCCCAGGTGGCTGGAAACTGCGCGCCTCAGGCTCTCCTGGGCCTTCCCTGGTGACTCAGCGGTAAATCCCTGGGTCAGGAAGGTGCCCTCCAGTTTCTTGCCTGGGAAGGCCCATGGACAGAGGAGTCTGGCGGGCTACAGCCCAGGGCTCACAGAGTCGGACACGACTGTGCCACTCAACGACAGCAAAAGCCCAAAAGGTCAAAGCACGAACATAAAACAGTCCCCGGGACAGGTGCCAGCCTACTCTCTGAGGTGAGACCGGGCTTTACGCTTCTCACCCTTGAGAAGCTCCGATCCTTACCGGAGCTGCCTCACCTGCGTGATCCGTCTCTGCCTCGGGTTATCGAGAGGTGGACTTCAGTGACCTCTAATGGCTTTATTTAGCAAATGCTATGACCCTGGCGAGGTCCGTTTGGAGACATGGGGAAAATAATTATTTACTGTATTGATATTCTTTGGCAGTCTGCATTTAAGCAAGAGTGGCAGCAAGACTTCTAATCATGTAGCTTTGTGTATGCTGTTTTTATGCTGCATAAAATTAATCTGATTAATTAGATTTGCAAGAGCTGCTTAGGTCCTTGAGAAACATTGGTTCATTAAATTTAAAATCTTATCTAAGTGTTGAATCAATTTAAATATTCTAAGGAAAATGATATATATTAAATATTTGGAAATAATTTAATCTGTTAAATGTAATAAAATGTAAGCAACAATGATTGCTTTATATTTTTACAAAATAGATTTGAGATAAAAAAGATCTACAAGAATGTCTAGTTTAAGTTTAAAATATGAATGTGAACTAAAACACAGGTAACTGTCAATACCGGGCTAGATGAGGCACAAGCTGGAATCAAGATTGCTGGAGAACTATCATCAACTTCAGATACGCAGGTGAAGGTGAAGGTGAATGTGAAGTCGCTCAGTCGTGTCCGACTCTTTGCGACCCCATGGACTGTAGCCTACCATGCTCCTCCGTCCATGGGATTTTCCAGGCAAGAGTACTGGAGTGGGGTGCCATTGCCTTCTCCAGGGGATCGTCCCAACCCGGGGATCGAACCCGGGTCTCCCGCATTGTAGGTAGATGCTCTTACCGTCTGAGCCACCAGGGAAGCCCTTATAATTAGTTTTATTATAAAGGATTCAAACGAGGATCAACCAAATGAAGACACATGGAAGATGAGGTAAGGTCTGGGAGGAAACGCAGAGCTTCCGCACCCTTTCTTTGTGGAATCGAGGCTCATTGCTGCTGCAGGTGATACGGCTCAGAAGGTAGAAAATGAAGAACTAAAGAGCGTCTTGGTGAGGGAGAAAGAGGAGAGTGAAAAAGTTGGCTTAAAACTCAACGTTAAAAAAAAAAATCACGGCATCTGGTCGATCACTTCATGGCAAGTAGATGGGGATAAAGGGGAAACAGTGAGAGATTTTATTTTTTGGCTCCAAAGTCACTTCGGATGGTGACTCCAGCCATGAAATTAAAAGACGCATGCTACTTGGAAGAAAAGCTATGACCAACCTAAACAGCATATTAAAAAGCAGAGACATCACTTTGTCAACTAAGGTCCATATAGTCAAAGCTATGGTTTTTCCGGTAGTCATGTACAGATGAGAGAGTTAGACCATAAAGAAGGCTGAGTGTCAAAGAACTGATTCTTTTCCAACTGTGGTGGTGGAGAAGACTCTTGAGCATCCCTTGGACGGCAAGGAAATCAACCCTGAATATTCTTTAGAAGGACTGATGCGAAAACTGAAGCTCCAATACTCTGGCCATCTGATGTGAAGAGCTGACTCACTGGAAAAGACCCTGATGCTGAGAAAGACTGAGGGCAGGAGAAGCAGATGACAGAGGATGAGATGGTTGGATGGCATCACCAACTCAATGGACATGAGTTTGAGCAAGCTTGGGGAGAGAGTAAAGGACAAGGAAGCCTGGCGTGCTACAGTCCATGAGGCTGCAAAGAGTGGGACATGACAGTGACTGAGTAATAACAACCATCAGTGTTCCTTCTTGAACATTCTTGAAAACACTGAACAGATACTAAAAATAAATTACTAACAATTTCAGGGCCAGGTTTTTCCTTCATTTTTAATATACACTAAGTAACAAAGTATCCATTTCGTACAAAATGAAAAGTTGTGCTAAATTTTCAGTTCTTAAAGCTTATTACTAATACTATAATATTTACTTTTCTTAAATAGGTGCATTGAGAATTAATTACATGTAACGCATTATGAATAAAAAAGAAGTAAACTTTTACCTTATAAGAATAGCTGATATAAAAATTATTCACCTGAGAATAGATTTTTTTCATTTTATGTAACATGTTCTTTTGGGAAAGAAAATGAAAAATCATTTAGCAATATTACAAATACATTAGAGAGGAGCATTTCTATTTTTAAAAGATGAACATCTATTAATGCATTACATAAAAATACAGCATAATGTTTTGTCAGATTCTTAGTACAACCAGAAGAAAATGTGTAGCCAATAGAACAATAAAAGCAGGACACCATTAACCCTCAGTAGAACTGTGCCCCAACAAAACATTGTTCAGCCAGCAAAGCACCATCATATTGTATCAGAGTTAGGACCCAAGTATCTGGGGGCTTCTCTGGGGGCTCAGGGGTGAAGAACAGGCCTACCACTGCCGGAGATGCAGGTTCCATCCCTGGATCAGGAAGATCCCTGGAGAAGGAAATGGCAACCTACTCCAGTGTTCTTGCCTGGAAAATGCCATGCACAGAGGAGCCTGGTGGGCTGCATTCATGGGGTTGCAGAGTTGGACACGACTGAGTGCTAAATAACCCAAGTTTCTAACGTCCTCCTACTGGACTGTAAGATCTTACAAGGCCAAAGTGGAGAGTTAACAGTTTTATCCAAAGAGCCACCGCTTGAAACGCGATCACTAAAATGGCGGTGGAATTAAATTACTCTAAAAACATTTTAACAATAAAAATACTGGTTTTAGATAGTTTGGGGTGATTTAAAGGAAAGAAGGCATTTAGGGGAACCTGCAGCCTTTTACTGAGAACAAACCCGCCGGAAAAGATAAAGCGGCTCAGGGAGGGACAGAGTGGAGTCTGTGCATCGCTGTGCTCCTCCCGCCTCCTTCCTGGGGCTGCAGACAGACCTTTGCCTTGTTGGTCACTGACCAGCGCCACTCCGTGAAGTCCAGCCTTTACTGTTAAAATTTGACTGTGGACGGAAAACATAAGCCAGGGGGCGTGGCTTTTTTCCTAGCTTCTTCCTAATGTATGTATTTATATTTATTTGCATTGATACAAAAAAAAAAAAAGCTTTGAGGTTATAGTTTAAGACATTTGAACTGTATAGTCAGTAAAGATAAACTCTGTATCTGACTTGCTGTGTCCCCTTCTTCCTACTCCACTCACCCTGGTTTTCCTAAGTAGTAGTTAAACCGTACTTCTGACTAGGAAAAATGCTCCTACTGTGAAAAAATGGGAACAGAACATTCCTATGAATAATTCATGACCAAGATGTATCCACTCGAAGTATGTAAATACTTAAAAAAATTTTTTTTAAATGCTTACAAGAGCACAATAACAGTACAATAATGAACCAGACAGATGCGAATTGTGACCGGTGAGCACAACTGCAAAACTGTATCCCCAAAGAGAAGCCCCGGGTGTTACGTTAACATTAGGCACTAAAAGATATCTCTTTAAATTTACAGCAACCAATTTGCCATGACTTGCTTAGAAAGTACAGTGCGTTGCTTATTAATTCATCTATAAAGGGAAAGGTCTTCCCTCAAATGTTTCTGGACTTGTATTCATCATGCAGTGCTACAGTTTAAAAGTGACAGCTTTTACTAAAGATTCTAAGAGTGAGATTCTCAGGTGAAGAACCAAAGGTTAGTAGCGGGAGGTGAGTGCCGTGGTAACAGGAGGTTAGACCCTAGTGCCAACTGAATCCTACGAGGAGAAATAACTTTGACGTGGGTTGCAGATGCCAGCAGAGGCTCTGAGACAGCTCGTTTAGTTAGAAGGAAGACCTGAGACACCAGGCAAGGTCCCTGTACTGTTAGGAATGTGACGGCAACAGCAGAGGATATCGCCAGTCGTGCACTTGTCCTGAGTCTGAAGAAGGTGCACCACTGTATCCTCAGCTGCACAGCCTGACTCACAGCCGTCTCACCGCATGGCACAGCGAGAAGTTCAGGTTCACCACATGAGTTAGCAGCCTCATCAAAGGGTTCGCATTTTCAGAGAAACTCGGCACCAAACCCTTCTGTTGTGACTGCTGTTCTCTAAGACTCTCTGTCACACAGTATAGTCACACCCCAATATACCTGTTTTCCCGAAGTTGGTAACTCTCATTCATCTGGTTGAGATATAACGTCAACTGGGACTTCCCAGGTGGCACAGTGGTAAAGAACACGCCTGCCAACGCAGGAGACACAAGAGACACAGGTTTGATCCCTGGGTTGGTTAGATCCCCTGGAGGAGGGCATGGCAACCCACTCCAGCGTCCTTGCCTGGAGAATTCCATGGACAGGGGAGCCTGGCGGGCGACAGTCCAGGGGGTCGCAGAGAGTCAGACACGACCGAGCGACTGAGCTCACAGCACAGTATGCTTTATGTTATATCCCTGCCGTCCACACACGGGGTCTACACAGAAGTATTTGTACGGATACCTTAACCAAAATCTCACTTCAACTCTTGTCACAGAAGGAAACTGGTTTCTTACTAAAGAGAACTGTGTAGAATTTACTTTTCCTTAATTTAATGACCACAAGTTTATCTATGTTCCACCATATTCCAAAGTGAGTCTGAGGTGAGTAACTAAACAAATTCACAGTGATATACTTAACACTCTACAAAGGAGAGATATTCAAATAACAAAGTTCATTTATAGACTAAAATATATTCTTTGTAATGAAGAGGACACAAGATTTCCATTTTCTTTCGGGGTGGAGGAGAAGGTATGGATTAATTCTTGCAGCCCTATAGATGTCTGTCATTCTAGCCCCAAACAACCGAAGGATCAGATTGGTACATGGTAAGAGTCTAGACACAGTCTTCCACAATAACTGAAACATCTCTGAATTCTACCGTAAGCAAAGGAACTGTACCTGAGTTACTTACGTCTACAGTCACCTACCAGAGCAAGGTCTCCTTTCAGTTATCTCAGCGAATGCATCTCGCCCAGTGAACGCCACGGCCTGCAAAGCTCTCTCTGCAAGCAGCCTGCCCAGTGTTTAGCTTTTTAGGAGGCCAACTTCCATTCAGTTTCTCGTAGAAATTAAAAAGGAGAGCGGACTTTCGCTTTATGTCTCTGTTCTACATATTTGTCTTCTTATTTAGATTGGGGCATTACATGCTTATGTAACTAGATGGTATAAACTTACAGATAGCTGCTCAAAATAAAACGATTCTATCACTATGTCTTCAAATCATAAATTCATAAGCACTGCTTCTGAAAAGTGAACAAGGACATAGCCAACTTCACGCACAGACTACAGCACCACACACTGCAGATGCCAACGCGCAGGCTCGCATGGCTGCACGCAAGTTTATTTGAAGAAAAGCAAAACACACAGCTGATGGCATCAAGGGAGTGAGGGAAACCCCAAGTGCTCTCTCGGCTCTTCGACTATTGCTCAAGCAATAAACTGTTAAACCAAAACTAAATCGTAAAAGAAAGAAATGTGGGAAGTGGGGCGAGCAGCATTAATTCAAAACACGACTCTGTCCTCCTGCGTCCTTTCCCACCAGAGTGTGCTGTTGAAGGTGCCACAGCTGTTGTCTTCCTCCTCTTGCTCTTTCGTGAGTTCCACAAAAACCTACGTGGAAATAAATGAGTACAGTATTCTGCACTGCAATTATCCTAGGAACATTTTAACTATATCAGCAGTGGCATGAGGATGTACCTAAATACACGAACCACTCAAGTATCAAGAGACACACTTAATATTATTTAAAGAGAATGATCCCCACTAATCCTATATACTGATGAATGTCATTTTAGAGGATTAATACATCATTTTTTTTTTGACTGATAAAGTAGCACTGTGGTAAAGGATAATTTATAAATATTTAGGCAATGTAATTTCAGATGTGCCAATATGAATGCCATCCATCATGACTCATTTTCTTGAAACTAAAAAAAAAAGAGCTATTCAAAACAAACAGATGGAGAACCTCAAGTTTAAAATTCACACAGTTGAAGAACACTCCACAGTAACCGGTCTCTGGCTCACAATCTCCTTCCCTCTCCATAACAAACCTAAACACTTAGATATTGCACTCTTTCTTCTACAGAACTTTTAACAGTTAACTTTGGGGTACCTGTTCCAACGTTGCTTGAGAAAAGCTGTACTCTTCAATAGCGAATGTATGTTTAGCTGTGAAAACACAAAAAGTAGTATTTCACTTAATAATATTTTTGAATAATCAAATGGCAATACCTACTGAGTGGCTAACCACTTGTGCTTTTTTCATCTCTCTGATTGGCCCACTCAGCTTCAGGCTGTCAGTGACGTCACCCCCTACCTGCCTCCCCTCCCCCGCCTGCGGCCGCCCCACAGCCCTGGGCGCGGGTTCACGGGGCCACGCAGGGTCACGGGGCCACCCCACAGCCCTGGGCGCGGGCTCACGGGCTACACCACAGCCCTGGGCGCGGGCTCACGGGGCCGCGCAGGGTCACGGGGCCGCCCCACAGCCCTGGGCGCGGGTTCACGGGGCCACGCAGGGTCACGGGCCGCCCCACAGCCCTGGGCGCGGGCTCACGGCCGCGTCCCGCTGCCCCTTCTCCCAGCAGCTCCTCGCCCCCTCCTCCGCTTCTGCCGCGTTACTCCTTTTGGTTCATGCTTCTGTTGATCCCTGCTCTCTATCTCCCACCCCAACAATTCCAGCACAGTCTGTCCTGGACTTCTGCAACTAGATAACGGATATCAGTCCTGTGTCCATATACTTCTTTATATGTATTTTAGATCCTTTTGCAATCTAATCCAATATCAAAGTTCTGGTTTTCTATTCACTCCCTTAATTCTCCCGCATTACTTCTAATGTCCCCTTTAATCATAAAGCAAGCACCAGGAGACATAGGCTGCTTCATGTTTTTCAGATGCTTTTTTATAAAGTGACCTGGACCTGAACACATGCCTGTCCAGAAGATGCCTCTCTCTGCTGGTGAGGTGTCTGCATCCCACCGAACATTTATTTTTAAAATGCTGACATCCCACAAACGTCTCTGCAGGTCAGTTCAGGAAGGCCCACCCTTCTGCACCATGAACTCTCCTCTCCTTTCTCCTGCTGCCCCTGGGTCTTGCTCCCATGGCTCCTTCCATGGCCTAATACAAAGTGAGGACTCAAGAAATCCAATGCTCTGGCTTCTGGACTGAACTAGTGGGGGCTAATTAAACTCAACTTTCTCAGACACAACGTAAAAGCTGGGGTGACGTCCTCTCAAGAGGGTGAAAGGCTTACATGACAACACAGCTCATCGACAAAATCCCAGGCTGTATTTTCCTATAGCTTAGATTCAATTAACAGAAGGTCATCTTACTGTAGTTTCTGCAGTAAACTGAGACCCAACTTCTAAACTTTTTCATAAAATTCCCTCATAATTTGAAAGCCACCTCACAGTGTTTTTCAAATTATTACTCACCTTCTTCCAGCTTAGAAAAAGACTGTGAAAGGGACTGAACGTCTTCCTTAGGAATTTTATAAGCCAGAATAGTAGAAAAACTGAAAGCAAAGATGAAGGAAAATTCAAAAGTGACTACTGTGTGTTCCGCAGCCAAAATTCGATACTTTAAAACTTCAAAATAAAACTCCCATAATTTGACACTAATTTACATAAAAATCATTTGAAATCTTAAAATATTTCCACACACAATAAAATAACCCTTTCCTTACTACCAAATAAAAGCTGTCAAAACTTTAAACACTATCACATATTGAAAGGTCTAACACTAAAAGTAAGCTAGATGTGAAGGCCGTTCATCAGACTACACTAGTCCAGCAATGACAGCCCCCCGATCCTTAGCACAGTAACCGGCTTTCATGATCACTACTCGACAGAGGAATGCAACTGCAGTTTTAAAACGTTACCTTTCCTGACGGCTTGCGTTTGGGAAAATACACTGAACTTCTCTTTGAAGACGGTCTACTTCCAGGTCTTCTATCCAATCCTTTAATTTGATTTCCAAAAAGTATCCTTTTCCATATTTACTCTTCAGATGCTGGACTGTCCCAATACACCTGTAGTAAATTTTAAAAGAACGTACAGATATGAAAAAAGCTGATAGTTTCAAAGGTAATTTCTCACTTCAGGATAATTGAGGACTTCCGTGGTGGCCCAGTGGTTAGTCTGCCAGTCACCACCGGGGACATGAGCTCAGTCCCTGGTCTTGTTCCAACTAAGCCCGTGGCCACAGCGAGCCCGTGTGCCTCCACCAGAGAAGCCACCGCAGGGAGAAGCCCACACCCGCCGTTGAGAGTAGCCTCCTCGTCACAACTAGAGGAAGCCTGCTCACAGCAACAGATCCAGCGCAACCAAAATAAAGTTCATTATAGAGAAAAGAATAGATGAGTAAAGTTCTTAAGCTGGAGTCCTTGGCCAATTTATGTAAAAGTTGCAAAGGTAAGAGAGAACAGGGAGTCTGCACCGGCAGAACAGCTGGCCAATATTTGGGAGAAGTAACACATTTCCAAGTAATTCTATGGAAAGCTGATTAAACAAGGAAGCATGTCTCAACACTTAAACTGATACGGATCATGCGACGTCTCTGAAATGACGCCGCCACAGCCCACACCCCGCCTCCCACCGGCCGACGCCCACCTCAGCCGCCCGGACACCATGATGGCCACGCGGTCGCAGACGGCCTCCGCCTCCTCCATGTAGTGAGTGGTCAGAATAGCGGCCCGCTTCCTGTTTTTGAATGCGGTTCTAATCGCTCTCCTACAAAATACAAATGAAACGAACAGAAGGGAAGATGGCACATGAATGTTAACGAAAACACCCAAGTTTTTAAAAATCCAGCTCTTGGGGTCACAGATTTACCAAATATCAACTGCTATACTTATTATACTCTGCCCAGCTATGATTCCTCTATCCTAACTAATTTACCTTATTTCTGAAAGCCTGTCAAGTGGAAAGAAAAGCTCATGATTTCAAGTGTCCCTATGGGTTGAAAGTGTGTTAACCAACCAGTTATATAAACTGAAGAACTTTCATGTTAGAACATAAACAGCCACAGAATCACAGGGAAATCTTAACATGTGTCTGACCCAAACCTCACATTTCACAGACTTGGAAACCTAGGCTCAAACAGTCTGTCAGCTCTTAGCAGAGTTTCAGTGCACATAATGTACATTCTAGACAGTAGCCTATGAAATGCTCACTTACGTATGTTACTCTGGACGAGAAGAAAACCATGTAAAAACTATTCAGACACCAGTACTCTCATTTTGGTCCCAGAATACACAATGTGTTGTTAACAACTTCATGAAAATATGATTAAGTTTAAGGGGATCTCTAGAAACCCTTAATCACAATTTTTCCTTCCGTGCAGGACTTTGAATGAGTATGTACCCGTAACTGACAGGAACCCGAGTGACAGCGTCCCCGCCTCACACTCACCACATGTGCTGCTTGGCTTTGGGATCCATGCCTGTGGACGGCTCGTCCAGCAGCGTGACCGGGGGGTTCCCCAGCATGCTCAGGGCGAAGCACAGCTGGGGGACGACAAACACGGGGGGCTGTAAGACACTCGCCGGCACGGTGCCGGGCGCGGGGCTGCATGCGCGCGGTCTGCAAACGCACCTTGCGCCTGATTCCTGCAGGAAGTTTCTTCACTGTTTTCTGCAGGTGTTCTTTTAGATCAAGTGCATTTGTTATTCTGCAAAAGAGATGGCATGAAATGAGCATGCCACAATACCCACAGATACAATTAATAATACAGACTGTGGTCCCTGAGGCTGTTTTTTCTTCCTAAAACAGATAAGTTGGTGGAAGCTCACTTCAAATAAATCAACATCATGACTAAAAGTTTCGCTTTAAATTAAAATACGTTTCATGGCAATTCATAAGTACATTTATTCTGTATTCAGAAATATAAGTGTTTTCATTTTCATAGCTGTCATAAGTTGGTAAAAGAATATATGGAAAAGTAATGATCTTTTTCCATGAAAACTATGATCCAGGGAAATGCCTGTTGTGAAATTTTGAAACTGTGCGTCATGACCTTCCGCAGGTGACGGGGGGTGCTGAAGGCGGGGCCTTACCGATCCGTGACCTCCTGCACGTCACTGGCTCTCATCCCTTTCACAGCTCCATAGATCTGGAGGTGCTCCTGCAGGGTGATGTCTCGCCACAGGGGGTTGATCTGGGGACAGTAGCCCATACACCTCACAGAGTCGTCGTCGTCAGCTGGGTGTGGAGAGTAGTCTCCGAGGAAGACCTGCAGAAAGACAAACCGAGTGCAAGGACCGCTTCTGGTTCACCCAACGTCAAAAAGGAAGTGGCCGGTGGATTGATTCAGACTCCTTTCTGGAGTCAGGATAACGCCAGGTCAGACTCTCTCTCCTTTCTGAGGAAGATGGGACCTACACTGCTGAGCTGGAGGTGAGTGACCTGGTCAGAAGTGGGGACCAGGGATGCAGGGCTTGGGGTGTGGGGGGAGGAGGCGCAGATTTAACCACGAGATCAGGGGCTAGTTTTGTGTGTTCATTTACTTATATATTTATTTCCGGCTGTGCTGGGTCTGTGTTGCTGCAACGGCCTTTGTCCAGGGGCAGGGAGCAGGTTTCTCCCACGGTGGCCTCTCTTGCTGTGGGGCACCGGCTCGAGGGCACGTGGGCTCAGTAACGCGGCTCCCAGGCCCTCGAGCACACGCTCAGAGGCGGCGCACGAGCTTAGTTGCTCTGCGGCACGTGGGGTCTTCCCAGATCAGGGATCAAACCTGGGTCTCCTGCATTGACAGGTGGATTCTTTACCACTGAGCCAGCAGGGAAACCCTGAAAGGTGCTGTTTGGGCCAAGGAAATAAGTGAACTTGATCACCTATTTTTCTATGGGATAAGGAATAGCCAACATAAGCGACACCCAAGGCAAGAGTCAGGTGTGCTGGGTGTTTTCTGGGAAAGCAGTGAGCCAGAGCCGCTGGCGAGGAGGAAGCGGGAGGTGGGATCAGGGCAGTCGTGCAAAGTTCACGCAGAGAGCTCAGGAGGCGCGCCCATCACCAAAGGCTGGCTGAGGGCAGGCTCAGCTCCGCTCCTCCACTTCCTGAGGTCAACACAGGGGTGGCTGTTAAAGTCAGGGGACGAGTCACCTGAGCTTGTAGTCACCACAAAACAGGAACACTGTATACACACGTGCTCTGCATGTCCGCACGGAAAGTTCACTATGTACAGTATTCTCACAAAGAGAGCAGAATTTGATCAAGCTCTCCTAAAAAATTAACACCAAAACCATAAAATGTGAGCACTGAAATCCCATTTGTCACTGTCATATTGTTAGTCTGTCACTAAGTCATGCCTGTTTCTTTTCGACTTCATGGACTGCAGCACGCCAGGCTCCTCTGTCCTTTACCATCTCCCAGAGTTTGCTCAGATTCACGTCCATTGAGTTGGTGATGCTATCTAACTATCTCATCCTCTGTCATCCCCTTCTCCTCTTGCCCTCAACCTTTCCCGACATCAGGGTCTTTTCCAATGAGTTGGCTCTTCTGATCAAGTGGCCAAAGTATTGGAGCTTCAGCTTCAGCATCAGTAGTTCCAATGAATATTCAGGACTGATTTCCTTTAGGATGGACTGGTTTGATCTCCTTGCTGTTCAAGGGACTCTCAATAGTCTTTTCCAGCACCAATTCGAAAGCATCAATTCTTTCATGCTCAGCGTTTTTTATAGTCCCAACTCTCACAGCCATACATGACTACTGGGAAAAAAACACAAACTATATTCAAAATAGGCCACACCCTAGACCATACCTGGCCTGAAGTTGGCTCAATGTCACCAACCAGGATATTAATAATCGTGCTTTTGCCTGCGCCATTTGGACCCAACAGTCCCAAGATCTCTCCTGAGGGAATGAGAAGAAAAGTCATCAAATGCAAATCAAACTGAAAAATGAGAATTACTCTTCTGGGAAAGTTATTTAAGAAAAAAATAATTAAATACCAGCCTTTTTTCACACAGAAGGAGACATATTTATTTGCCACTTTCTTTACTTTTCTTGTAGGAAGAAAATCTTTCTTGTCTTCATATTCTTTATGCAGATTATTGACCATAATGGCTGGTTTCTAATAAGGAAAATAGGATTTTAAAAGAGAGTTATAAATCAAATATCTATCACTAAATGAAAGGCAGTATACACCTCATGTCCATGTCATAAGAACTGTATTTCCTAATGAGGGGTACTATACAAATAAATATCCCATTTATGGCTGAAGTAATGGCTTACTCAAAAGTAAGTGGACAAAAATAGTTTTTCAAAGACAGGACTTTTTCCAGATTGATTCATATGAAAGAGGACTGTTTTTCCAGGTTAATTCCTGTGTGCGAGGAGCTGACCATTGCTGACCACTGCAGACAACCCAGCACTAAAGACTAACTCACCTCCTCGCAACACTGACAGCTCATCAGCTCTTTGACCTTCAGCCTTTCAGCTTTGACATCTTCATCTTCATCCTCATTGTTGGGTGGTTCTGAAAACTTTCTGTGTTTGGACTTTGTCGAAAGAGTCCTAGAAGTATAAACAGATTTTCAGGTAATACTAAGAAATTCAAGCACTAAGCACAGAAAAGACCAGGAAAAAAAACCCAACACATCGACATGAGCTCTGATGTTAGAGAGAGCTCTGTTAACCAGGTAAGGAAACTGGAGTGGATTGCCATCTCCTCCTCCAGTGGATCTTCCCGACCCAGGGATCAAACCTGCATCTCGTTTCTCCTGCATTCTATACCGCTGAGCCTCCTGGGAAGCCTCTACAAGGTAGCATCACTTGGCAAAAACAAACAAAACAGGTAGTGAGGTCCTGCCACCAGCTTCAGCATGGGTGACCTTTCAGGACATTATGCTAAGTACAAGAAGCCAGACAAGAAAAGGCCACGTCTTGTGTAACTCCACTTATGTGACTGTGAAATTGGCAGATGTACAGACAGGAAGCAGATTAGTGCTTATAGAGGGCTGAGGGGAAGCTGAGGGGGGGAAAGGAAGTGACTCCTAACCTGTACGAGGTTTCTTTTTGGGTGGGGGTGATGGAAATGAGAAAGTGAAGTGAAAGTCACTCAGTTGTGTCTGACTCTGTGACCCCATGGACTATACAGTCCATGGAATTCTCCAGGCCAGAATACTGGAGTGGGTAGCCTTTCCCTTCTCCAGGGGATCTTTCCAACCCAGGGATCAAACCCAGGTCTCTCTCACATTGCAGGCAGATTCTTTACTAGCTGAGCCACAAGGGAAGGCCAAGAAAACTGGAATGAGTAGCCTATCCCTTCTCCAGTGGATCTTCCCAACCCAGGAATTGAAGCAGGGTCTCCTGCATTGCAGGTGGATTTTTTACCAACTGAGCTATCAGGGAATTAGATGACAGTGTGGTTGAACAGCTCTGTCAATATACTAAAAAAAAAAAAAAAAAGAAAAGAAAATGAAAAACTGACCTGAAAAAGGGATCCTTCCTTAATGATCTGCCACCATATTTTTTCTCGTAGTACTGCAGGAGAAAAACCCACAGCACACAGTGCAGGTACGGCTGAAAGAAAAACAGCTCATGACTGGACAATTGTTGGTTATTTTTTCTCCTGCCTGTACCAACAAAACCAAAAACCACTATCAATACATCAGGTTCCTTACCATCACTGAGAACATTCATCATCTTTTTTTTGCATGTCATACAGTGAGGCAGAGATGAACGTGAAAGCAAACCAAGGCAGACCTTTAGTAACGATTTCTGTGTAGTTTTCTACTGGAAAGTTCATTGTCTGTCAGCTTCGTAAATTATAGAATTTTTCTAAAAAAGCTGTTTTTTGCTTCTATGGAAGCCAGATTTATTGTTAAATAGAATTAGTGGCATGTCAAAAAGCCCAGTGTATTAAAGTGGGTGTGTGCAACATGCAAAGCACACATTAGGCAGCAGAACTCACACGCCTGACTCCCCACATGCCTTGTTTCTATGCAGTGGGATAACAGCTGAACAGAGGGTTAGGACCTCTTGACCAAACTATGGTCAAGTGACTTCTTACCGATATAACAGCCACCAGAAGGCTATCCCACGGGTCGTAGATGTCCTCATTTCTCTGAAGATTCTTCCAAGTAATCTGAGACAAGAATGTTTGGAAATTTGTATGCAGCTGTAACACTGTGATGCAATGCGATCTGGTGTCTGTCCACAGTCCCTGGCACAAAACTTCTAAAGCCCTTGGGGTTTCCCAAGTGACAGGTGAGGAGAACCAGCCCCTTCCTGCTCGCGGAGTCTCTGCTCCTGATGGGACCTCTGGGGACGCAGGCTGACCGCCAGAGGAGCCAGCCAGACCCGGGAGCTGGCACTGCCGGTCCGGGCCACGGCCCCGGAGGGGAGGAGGGCCTGGAGACTCATCACCGCCTCCTCGCCAAGGGACGGAGCTGCCGGTTTCTGACCCAGGGCTCAGGGAGCACCCCAGGCGGGGGGCGGCTCACCGCCGACGGCAAGGGGCAAGAGCCCTGCCTGCGGCCCTCGGTCCCTGGGGTCTACTGCAGGTCCACTGTGACACTCTGGGACGGGAATCCAGGGCTCCCCTGAGTTCTGGGAGCCGCTGGGGCAAATCACCGAACCTCCAAGAAGGGGGTCCAAGTCAGACAGAAGGTGGGTGACGGGGGCACCCACAACCTGCGTCTGGAGTCTGAGGTGGGGGGCAGCCTGCAGGATTGACCCCTCGACCCCCCGAGTCTGCACTAACTCTGCTCAGGGTCAGAACGGCAGCACGTGAGGGAAAAGCCCACATGTTTGGTGTTAGAAGCACTGTGAGTAGAGGAGACCATTTTCTTTGCTGCAATGTGTAGAAATAGTTGGATTAAAATTTTTTAAAAATGTATTTAATAGCAAACATGTCTCCTCCATAAACTAGCTAGCTATTCATATTAATGGCCATGTTTTGTAGTTAGATTAAAATCTTCCCCACCCCAAAATATGCCTGTCAGGGCAGGTATAAATTAAACCTATAAACTGAAGCTAAAAAAGGGGAGGGGAGGAAAGTAGATACATGGGCAGAATTAATCAGCAATCATCCTAAACTAAGAACTCATCACTTAATTTTTTTCTAATCACATAGCAATTGTATTCAATTAACTAGACTTAATAAAATTTTTATATATTTTTCCTCAAGAAAAATTCTCTCTCATCCTTTTAATACAATGTTTAATTTTTGAAAAACTCCCCCCAGACAAATACTGACTGCAGTCAGATCATCATTCTAATTTAGGTACATTGTTTTGGGGCATAAAAGATGTCATAATGAATACAATCCTTCTCCTTTGAGAACTGACAGCTTAAATATATGCCTGAAAAGATTCCAGTCATTTTAAACTGCTGCATTAATAACACTTTAATCAAGTAGTAGCAGCTAACTTGATTTTTTTATTATTATTTCAGTACAAGAATTAAGATCCCAAAGATTTAGGCAGTATTTATTTATGCTTTTCTAAAAATATTCAAACATCTAAGAGACCTACCTTTATGAAACCAATCAGGCAACCAAGAAGCGGATAGATTGGAACAGTAATGCAAAAGATATAATGAAGAATAATTGTAGCTGTGTTTCCCATGAAGTAAGTTATTTCGGTGACTGCAATGCAAGCCAATGCTGTCTAGAGAGAATGACGAGAGAACAGGTGAACAGGTGTTTAGAAATTTCATACAAACTTCCTGTGTGCCTCACCATTAACTGAGCCTTTACTGCTCAAATAAAACAAGGAACCATAGTAGATGCTTAGCCAGGAAGCACCAGTTAGCTGATACCAGCTGTTTGTGGCTGGCACCTTGGCATTTGGTTGCTGTTGTTCAATTGCTGAGTCTGTCTGTGTAAGTCTATACTGTTGACTCTCTGCAAGCCCCATGGACTGCAGTTCCTCCACTATCTCCCGGAGTTTGCTCAGATTCATGGCCATTGAGTCGGTGATGCTATCTAACCATCTCATCCTCTGTCATCCCCTTCTCCTTTTGCCTTCAATCTTTCCCAGCATCAGCGTCTTTTCTAATGAGTCGGCTCTTCACATCGGGTGACCCTGGGCATGCTAGGTGCGGAATGCAACAAAATACCATCCTGTCTTGGAATGGATGGGGCTGAAAACAAGCAGATACACAGACAGACGTTGCCAGCCAGCTATCTAAGTTCTGTGCTTAGAAAAGACACAGCAACCTTTATGAGTGTAACCACAAAAAGGAAAAGAGCTTGTGACTCTCAAATTGTGTGCTATGGAAAGCTGAGACAAAATAGTATAAAATGTGACTTACCACAGAATAGATAAATGACCAAAATTCTTTGGTATTTGCAATTTTTTTAAAGGTGAAAGACGTAATGTAGGTAAACAGAACAACGGATGGAACATAACCGATAAGGCAAAAAACCTGGAAACAGAAATTTGTATTTTTATTTAAAAGTGAGCAGCTAACCATACATATGATGTAAAATACCAGTCACATTAAAATATCAAGGAATAATTATTTTTCAAGTTTTACTGCTCTACAAATCGCTCCAAAAACTGAAATTGTGGTAACCTAAGGTGTTATCATCCACCCATCCACATTTCTCCTCAATCAATAAACCTCATGTTTTCAACTGTTCACACAACCTTGAGTAAGTCATTTAAAACGAAATACTATTTGTAGTTCTTTTTTATGCCAAGTAAAATACTATTTCATCATTTTATTACCAAAAAAAACACAAGCATAATGAGTTACAATTAATCTTAAATAAACTATTAGCTTCTACTTTAATGTACAGCACTTAATGCATTTTATAAATCTGTAAGAAAAACATTTATTAATTTATAAGGTAGTAATTAACATGCAAGGTCAGTATGCTCCCTGGTTAAAGCTGCCATATTTATTTTCAGCAAATCTAACTGACCAACCTCTGTCTTCCCTTTTTCCTAACATAATTCACAGGAAATTACCTAGTATCAGTCACTCACTGACATACAAATATGAATCCAAGTCATTCTCCTCCTTAGTATTTTAAGCCATATTTTAAACTATGGAATAAAAGAGCTTCCTCTTCGTGAAATTATTCTCAGGCACAGAGACAAAGGAGATATTTAGAGAAAACCTGTTTACGTGTTCCTGACGACGCACCAGTAGGCCCTCTACGTGAAGGGCCACCTCAGCTCCGAGGAAGTATTGTATGATGGTGAAAGCGTTGTTCTTAAAGCCACTTAGGGCAATACGACCTGCACTCGTTATAGGTACCATATACAATAATTAAACAGACACTGGTTCTGTTTTCTGGAACATCATAATTACTTAATCAGACAACTGTCACATCTATAAACATTTAGCTTTTCAAGATAACATTTTATTTATAGATAGCATGAGCACAACTGATGTTAACTTACCACAGAAAGGAACTTGACAGCATAAAAATATAATCCATAATGAAATGCAAACAAACTGCCTATCATCAAAGTAAGGACCACAAAAAATAAGGGGATGTCAACAATAGCCTGTCCGAGCCAATATGCAGAAGGCAAGAGACCTGAGAGTTTAAGCTGAGTATAAGCTTTGATCTAAAAAAAAAAGGAAAAATTGATTATAATTTGAAACATACTACAAACAAAAATCTCTAGCAAATGATTGCAGAACTCCTAATTTTACATCAACAAGAAGGGTCACATTGCATCAGTAGGTAATAAAAGCCCTCTGACAGCTAAATATAAATTCCATTTAGCCTTTAATCTGGTTCATTGTTTCTGAGACACAACAGTCTCAGCAGCATTTTTCAGCATCAGAACGCAGCAGTGCTGCTAAGAAACAAAGCTAAAATAAAATAAAAGGGCCGTGGGAGTCACAGTCGCGCAAACAGCGAGCTGCCGAAATGAGACTTCTGAAATTCTGTGAAACAGAAAAAGCATGTTTAGGAAACAGGATGCTTACTTTTAAACATTGACCTTTCATGAAAACACTAATAAATGGCCAAGTATCATCAGACTTACACAGGGCTTTCAGCTTAAGTGTGAAACTTGTACTTGGACGCATCTGAAACCTCTTATGCGTTCGTGTGTAGAACATGAGTGTCAATTGTGATTATTACCACGAGGGAACACCATTTTCACCTGTGTGAACAGCTGACAGTTTAAACAATCATTGTTTTCCTAACATTCTCACTACATAATTTGAAATTTTAAGATCTTCCATAAATGCAAATACCTAACAACCCTGTTCAGGTGATTTTTGTCATCTATAAAAACATCTACTCATAATAAAAAAAATCTACTCCTAGTAATTCAATGTCTGATAGGAAAGAGCTGGCCACAGAGGACGAAAGAGGGATATAAACATTCCTTAAGAAGAAGAAATGATTTTCTGGGCTATAAATATTAGTTAAGAAGAAGAAATGATTTTATAAGTGGATAATTATTAGTGTTCAATGAACACAAGGACAAAAATATTAATTCCAATATACGTATAAAAACATAAAGCACGTCAAATACAATCATTTTTTGAAAATTCATGTCCCTCATACGCTGCTGGTGGGAGTATAAGAGGCTTTTATCCACCCTGAAAAACAGATCAACGATGTCTTATAGAACTAAACGTGCAATCACCATGTGACACGCAAGTGTGCTCACAGGCGTTCACGCCAGAGAAAAGAAAACACGTCCACCCAGGAACCTGCAGCAAACGTCCAGAGCAGCTTAATTCATAACAGTCAGAGCTGAAACAGTGCAGATCCGCACCCCGGAACACTTTTAAAGTGCACAACAAGCACGCAAACAGTAAGTGACAGTTGTTACTCTCACTGTAATAAACGTATTTATGCTCCATTTACTTACTCTCAAAATAACAGCTGCACATAAGTCTTGCACTCACACAGAAAAGCTCAGTTTCTTGTCTGAGAATTTTTTTTTTTTTTTTTTGGTCTGAGAATTCTTAGCAGTCAATTGCACCTGTGATTTTTAACTGAGTCATTACCTTGTGATTCTCTGCATTTTCCATGGCGAAGTAAGGAGGCATTGCGGTAACAATAACCCCAAGTAAAGCTGCTTGGAAGTACAGCTCGATTTTGAAAACGATGTCTGTGATTTCCTGAAAGACAACCTCAGAGTGAGAAACAGAATGGAGGATCACTTTATATCAAGTTACTAAATACTTTCCAAGAGCCCATCAGAACTGAAGAAACACATCAGGGTACCAGCCCTGGACAAGGTCTCTGTGAAGAGACAGGTGCAGAGTAGTTACCATGCAGTGGCTACAGTGCCAACTTCAGTGCAGTCGCTCAGTCGGGTCCGACTCTTTGCGACCCCATGAACCGCAGCACACCAGGCCTCCCTGTCCATCACCAACTCCCAGAGTTTACCCAAACTCATGTCCATCGAGTCGGTGATGCCATCCAACCATCTCATCCTGTGTTTTCCCTTCTCCTCCTGCCCTCAATCTTTCCCAGCATCAGGATCTTTTCAAATCAGTCAGCTCTTCGCATGAGGTGGCCAAAGTATTGGACTTTCAGGTTCAGCAGCAGTCCTTCCAATGAACACCCAGGACTGATCTCCTTTAGGGTGGGCTGGTTGGATCTCCTTGCAGTCCAAGGGACTCTCAAGAGTCTTCTCCAACACCACAGTTCAAAAGCATCAATTCTTCGGTGCTCAGCTTTCTTTATACTCCAACTCTCACATCCATACATGACCACAGGAAGAACCATAGCCTTGACTAGATGGATCTTTGTTGGCAAAGTAATGTCTCTGCTTTTCAATATGCTGTCTGGGTTGGTCATAACTTTCCTTCCAAGGAATAAGCGTCTTTTAATTTCATGGCTGCAGTCACCATCTGCAGTGACTTGGGAGCCCCCCAAAATAAAGTCAGCCACTGTTTCTACTGTTTCCCCATCTATTTCCCATGAAGTGATGGGACCGGATGCCATGATCTTAATTTTCTGAATGTTGAGCTTTAAGCCAACGTTTTCACTCTGCTCTATCACTTTCATCACCAACTTGGTGCTGATTAAATAGCTGTGTGATCCTGGGAAAATTATTGTACTTCTGTGTTCTTATAGATGTATACAGGATAATATAGCATATTAATTAACATTCACCATTTATTTAAAAATAATACTGCACGTGAAGTGCAGTTAACCTGTGCCCGAGTGGTTCTAGCAATGAACGTGACTCTCACAAAGTCTTCACTGATGCCTGGACTATAAGCCAGCAGGCATCTTGGAGACTCCTCTTTTCCACTAGGAAAGTCACGCCCAAGCTCAGTCACCGGTGGAGCCAGGAGCTTCATATTCCCAGCAGGGTGGATTGTGGCTCCCTCAGGCCCATGGGTCCAGGCACAGACGGCAGATGCTTCAGACAACCTGGTAACCAGCTGGTGCCCCAAACAAACTGCCCAGAACCACGCTCAGCAAAGCCGGTCCTGCAGCAGACCCCAGACCCGGGATGTGAACCACCCCCAACTCAGGTTTTAAGAAGAGTAGACATCACAAGATGAACGTCTATAGGTTTCATTTGTTATTATCACTGGTTATTTCACACACACACACACACACACACACACACACACACACACTCTTACACGTTTGCTCACCTGAAAGAATGGGGTATTCCAGACCTGGATGCTTTCAGTGACGTTTGAATGGTAAAGATAGTAGTTACTAATGATATTCATCAACACGGGTAAAGAGTAAACCATAGAGCTGTTGAAAACAGCAGTAAAAACATAGTCCTACGATTCAAAAAAAGAGAGTTATTATACATAGCATATATGTAAATGGATATATGATTGCTGTGTACGCAGCATATGAATATGATTGCTTTTCTCACCAACTAAGTTAAAGAAGACTCTACACATGGACATCATCAGATGGTCAACACTGAAATCAGATTGACTATATTCTTTGCAGCCAAAGATGGAGAAGCTCTATACAGTCAGCAAAAACAAGACCAGGAGCTGACTATGGCTCAGATCATGAACTCCTTATTGCCAAATTCAGACTTAAATTGAAGAAAGGAGGGATAACCACTAGACCATTCAGGTATGACCTAAATCAAATCCCTTATGATTATACAGTGGAAGTGAGAAATAGACTTAAGGGACTAGATCTGATAGAGTGCCTGATAAACTATGGATGGAGGTTCGTGACATTGTACAGGAGACAGGGATCAAGACCATCCCCATGGAAAAGAAATGCAAAAGAGCAAAATGGCTGAGGAGGCTTTACAAATAGCTGAGAAAAGAAGAGAAGCGAAAAGCAAAGGAGAAAACGAAAGATATAAGCATCTGAATGCAGAGTTCCAAAGAATAGCAAGAAGAGATAAGAAAGCCTTCCTCAGCGATCAATGCCAAGAAACAGAGGAAAACAACAGAATGGGAAAGACTAGAGATCTCTTCAAGAAAATTAGAGATACCAAGGAAACATTTCATGCAAAGATGGGCTCGATAAAGGACAGAAATGGTATGAACCGAACAGAAGCATAAGATATTAAGAAGAGGTGGCATACACAGAAGAACTATACAAAAAAGATCTTCACGACCCAGATAATCACACCCAGATAATGTTATGATCACTCACCTAGAGCCAGACATCCTGGAATGTGAAGTCAAGTGGGCCTTAGAAAGCATCACTACAAACAAAGCTAGTGGAGGTGATGGAATTCCAGTTGAGCTATTTCAAATCCTAAAAGATGATGCTGTGAAAGTGCTGCACTCAATATGCCAGCACATTTGGAAAACTCAGCAGTGGCCACAGGACTGGAAAAGGTCAGTTTTCATTCCAATCCCAAAGAAAGGCAGTGCCAAAGAATGCTCAAACTGCCACACAATTGCACTCATCTCACACACTAGTAAAGTAATGCTCAAAATTCTCCAAGCCAGGCTTCAACAATCTGTGAACCGTGAACTTCCACATGTTCAAGCTGGTTTTAGAAAAGGCAGAGGAACGAGAGATCAAATTGCCAACATCTGCTGGGTCATTGAAAAAGCAAGAGAGTTCCAGAAAAACATCTATTTCTGTTTTATTGACTATGCCAAAACCTTTGACTGTGTGGATCACAATAAACTGTGGGAAATTCTGAAAGAGATGGGAATACCAGACCACCTGACCTGCCTCTTGATAAACTTATATGCAGGTCAGGAAGCAACAGTTCAAACTGGACATGGAACACCAGACTGGTTCCAAATAGGAAAAGGAGTACATCAAAGCTGTATACTGTCACCCTGCTTATTTAACTTATATGCAGAGTACATCATGAGAAACGCTGGGCTGGAATAAGCACAAGCTGGAATCAAGATTGCCGGGAGAAATATCAATAACCTCAGAGATGCAGATGACACCACCCTTATGGCAGAAAGTGAAAAGGAACTAAAGAGCCTCTTGATTAAAGTGAAAGAGGAGAGTGAAAAGGTTGGCTTAAAGCTCAACATTCAGAAAACTAAGATCATGGCATCTGGTCCCATCACTTCATGGCAAATAGATGGGGAAACAGTGGAAACAGTGTCAGACTTTATTTTTCTGGGCTCCAAAATCACTGCAGATGGTGACTGCAGCCATGAAATTAAAAGACGCTTACTCCTTGGAAGGAAAGTTATGACCAACCTAGATAGCATATTCAAAAGCAGAGACATTACTTTGTCAACAACGGTCCATCTAGGCAAGGCTGTGGTTTTTCCAGTGGTCATGTATGGATGTGAGAGTTGGACTGTGAAGAAAGCTGAGTGCCGAAGAATTGATGCTTTTGAACTGTGGTATTGGAGAAGACTCTTGAGAGGCCCTTGGACTGCAAGGAGATCCAACCAGTCAATTCTAGAGATCAGCCCTGGGTGTTCTTTGGAAGGAATGATGCTGAAGCTGAAACTCCAGTACTTTGGCCACCCATGCAAAGAGTTGACTCACTGGAAAAGACTGATGCTGGGAGGGGCTGGGGGCAGGAGGAGAAGGGGACAACAGAGGATGAGATGGCTGGATGGCATCACTGACTCAATGGACGTGAGTTTGAGTGAACTCCGGGAGTTGGTGATGGACAGGGAGGCCTGGCATGCTGCAATTCATGGGGTCGCAAAGAGTCGGACACAACTGAGCGACTGAACTGAAGTTAATTCTCACTAACTATATTTAAAACTGATGCAACATATCATAGAAATAATACTTAATGATAGATAAAAATAATCTAGTTTGGAATCTAGATATTCTGATATTTTAAGCAAAAAAAAATGATAAATATAATTGTATTCCTCATAGCTTTATATATTGGTTTTCCATCATGGCATAAAATATATTACAAGTAAACACAGCAAGCTATTTCCCAAAGTAAATTTTAATTTCCAACTCATAAGGTTAATCAGCAAACGATTAATTTTAGAGGAAAGACTTCAATCCCATGCAATGCTCTCACCCTTTCTGACCGCACCACGTTCAGAGCTGCGCTGTGGGGAGCGGCGGACATGTAGTCAGTGTCATTAAACATCGTCACCATTATGTTCTGATTTGTGAAAAAGCTAAGAAGGTCACTGATATCCGAGTCTGGTATCAGAAAAGAAGCAAATGATAAACCATTAGCTTAAATGAAAAACAGACATGGGCTTTTAATAATGTTGCAAAGCGCTCCTTTCTGAAGACCTTTTTCCTGTTAGGTAAGACGTGAGTAAGAACACTGGCTCTGCAGCCTGTCTGCTGAATCCAAACCCACATCAATGCACACAGACCTCAGAGCAGAGGCTGACACGCAGCAACTGTGCCACGCTCAGCTGCTGCTGCTGCTGCTGTGACTCACGCTGAAAGTGGCCCATCACACAAGAAATCCGGCTGAAGACTGCTCCAACCAGACTTTTGTGAGAACAAAAGTCCACCTGGCAATTTTATGTAACGAGGTAACCTACCAGGCTCAGGATGCCGAAGCCAGGGGCGGGGTTAGGTAACATCCCACCTGGAGGGCTGCTGTGTGTTCTGAACAAACTGTATGGACGTCAACTGCCTTCATACAGTGACACTCAGATGCAGGTCTCCATCTACAGCCTTCAGGATGCGTGGAGCCCAAGGGAGATGCTGTGTGCCGCCCGAAGCCTAGCCTGTACCATAACACCTGGGGAGTGGGAAGAGTTCTCTGTCCATCACCGGAAAGGCCAGGATTCAAGCAAGAACGAGTGTGAATTTGAGAGGAACCAAAATCAAACAAAGGTAAAACTCTATGGGTGACTGAGTGGTACAGCCGGTGGCTCAGACTCAGCTACAAGTGTTTTAGTGTCAGAGACGGGCGCTTCCGTGACATGGTCTCTACTGATTCAGTGCGTTAACAGCATGATTCAGAGTCAGAGAGAAGGGCCCTTCCTGTGACACGGTCTCTACTCCTGATCCAGTGTGTTAACAATAAGTGTTTTAGTGTCAGAGAGACAGACGCTTCCAGTGATACGGTCTCTACTGATTCAGTGCATTAACAACACGTGATTCAGAGTCAGAGAGAAGGGCCCTTCCAGTGATACGGTCTCTACTGTAATCGAGTGTGTTAACATGCATTTTAGTGTCAGAGATGGGCACTTCCTGCGATATGCTCTCTACGGTAATCCAGTGTTAACCACCTCCGATCTCCAAATGCTAGAGCAGTTCTGTCTTCTCGAGACAGCACTGCATCACCCGTGATACAGAAAACCTCGCCAGGAGGGTAGGGTACCCGCCAAGACACAGAGTCAGAGGCCGTGATTCCTAGAGGAAATGAACCTTTAGGACCAACAGCAAGGCCTGGGAGATGTGAGATAGATAAAGACCGATAGGTAGATGGCTGGGTGGATGGACAGATATGTGGAGAGAGAGACAGACTGATAGTGTAAGTAATTCTAGATACACTTGAAAATATCAAATGGGAAAAACCTTGAAACCACTAGAATTTTTGGAGATCAGTGAGAGTGAAATCCAGGCAGAAATACTTGAGATGACATACAATTCCTCAAATACCAAAAAACGGTCACAGCGTCACAGTGTAGGGCTCCATGCGGTCCTGCATTTCAGCAACGTGGAGTGGATATTAAAACCAGAACAAGAATTCTAATGAAAGAAATGAAAAACACAACGCTTTCCATTCAAGTGTGTTTTCTATCACTATATATCTTCTTCCTCCAAAAGAAGAGAGGTTACACCATAAACTGATAGTTAGAATTTAGGAGCGATGATTTTAACAGTCGTCTGTAATCATCCCAAACTGTGATTACAATGCAGGGCAAAAGGTTTTTGGCTGATAGTGAATCAAAAAGGAAAGATATGAGAATACAGGTGAAGTGCTGGGAAGTGTTAAACTACAGAGAATTTGTGAGCAAACAAGCAGTACAAGAAATGCAACTCTCCAATGTGTTTCAGCAAAAGACAAGCAAAGAAGCTGCTTGTGCTTTACTGAAAATTTGTATTGTTAGCTCACTTTAACTTCCTCCTCAAGGACCTTGGGACTATAAACCATCCACACAGATAGGAGATGTTGTAGAAACATCTAATTCACGTCAAATTCTGAATTAGGTCTTAACATTTTGAAAATCAAAGTCTTGTTATTGGGTTTTTAAAATTTTATTCTGAGCTTTGCTCAAAGCCATCGGCTTTAAATTTTCTTTCATATTGGATACTTATGTCATAAAAATAATAACAAATCCAAAAATATCCACTGCAAATTTAATGTATTTGATTATAGAGATTTCCATGACAACTGTCCTTTATTCTAATTTTTCAGATAGTCCTTAAAAACTGTTTAAACACTTCTTTGTAGATATGTAACTACATTAAATATTATATGCTGTAACTCTAAAGAGTTTTCAAGTTCTGAAGTTTGTTTTGCTCATTATAAACTTTTGAGATGAATTACGCTGCTCTGAGAATAATGCCACTATTAAAAAAGGAAATTTTATGACTATCAACAACATAAATCAAGATATTTTAAAAAGTGTTAGATCAGTCCTGGGTGTTCACTGGAAGGACTGATGCTGAAGCTGAATGTCCAATACTTTGGCCACCTGATGTGAAGAGCTGACTCTTTTGAAAAGACCCTGATGCTGGGAAAGATTGAGGGTGGGAGGAGAAGGGGACGACAGAGGATGAGAGGGCTGAATGGCATCACCGACTCAATGGACATGAGTTTGAGTAGGCTCCAGGAGTTGGTGATAGACAGGGAGGCCTGGCGTGCTGCAGTCCATGGGGTCGCAAAGAGTCGGACATGCCTAAGCGACTGAACTGAACACTTAAACCAAAATTTCCTTAATCTATTACTCAGCATCAATGAGGGGTTTTATTTAACGTAGGTTTGTGCAGACAGACCATGCCTTTATCTTAGGTATATTTCTAAAATCCAAATCTCTGACCTATGTCTACCCCTCACCCCAGGCGGACAAGCACACACTCACAAACCTTCACACACTCTCACCAGTGGAGTTCTGAAGGAGCAGACTGGTTCTGTATTTATCGGGTTGATCTCCGGGTTTGAGGAAGTATAAGTCTGGAACAAGTCTGATGGGAACCACAGCATTTTTCAAAGAGTGATGTACCAAAAACATGAAAATCTGAACTGTGAAAAATATTAAAAGTAGGAGCAACCTGAAAGGAAAAAAAAATACAGTTGAAGGCATATTAACATGTAAATATACAAAATAATCTTCCTTTCCATGACAGTTAAAAGGTACTCATTTGAAAAAGAAGCTTCTCACCAGCTCTTTGCTTCCCACGAGAGTACGTGATGTCGGGGCCACTCTCTCTCCTTGCCGCCCCCCACCAACCTGCGTCTACAGGCCCGTCATCTGCATCTGGGCCTCTGCTCCTCCCCTGTGCAGGCTCGTCTGGGCCTCTGCTCCTCCCCTGTGAGCAGGCTCATCTGTGCCATGTTTCAGGATTCCACAGATATGTGTTACTAGCATTACTCGCGTTTCTGACTCACTTTGCTCTGTGCAACAGGCGGAAGGCTCTCCCACCTCACAGAAGTGACTCAGTGTGTTCCTGTTACGGCTGATACAAAGTGGCTTGGAGGGAGGGGACTTATGTATACTTAGGGCTGATTCGGGCTGTGGTACAGCAGAAACCAATACAACACTGCAAAGCAATTTTCCTTCAATTAAAAAATAAAAAAAGAAAAAGAACGAAAAATCTTAAATTGAAAAAACCCCAGCTCCTCGGGCAGGAGAGTGCCTGTGCTTACACAGATCTCAGGGACTTGCTTTCGCGTCTCAAGTTGAGGAAGTGAAACCTGGCGATGGTAAACACCTGCTGCGTCCAGAGGCCCTTGGCGCTCACCAGAGCAGCCTTACTTTCGGAGAGAATAAGCAAGCTCTGTTCCATCTCGTCGAAGGATTTTGAATCCAACTCTTCCTCTTGCGGCTGCTGAGAAAACACGCTGTAATCTATGTGCCGAAACAGAAGGATGGAAAGTTATGTTATCGCCCTTCAGAAGATGGAAACCTTCCTGAAGCATGTAAATTTCAAAACATGCCTGGCGGGGAGCAACACGGGCCAGAGGGGCTGTCACGGACTTTGGCTACATGATCAAAACTGAACGTGGGCACAGCTCATGACCAGGACGTGCTCTCTCTGGTAGGAGCCCAACAGAATTAGGTGCAGAGGCTCACGGAAACAGGGACAAGAACATCTGTAGCCAGTGCCCTACCCAGCAGCCACACGTGGGACGGAACCCACATGTCCATCAACAGGTGAGAACATAAAAAGCCATGAAGTTCACCTGTAACAGAACAGTGTGAAGCTACGAAAGTGAACAAACTACTGTATAACTGTAACAGCTTGATCTTACAAGCATTATATTAAGTAAAAGAAACCAGAATATATATAAGTAAGAGACACGTTATATGGTTGATGCCAAGAGACTGAAACCAGGTGAAATGTCTTGATGGGGATAAAAAAGAGTGATTCAAAATTAAAAGATGTGAAAAATAATAAAAGGAGATGAAGACTGGCTTCAGCATGAAGAAGGACTTAAAGGTGCTGTAGAAAAAGCCAGCAACACCTGAACAGAGCACAAGCCTCTTATCTCCATTCCCACGACACAGACATTTTCTAGAAACCTCCTCGTGTCCCTCAGGCTGTTGAGCACCACACACACGAGCGCCTTCCGCGTGGCGTGCTCTGTCAGCCCCAGGATCACACCTGCTCACCGACAGCGCACGGCATCCTGACGCAGACTCCCTCTGTCGCCCCTGCTCCCACACCTTGTCTCTGCTCAACTCCATCGAACTGACGAATGCCGCACCTCTCCAGCTGTCTGCGATCTAGAGACTTCCTGTGAGCTTTCCTTCTCTGATCACTATATAAAGGAGGGACTCAGAGACACAGTGGGGGAAGGAGAGAGGGACGAACGGGAAAGCAGTGTGGACGTGCACAGCTACCACGCGTAAACAGGCAGCTAGTGCAAGAAGCCGCACAGCACGGGAGGCTCGGCTCGGGGCTCTGCGCCGACCGAGAGGCTGGGCCGGGGAGGCGCGGAGGGGCACACGCGCACTCAGTGATCTACCTCATGTGCAGCGGGGACAGGCAACGCTGTACCGCAACTTCCCTCCATTAAAAAACAAACAGGAAGATTACAGTCTGACACCACGTTCTCATCGTAAAGTGACTTTCCTCCACGACCGAGAGGACCACCCCACACCCACCCTGCTGCGGTCAACCCTCCACTCAGCCTCACCCTGAGACGCACTCATCTCAGCCGCGCCACTGAGGGTACGTCAAGCTCACGACCGGCTTCCGCACTTCCAAGTTTCTCCATCTTCTGCGTTACCAAAACCACCCTTTCTGTTATCACCCAATTCTCACAGCGATCAGCAAGAAGCAACCGCCTTCTTTCCTTAAACACCACGTGGTCCTGGTTCCCGCCTCTCTTGTGAAGAAAGAAAGCGCAATAATGGTGCCTTCCCGCCAGCGCTTCCTGCCCTTCACTGCCCACGCTCGGGCGGCCCCTCTACTCCGTGGAAGGGGCCGCACCCGACCCCTGGGGCCGTCTATACACAAGGGACCGCAGAGCGCGTGTCTCTGGCCCTAGCAGCCTCTCCTGGCTCTAAGCATGTGTGTCACAGCCCATGGGCATCTCCACAGGGATGTCTACCAAGCGTCTCAAACAACACAAGCGAAATCACGCCTGGAATCCTTCTTTCCAGGAACTGGCTGCTCCCCTTTGGTCAGGAAACGGGCGATTCCATTTCCAATTCTCAGGCTGAAAGCTTACATACCTTCTTGACTCCGCCCTTCCCCAACCCCCGACAGGAGCCCAGCAGTAGGTCACCACCAGTGCCTCTAACACGACCCAAATCTGTTCTTGTTTCCCAGTTTTCACAGCCATCCAAGTTCAAACAAGGATCAGCGGTAACAGCTTCCTGACCGCTCTTCCTGCTTCCAGACTTCCTTCACAATCCATCTGTCATCCAACAGCTGGAACGCGCTCGTTGAAGAAGCATATCAGCTCATGTTGCCCCTTTGCTCTGGAACTCGCTGTGAGCTGCACATCACACAGCACAGAGGCAAACGGAGCGCTCCTGCAGAGCTCTGGGGGCTGCACATGCCCCTCCCTTGCCTGCACCTCCAAGCTCCTCAGGCCATGCTCTCCCTGGTGCTCTGGCAGCCTTTCTCTGTCACCAAAAACATCCAACCCATTCCTCAGTCAACACTGCTATGGCAGCACTTCCCTCTACCTGGGAGACTCTGCAATACAACCTTACCTTTCCTGCCTCCGGATCTCACTTTAAGTATCGTCTCCTCATGTTCCCCTGAGATACAACCTAAGTTACCTGCTTCCCCAGACCGCCCCACTTTCCTTCACAGCGCCTACCACTATCCGTAAACATCGGAGCTACTTATTTACCTGCTTACTCCTACCCTTTCTTTCCCCAAGTAGACATTCAGCATGCTTACACAATCACTGTCTGGATCACTACCTGTCTGGTTCACAGCCTAAAATGTTCTGTTAGATTTGTTTTTACCTGCTTGGTCAATTTCCGCTTCAACTTCTAGCTTTAAGAATACATCTTCCAAAGTCGTCATGGAGACACCATAAGAAATAACACCTAAGTCTGAATGACTGTCTAGAGCAGAAAATAAGCCTAAAAGGAAAAAAATGAAAGAACTTTGTATAGCTAAGCATACTGTCACGAATGATTCTAAAATGTCCTTTAAAAGTAGAGAACGACTGAATTTACTGTGCTGCCACCACGGTTCCCAAACTTTCTGGTCTCAGAACCCCTTCAACATTTCTAGAAATTGCTGAGGACCCCACAGAATGCTGCTTAGGGACACGTACCTGTTAGATGTGAACCATGACATAAATTAAAACTAAGGAATGTTTTACAGACAGAATGATAGGCAGAGTACACTACGTTGACATGTACACTTCAGTTAATTAGTGATTCCTTTTCTTCAAACTAATTCAACTAACATAGACAATTTCTATCTAACTATTGGAATGCGATGGGATTTCTGTATAACTTATCTTCAGCAGTAATATCCTTATGGTTATTAAGAGATCCCTCAACAGATAAAGGAGACTGAGCTTGAGTTCCTCATCAGAATGCAGAAAATTAAGGCTACAAATAAGATAATGCAAGAGTTTACTGTATAATAAGGTAATTCGTTATGAAATCATGAAACTGAAAAGGCAACTGAAGGCGTACACAACCATATATGTGTGTGTGTTGTGTGTATGTGTACACATTGGTGTGTATACACATTTGCATGGGTGTACATGTGTGTCACATCTGTATGCGTGTGAGTGCATGTGTGTATGTATGTGTGTACATATTTGTGTGCATGTGTGTATGTATATGTGTGTGTATATTTATATTCTTATTCCCAGGGGACCTACAAACAAAGGGAGCAGTTTCTTTCCTGATAACACAAGCAATTATTTACGTAAGTTAACATACTAGTTAGGAATTTCTTGCATGACATTTATGAAAAAAAAAAAAAGAAACGCTGGCTTATAGCATTTCTGGTTTCCAAAAGTAAAATAAAGCAGAAACAGAATATTAACTCTGGGTACCTGGGAGCATGTAAATATTACACAGAAAAATAAACCAAGTAAAAAACCAAGTAAATTAAGAGAACCGGTTCCCAAGGCGGGATCTTAGTTTAGCAATCATGAAACCAGAAGTAGGGAATACCTGAAAATTTGTCCATGTCCTTGAAAGGCAAGCTGTACACAAGTTGCTGCTCATTCTGTTGCAACAAAGTGGCCGCAGGTATATGTTGTTTAACCAGAGAAGAAAGAGATTCTGTGGCACAGTATCTGTCTATGTACATGCTGGAGAAAACCCAAAAACATGATTTCTTATGATGACTCTGAACAGCCCAAAGTAAATTCTGAATGCTTTTAGCAAAAGTCTGTGCCATAGGGCTTCCCTGATGGCTCAGTGGTAAAGAATCCAACTGCCAAAGCAGGAGACACAGGTTTGATACCTAATCCAAGAAGATCCCACATGCCCGGGAGCAACTAAGCTGTGTGGGTCACAACCACTGCGCCTGTGCTCTGAGGCTGGGAGCCGCACGACTGAAGCCTGAGCGCCCTAGAGCCTGCGCTCTGCACAAGAGAGGCCACGGCGATGAGAAGCCTGCACACCGCGGTGAAGAGCAGCCTCTGCTCGCCGAAAATGGGGGAAGCCCGCACAGCAGGGGAGACCCTGCAGCCAATAATTTAATAAACAAATAAAAATAATTTAAAGAAAAGAAGGATCGATACCTCAGCCGGTAGCCAATTCCCCATTTGCTTTTGAGAAAAATTGAAGAACCAACACATTTTAACATTCCTTGTGATATGACAGCCTTCCTATCTGCAAAGAGAGATTGGCGTTTCAGTTTTACCATCTGTGACAGCATTAATAACTAGTATTTGCATTTTCTGGATTATCCCATGAGACACCAATGTTAATATGGTAAATTATCACATTAATTATCATTACATTGTTAAAACAACTTCCCACACGGCAGAACTGCGTGCGTCCTGGGCGATTCTGTGGGAGGGGCCCCCTGGAAGTGTGTCTGGTTCCCACACAGGGTCAGCAAAGCCTCTGCTCTCTGCTGACCCTGCCCTGTACCCTGTCAGCTTCACTGTAGTAACTCATGCTGGGAGTGGGACTGTGTGGGGTCCTGTAAGCTTTTGTGGCAGATTACCGATCCTGGAGGGTCAGGGGCTCGCCCCCAACACAAAAACATGTGATTTTAAAAGCAGTATAATAATACCTTTTTGGTAAAAAACGCACAATTTACTTACTCCTCAGAATTCAGCATTTCTATGTCTAATTCCCATGTGGCCCCAAGACCTCATCCTTTAAAAAAGCAAGTAAAAAATCTCACCAGCAAGAATGTCGGCTTCATCCATGAAGTGAGTGCTAAACACTGTCACCCGGTTCGCTTTTCTGTGTTTCAGAAGATTCCAGACAATGTGACGAGAACACGGGTCCATTCCAGCTGTTGGCTCGTCCAACAGCAGCACCTGCGTGCAAAGGGGTGGGGGAGGGCAGGAAGCCTCAGGAAAATGTAAGTATATAAAATCTATGTGGACCCTGAAAAGCCTCCCCATTTAAAGTTACTGTATTAAAATGTATTAGATCTGAGTTTTTCACTCATACGTTGAGTTGGCATCAATTTAAAAAGTCATCAGTTTGGCATGTGAATCCTTTCTTGGTCTTAATTTTAAAAGACTAGTGTCTGTAATATGTAAGTTGTAAGTATAACAACAACCAGATAAATAAACTGAGAAACAAAACACTGAAAAATAAACTGAGAAACAACGTTGACTGTATCGCTTTTGGCTAAACAGTTAAATTCTGTAGATGTAACAACTGCTCGTTAGAGAATTATGTTCTATATTAGCTCAAGGAAAGCAGTTTAAGACTATTTTTCATTTCAGAAACATGGAGGAGGAGGGACTGCCATAAGCCAGGACCCCGGGTCCCCCCCAGCCACAGCAGCGGGCTAAACGGGGCAGGGTGGGGGACCCCGGGGCCCCTGGCTGCAGGCGGGCACCTGGAAGCCTTCTGACCCAGGGCCCAGCCCAGCTTCTACAGGACAGAGAACAGCACGGAACAGACACGAGCAGAAGCAGGTCAACAGAACAGTGGACGGGTCCTTCAATTCTGTCCTTATTATTAGATTATTACTGTAACCGTAACAAACGCACAGAAAACTGCAGAGAGCAACAGAACAGTACTTCTACAGCCACCACTGAAATGTAACAAATGTTAGTTTACTTCAGATCTTTTTTCAGAGAAATAAAACCCTGCAGACACAAGTGAAGTCCATCTGACCCCTTCTCCTTCTGAGAGATGACTGCTGTCTTCAAGAGGTTGTGTATCTTTCTGACTTCAGTTTTAAAACTTTATTATTATAATTACATCCATAATACTGTATAGTATTTTATGTATGTTTCATATACTGTATCTATGTATATATTTCTACAACTTGCTTTTTTATTCAGATTAATTTAAAACTATCTCATCGGCAACACTATTATCTGCTCACCTTTGGGTTCCCGAGAACAGCGATTCCTAAAGACAGTTTTCTTTTTTGGCCACCACTTAACTTTTTAGCCTGATTATCTTTGATAGCCTGCATGTCTAAATCCAGTAAGACTCTCTGCACCTATGAAAGGCAAGTGTGAATAAAAGTTGTTTAAATCTCATTATTTACATAATTATCAACACTACTTTCTAAGCGTTCCACTTTAATACCAACCTTTAAACTGCTCTCCTGGTATAGAATTTAATTGTGACGCATTGCTGCTGTTGTCTAGTCACTAAGTCTCATCTGACTCTTCAATCCCAGGGACAGAGGAGCCTGGCGGGCCACAGCCCACGGGGTTCTCCAGGCAGGGACCCTGGAGTGGGTTGCCATGTCCTCCTCCAGGGGATTTCTCAACCCAGGGATGGAACCTGTGTGTCCTTCATTGGCAGGCAGATTCTTTACTGCTGAGCCACCAGGAGAAACCCAATTTGGACACATACCCACCTATAATTTTGAAATAAAAAAAAGATTCCTGATGCGAGGGCCTGTTTTACTTCTGTGACCCCTGGCCGGTGGGGAGAAGGGGGTCAGTGCATAGGCTCAGTGTGTACGCGTTTGTCTGGCAGGGGAAGCTGGGAGGAGTGAAAAGAAAAGAAACCCACACGGAGAGACTGGAGTCCTCCAGACGGAATGAGGACGTTTGCTATGTGCTGCAACTTTGCTCCAAATTCCATCTGATTCTTTATGATGACTTTCTGCACACTGGCTCAGAAGAGGTTTTTATATTTAGATTTTCAAGCATATTTTCATTACACAGGTTACTGCAAAAGGTTACTAATTTATAGTGAATAAAAGTAAAGGTTTCTAGACAGATAACATACTTCCTGTATGACATCATTGGCTGGTATTCCTTTGATTGATGCCAAAATGGACAAGTTTTCCTCTACCGTCAGGACATCAAAGTGTATGTCTAGCTGTGGACAAATGCCAATCATTTTCCTGGCTTCAAACATTTCATCTATTTCTGAGACTCTGTGTCCATATATGGATGCGAACCCTAAAAAGCAAAAAATACATTTACATTAAATATATTAAATACTAATATGTATGTTTTCAGATCAGATCAGTCGCTCAGTCGTGTCCGACTCTTTGTGATCCCATGAATTGCAGCACGCCAGGCCTCCCTGTCCATCACCAACTCCCGGAGTTCACTCAGACTCACGTCCATAGAGTCGGTGATGCCATCCAGCCATCTCATCCTCTGTCATCCCCTTCTCCTCCTGACCCCAATCCCTCCCAGTATCAGAGTCTTCTCCAATGAGTCAACTCTTCGCATGAGGTGGCCAAAGTACTGGAGTTTCAGCTTTAGCATCATTCCTTCCAAAGAAATCCCAGGGCTGATCTCCTTCAGAATGGACTGGTTGGATCTCCTTGCAGTCCAAGGGACTCTCAAGAGTCTTCTCCAACACCACAGTTCAAAAGCATCAATTCTTCGGCACTCAGCCTTCTTCACAGTCCAACTCTCACATCCACACATGACCACTGGAAAAACCATAGCCTTGACTAGATGGACCTTTATTGGCAAAGTAACGTCTCTGCTTTTGAGTATGCTATCTAGGTTGGTCATAACTTTCCTTCCAAGGAGTAAGCGTCTTTTAATTTTATGGCTGCAGTCACCATCTGTAGTGATTTTGGAGCCCAGAAAAATAAAGTCTGACACTGTTTCCACTCGTTCCCCATCTATTTGCCATGAAGTGATGGGACCAGATGCCATGATCTTTGTTTTCTGAATGTTGAGCTTTAAGCCAACTTTTTCACTCTCCACTTTCACTTTCATCAAGAGGCTTTTGAGTTCCTCTTCACTTTCTGCCGTAAGGGTGGTGTCATCTGCATATCTGAGGTTATTGATATTTCTCCCGGCAATCTTGATTCCAGCTTGTGCTTCTTCCAGCCCAGCATTTCTCATGATGTACTCTGCATAGAAGTTAAATAAGCAGGGTGACAATATACAGCCTTGACACACTCCTTTTCCTATTTGGAACCAGTCTGTTGTTCCATGTCCAGTTCTAACTGTTGCTTCCTGACCTGCATACAGATTTCTCAAGAGGCAGGTCAGGTGGTCTGGTATTCCCATCTCTTTCAGAATTTCCCACAGTTTATTGTGATCCACACAGTCAAAGGCTTTGGCATAGTCAATAAAGCAGAAATAGGTGTTTTTCTGGAACTCTCTTGCTTTTTCCATGATCCAGCAGATGTTGGCAATTTGATCTCTCGTTCCTCTGCCTTTTCTAAAACCAGCTTGAACATCAGGAAGTTCACGGTTCACATATTGCTGAAGCCTGGCTTGGAGAATTTTGAGCATTACTTTACTAGCGTGTGAGATGAGCGCAATTGTGCGGTAGTTTGAGCATTCTTTGGCACAGCCTTTCTTTGGGATTGGAATGAAAACTGACCTTTTCCAGTCCTGTGGCCACTGCTGAGTTTTCCAAATGTGCTGGCATATTGAGTGCAGCACTTTCACAGCATCATCTTTCAGGATTTGGAAGAGCTCAACTGGAATTCCATCACCTCCACTAGCTTTGTTCGTAGTGATGCTTTCTAAGGCCCACTTGACTTCACATTCCAGGATGTCTGGCTCTAGGTCAGTGATCACACCATCATGATTACCTGGGTCATGAAGATCTTTTTTGTACAGTTCTTCTGTGTATTCTTGCCATCTCTTCTTAATATCTTCTGCTTCTGTTAGGTCCATACCATTTCTGTCCTTTATCGAACCCATCTTTGCATGAAATTTTCCTTTGGTATCTCTGATTTCCTTGAAGAGATCTCTAGTCTTTCCCATTCTGTTGTTTTCCTCTATTCCTTTGCATTGATCACTGAAGAAGGCTTTCTTATCTCTTCTTGCTATTCTTTGGAACTCTGCATTCAGATGTTTATATCTTTCCTTTTCTCCTTTGCTTTTCGCTTCTCTTCTTTTCACAGCTATTTGTAAGGCCTCCCCAGACAGCCATTTTGCTTTTTTGCATTTCTTTTCCATGGGGATGATCTTGATCCCTGTGTATACTAATAATTCAGTTATTTGTATGTATTAATAACAGACATAAAATAAGAGTTAGTATACAGCTGGAAGACACAACACACCCTGATTTCTATACAAACGGTGATCTGCTTCCACTTATATTCCAGCCTCATTTATATTCCCTATAAATGGCCTTCATTTTCAGGGCATATTACAGAGCAGAGAGCAAGGGGTCAGAGGTTTCACGCTAACTGCCCACTGATGCATGACTTACACTATTAACAATACTCCAGCAACAATTTCCCCTCATTTCTAAGCACTACGCAGTGGCAAAGAGAACAAAGAAGTTAAAATTTACCCCTGACCAGCTGCGTGACTTTGGGAAAATCACCTGATCTAAATTCGAGCCTTCTTATCCTATAAGCTGAATATTAATACATCCCGCTTTACTTAAGAACTAGTAAATCAGTGTGATAGTGTGGGAAATTGTTATCAAAAATACATAAATCCTTACATCAATGAAAGATATTATAAATACCATCAGAGAGTGACACAGAGATAAGAGACAAAATCAAACTAATTTTAAAAGTCAAACCCCTGCTGGTGTGTGGCAGAGGCCGACACAAGATGGTACAGCAGTTACCCTCCAATTAGAAAAAAAAGTAAAACCACATCTAAAAAGATGCAGATTCAATACACGGACACTCGGCCCCTTCTTAAGGTGAAATATTTACTGCCCTGCAGCTCTACGTGACTGTGGAAAACCGGAGCTGCTGTACTAGATTCTCACCTACAGGGCAACCACATACAGCAATTACACATTTGAGGTATTGCTCTAAAAATCCTAAGGAGACTGTACTGACATTTGTCATTTTTTCCTTCTGAACTTACTGGTGCTCACTTAGAAATATTCATTTTCTCAACCAAAATGTCTATAGGCCTCATTTAATTTCCAATTAATTGGTTTATCCTTCCTTGAAAATGAACAATAAATATAAACACAAGTAAAATATCTAATAAAACAGGTACAAAATTAGATCATTTTTACTTAAATATGACTGAATCATCTTTATTTTCTGCTGAAGAACAAACGAGTGTAATAAAAAGGAGAAAAAAATGAACACAGAAATTGATACCAAATCACTGACAAAAATCAATCAGTACATATTTCAAGGATAAGTAAATGATCACGGTCCTTTAGTTACTAACCCTAATAAAACAAATTAGCAGATTCTTAAATCAGAAAACTCTTACCCTCTGAGGGCGGGCACAGCCCGCACAGAATATTCATCAGTGTGCTCTTTCCTGTTCCGCTGTGGCCAAGCAGGGCAGTGATCTGGCCCTCGTATATGTCAAATGATAAACCTAGTGCAGGGAAAAAGGACGCTCAAATGTGATCTTTATTTGCTGAGTCTTGCACAATAAGATAAGTCATAATACTTGGGCAATCTTGAAATAAATCAATAGATTTAAAGACAGAAGTTACCAGCATATTTAATAATCTAAGATTTAATATTGTAATACAACAATAATTCTTTCTTATAGTCAACAGTATGAACAGTAAGAAAAGGTAACACAAAATAAACTTTTATTTCTTTGTTACACTGACAGAGTCAGAGCGGGCACAAAATATCGGGAGGGAGGTTTCTATGTACCCACTTTTGGGAACTCCCGAGGGTATTAAGAAAGCCCATGGACAGAAGGAGCCTAGTGGGCTAGTCCATAGGGTCACAGAAGAGTCAGACACGACTGAGCGGCTAAACAACAAAGGGAATTAAAACAAAGAGAAGAACAAAAGTTCGTTTCCAAAGGTATTTAGAGGCATGTTAAAATTATCGGCAAAAAATCATGAGTTAACCAACAGCATTTTGTTGGACTCACTAAGTCGAGTCTGACTCTGCAACCCCATGGACTGTAGCCCGCCAGGCTCCTCTGTCCATGGGATTCTCCAGGCAAGAGTACTGGAGTGGGTTCCCATGCCCTCCTCTAGGGGATCTTCCCGACCCAGGGATCGAACCTGAGTCTCTTATGCCTCCTTTATTGGCAGGCGGGCTCTTTACACTAGTGCCACCCGGGAAGCCCTGTGTACACATGCATGACAATAAAATTAAAAGAGCACAGGTTTGTTTTAAGAACTGACAACTTTTCATCTTAGTAGGTATTACTTTTTTCTTTTACTACTTTGACGTTGAACTTTTCATCTTAGTAGGTATTACTTTTTTCTTTTACTACTTTGACATTGTTAAATTTATTCTGAACATTAATCACATAAAGAAAGTATCTCTAGAGAAAAGATAGAAAATTGTGGTAAAGGAGTTTAAATTTTCCATTTGTACCTTAATCCTACAGACTGAACACTAGGAGAGTTACTCACTTCTCAAAGCCTCTACATTTTCACCTTTCTTTCTGTGGGTCTTCTGAATACCACTGATTCTGAAAAACACCATTTACTACTTTAAGTATTTAAAGCAATCTCCAAGTGTGTATCTCTGTGCATAATACTTTTAAGCAAAGCTGTCATATTTAACGGGAATGAAGTATCTTCCTACTAAAACAATAAATCAAAGAAACCTGGCAACAATAATAAAAGTATTTTAAAGAAACTATAAGAAAAGAGTATATTACTTCTCTCCATTTTAAGTGTAATTCATTCATTTTTCATGACAAGCCAACTTCTAAAAAGAAACTGAAACATTTGACTTAAGCAATTTACAGATTTCTTATTTCATATTTGATTCTTTTCCATTTGTAATTAATTAATACTTGTCATATCGGTTAAGAGAGCTTAAAAATCAGATGCTATTTCACATCAGTACATGTTTCAAACTGTCTCGAAGTGATTCTCTCATTGCACTTTAAATGTTTTACATAATTTTTTAAAGAATTAACAGTCTTGCTCATTAGTTTAATTTTTACTCTTAAGAAGGCTGACCACCAGTCCACTGATTGCATCTTAAATACCTAGTTCTCCTTTGCATTTATATGTTTTTCTTAAATTTAAAAAACACAAACTATACTTTTTCTTTCACTTTTCTCTCTTTTCTCCTTCTCCTTATTTTTTTAAATTTGGTTTTGACTGAACTAGTAAGGAATAGTTATGAATTTCTCTGGTTCTCTGAAATTAAGCTGATGTGACAAGTTAATTATGTCACAGTTTCTAAGGGTCTATCAAATTAACAGCACAGTTTAATGTCCGGCATGTCTCAGACAATGCAGCTCGAACAGAAATAGAAAACTAGTATCTATTGCTTTAATTTACATGGTTTTAGTAGCTAAGTAGTGTCCAGCTCTTGAGACCCCATGGACTGTGGCCTACCGGGCTCCTCTGTCCATGGCATTTTCCAGGCAAGCATATTGGAGTGGGTTGCCATTTCCTTCTCCAGGAGATCTTTTCAACCCAGGAATTGAACCCAGGTCTCCTGCATTGCAGGCAGATTCTTTATCAACTGAGCTATGAGTGAATCCCTCTTAATTTATATAATGAAGAAATTTTAAAATGGCTTAATTTTATAAATACTAGATTTTATTAAAAAATTTTCTATTCAAACGTAAAATGTCAAACCTAGCAGCAAATTTATTCTAAATGGTTACAAAGAAAATAAAAACTTAAAAGAGAATTAGCCCTTGATACTGTTTTTTAAAAATCACAAAATGTGCACCAAATCTCCTAAAATACCATGCTTACATACATTACATAAAAGACAGGATTTACACATGGCATGTCCCATCAGCAGTTCTTAAGACCTAAACTGCCAGAGATTAAATCATACCTGATGGCTTCTTTTCCTATAAATTCTGAAGAAACAGGCTCAACAATTTCACTAAAACTAACATTCCCATTCACGTTGCCCTCTGATAACTCCTTATAATTCCTTTTGCTCTTTGACCAATATGATGGCTTCAGAAAATAAAATGATGATCTCCGTAAGCCAAATTCTCCTGAAAAATACAGGAAAAAAAAAACACACACACAACTGAGTTATCCTAACAAATTATTTCTGAAAACTAGTGTTTAAATCAGAAAGGCAGTCTGTGTAAACTAAGACAACCTCAAGTTCAGATATAAATTACTAAGTCATCAATGTGAGAAAAACAGAAGTCTTACTGACAGATAACTCTTATCCATAAAGTTTCAGGGCTGCTGCAAGTCCATGGAATGTAAAAGGTAAGCAAAGCACATTTTCCACCCTAGAGACTTCCATCATTATGAGGACACGTACATGCCTAATGGCTAACACTCAGCACACAACGTGAGGCATGAGTGCCAGCAAGAGTTCAGAAGGTGAAGAGGGTACATTGCGGTATTCTGAAGGTTTGAGTCAGCATCACCTTAGTCTTTGGGAGCGGACAGTATTCGGAAAGGCTGCTACAGCTCACAGAAAGGACTTTTTCGATGCAGGAGAGTAACAGAGCAGGGCCAACACAGGAGACTCCAGTCTAGCTAGCTGCCCACGGCACAGGCAGGCTTCCTCCCTTTCTCCCCAAGGAACCAACACTCCCCATCCTTTCTAACACGCCCCCACTGATGACCACGTTTCAGAGGGAGCCGCTCCCAACTAGAGAGAGTCCAGTGGACCAGATGGGCACCATGCAGGCTCTGGCGACTCCTCTGCTTCAGCCACAAGCAGGCACCAACTAAAGAGAAGAGAAGGGCTTGCTGGGCACAAGTCTCCTGTCCCTCTCCCACTGGACGTGAACGAAGTGCAACCCCGTGCAGGCACCAGGAGATAAATCCACCAGACTCTGAGACAGGAGCAGCAACATGGAGAAAGTGGGACCCTGATGACACAGCCAAGCAAGGCAACCAACTGGGAGCCCACCCTGACTCTGGACTCTGAATGAAGAGACTGATTTCCTTCTTGTTTAAGACAATTAAAAAAAGGTCCTCTGTTACATGAGTAACTAAACATAATCTAACTGATACACTGGAGATGTGTTTAAATAAACAGGACTGAATGGATGGATATAAAATACAATAAGGAGAGGGTAACAGTGGTAACAAGGGACTGAATGTATAAAAGCATCGTGCAGGACATCAACACTCGACAAGTTTCTTTTTAATTCACCAGGATGTGCTCAGCAAGGTTTCTGAGCAGGTGATCAGTTTGACTAAAGGCAATGGCAAGGTTCTTAGACAGACTTGAGATAGGTAATTAGATGAGCACTATTACAATGGTCTAGAACAGTGCAGCCAAACAGGACTTTGCAACAGTGGACAAGACCTCGTCTGCACTGTAACCAGTGACCAGGCGCAGCTGCTGACCCCTCGGCAGGTGCCTGCGCTGCTCCCTGGGGGCTCAGCTGGTAAAGAATCTGCCAGCAATGCAGGAGACCTGGGTTCAACCCGTGTCAGGAAGATCCCCTGGAGGAGGGCGAATCTGCCAGCACTGCGGGAGACCTGAGTTCAACCCCGGGTCAGGAAGATCCCCTGGAGGAAGGAAAATCTCCCGGCACCGTGGGAGACCGGAGTTCCATCCCTGGGTGGGGAGGATCCCCTGGAGGAGGGCGAATCTGCCGGCAACGTGGGAGACCTGAGTTCAACCCCTGGGTCAGGAAGATCCCCTGGAGGAGGGCATGGCTGTCCACTCCAGTATTCTGGCCTGGAGAATCCCGTGGACAGAGGAGCCTGGCGGGCTACAGTCCATGGGGTCACCAAGAGTGGGACACGACTGAGCGACTGAAACAACATTCGCCCTCCTGAGGAAGGAATTGCTCATTTGTTCAATTATAAGTAATTAAAACTTAAAAGTCACAGGTGTCTTGTCATGTAAGACTGCAGATCAAGAACACAGACAAAATGAACGAGGAACTCAAGGGGGAGAGGAAAGGGGGCAGGAGTTATTTAACGGTATTTTGAACCTGCACAGGTTTGAGGCAGGTGGAGGATAAAAGACACGGGGATGGGAGAGGTTACAAGGTTGCTCCACTGTCTCGGACCTTAGAGGGTACAATAGTGAAGCGCTTCAGCCAAAAAAATGGACATGGGGAAGGACTGAGTTAGGAAATTCAATTAGGGATTTAAGGCTTTCAAAACACTGGTCTCTTTTTGCCCAGTCTCCTTACATTCACTGGAAGTTAAGGTATAAGGTACAAAATACAATTACAATTACATTAAAAGCTGTTAACAGTGAAAACGACTTAGAGTGCTGCTAAGTCGCTTCAGTCGTGTCCGACTCTGTCCGACCCCACAGACGGCAGCCCACCAGGCTCCCCCGTCCCTGGGATTCTCCAGGCAAGAGCACTGGAGTGGGTTGCCATTTCCTTCTCCAATGCATGAAAGTGAAAACTGAAAGTGAAGTTGCTCGGTTGTGTCCGACTCTTAGTGACCCCATGGACCACAGCCTACCAGGCTTCTCCATCCATGGGATTTTCCAGGCAAGACTACTGGAGTGGGGTGCCATTGCCTTCTCCACGACTTAGAGTACTCAGCTAGAAAAAAATCTAAAATTAGGTTAACCCACAGGGAGCTCAACCTGGTGCTCTGTGACAACCCAGAGGGGTGGGATGGAGAGGGAGGTGGGAGGGAGGCTCAAAAGGGAGGGGACATGAATACATGTGGCTGATTCATGTTGATGTATGGCAGAAACCAACACTATATTGCAAAGCAATTATCCCACAATTAAAAATAAATGAATATTTCAAAAAGAATATTAAAAAATCAAAAACAATAAACCATTAATCTTGTAAGAAAAAAAAAAATTAAGGTAACTTTAGGTGGACAAAAACCTGAAAAATCTTTCAAGTAAAATTCAGTGACTATCTGCGTACCTGGAATAACTTGATCAAGATAAACAGCCAAGAGGGCGTAGAAAATGCTGTTAAGAATCAGCATCATAATAGCAATGATTAGAGGACACGGGCCTTCAGTCAAATTAGAAACTAAAGCACCTTCATCAACGTCTTCTAAATGCATGACCTGAAAAACAGAAATGTCCACCTGATAATACAAAAATAGTCAAAAAATAAGCAAAAGCTAACATTATGTCCAGAGTCAAGAAACTGGGCCGCTTAGGAGATTAAATGGTCTAGCCAATGAGTAATATGAACTTACAAAGAAAACAATAAAAACTTGACCAAAATATGAGTTAATCACAACCCTTTCTGATCCTGTTTTTAAAGCTGTGTGTCAGTTTTTGCAGCATGTTTCTTTAGTGCTATGGCTATCAAATGAAATGAAAACTGATGCTAGCAAAAGGGTTTACGGTCCAGAGAAGTCAAACAAGTTATCAGAGGATAAACTTATGGTCAGCACCTTTCAACCCTGAAAAGGGAGAAAGTTCTATAACTAATTAACGCTATTAAATTATTCATAGCAGATGTACTGACAGAGCAGAGGAAGGACAGTAGTGCTGAGGTCTCGCCCAGGTTGCAGGCCCGCCATGAGGCAAACAGACTCTAACTGCACATGGAGGGTTTCAGCATCCCCGTCCGTGAAACAAAGGTGGATTACGTGGCACCGAAAGTCCTTCCCACTCAACACAAACCCGTGAACCTATAATCCTGTCTTTCTCAGTGAAGGGGAATGCAGTGGATACTCAGAACATGCAACACCAGCTTTGAGGTCTCAAATAATTCGCATCCGTTAAACTTGATATTCACAAACAATTCAAGTCCTGCAAATAGAAGTCTATCCAGCCAATGTGAATAATCTCTTATATGAAGTAATCACATTTTTTCTTCTTTATACATTAACTAAACACATGTTCTAATATATAAAGCAGTTTTTGTGAGAATTTTCCTCTTAGAACCTCACTGCTCTTAAAAACTAAGAAAAATCACATTATAAACACCAATGAACATGAAAGAGAAAGTTGCTCAGTCATGTCCAGCTCTTTGCGACCCCATGGACTATACAGTCCATGGAATTCTCCAGGCCAGAATACTAGAGTGGGTAACCTTTCCTTTTTCCCAGGGATCTTCCCAATCCAGGGATCAAACCCAGGTCTCCCGCATTGTGGGTGGATTCTTTACCAGCTGAGCCACAAGGGAAGTCCATAAACACCAATACTATTCAGGTAAAGACAATCCCCTGAGTCCTGAACTTATAAAATCCACCAGGGTTTCCCTGGTGGCTCAGATGGTAAAGAACATGCCTGCCAATGCAGGAGACCTGGCTTCAATCCCTGGGTCAGGAAGACACATTTTTCATGACCGTAGTAGTGAGATAAGAACTACGGTTGTCCAGGTACTAAGTCATGTCCGACTCTTTGCAACCCCATGGACTGTAGCCTGCCAGGCTCTTCTGTCCATGGGATTTCCCAGCCAAGAATACTGCATGGAAGAGGGTTGCCATTTCCTCCTCCAGGGGATCTTTCCAACCCAGGGGTCAAAGCTGTGTCTCCTGCGTTGGGAGGTGAGTTCTGTACAACTGAGCCACCTGGTGCTTTAACCAGTGACTTCTAACAAGCTGAGTTGTTCCAATGAAACAGACTACTGAGTTTCATTAAAACAAAAAGTGGAGAGCTCGCTGATAAAAAGGTCATACAAATGAAAACATTAAAAATGGAGAAAATATAAATGAAATCAATATAAAACGTTCTCTGGTTTTCAAATAGCATCCTTTCCCATGTTTATTGTAAAATAACTTTTTGCAAACCAAAGACAGGATTCATGGTAGTATAATACGATGCATGGAAGTGGAGAGAAAGCAAGCATCTGGGAAAGCAAGATTAAACACTTTACGTACCTGTGCGATGCCAATCAGGAAAGTGCACTGACAGAAGGGACTGAGGAGCCACACTAACGATGGGGGGAAACTTTCCATGAGGACTATCAAGAGGCCAACAAATCCAAAAGCCACGGTGACTAAAAATTCAACTATTCCCACATGCTTTGATTTTTTAAAAAGAGGCGTCAGCATTAAAGCAAAAAACACCTGTAAGATACAAATGTTAATGTTAATGCATTGTTCATATACACTGATGTAAAAACAAGATTAAATTTTTGCTTGTGAAAATACAAGCTATTTTCATTAGAAACTACATTCACTAAAATTCAATTAATTTCTAATTAATTCCTTGGTGGCTCAGTGGTAAAGAATCTGTCTGCCAATGCAGGAGACACGGGTTTGATCTCTGGGTTGGGAAGATCCCTGGAGGAGGAAGTGGCCACCCATTCCAGCATCCCTGCTCGGGAAATATCAAGGACAAAGGAGCCTGGTGAGCTATAGTCCATGGGGTCCCAAGGAGTTGGACACACACGTCTTAGCAACTAAAGAACAACAAATTTCTAAAGGTCATGCTGAGATATTTACTTTTCATACAAATAGTGCTATACATTAACAATATAAACTGACAAATATTTAAAACTGCTCTTAATCTATGTAATAGGCAAACATGACCATCTCAGTTCCACAGAAACCAAAAACTATCAGGCATCTCTGCAGTTAGACATGTTCAAATACGAACAAAACAACTCAGCAAGCTTTCAAATAGAGGACCCAGCTTTTAATGTGTTGATAAGAAACAGAGGCAGTTAACAACCAGGCAACTATATAGAGAAGCATACACATTATTTGAGGCAGGCTTCCATGCTGGCTCAGCTGGTAAAGAATCCACCCACAATGCGGTAGACCTGGGTTCAATCCCTGGATTGGGAAGATCCCCTGGAGAAGGGAAAGGCTACCCACTCTAGTATTCTGGCCTGGAGAATTCCACGGACTGTATAGTCCATGGGGTAGCAAAGAGTCAGACACAACTGAGCAACATTCACTTTCACATACATGTTATTTATAAATTATCATGTTAAAGAGCAGAGATGATAATCAAAATATTTCACAACTGATACAGCATGGGATGTGAGCCAATCAGAATGGAAACTAGGACCACGGAAAACAAAGGCTGGGGGCTTCTCTGGTGGTCCAGTGGCTAAGACTCCATGCTCCCCACGCAGGGGGCCCAGGTTGGATCCCTGGTCAGGGAACTAGACCCCACAGGCTGCAATTAAGACCCAGCGCAGCCAGATACATCCTTAAAGAAAGCAAGCAGCGCCTGGTGGTGCACAACCAGCATTTAGCCAAATACCCGGCCCGTACCAGCACTGTCAAAGAATTAAATTTACAAAGACGTATCTTTACACAGCATCATCCTGTAACACATATTACCTTGAAACGTTTAGGATTTCACGAAAACAAAAATAGAGTCTAGTATAAGACAATCTTGCTTCTGCTTCGTCGCTTCAGTCGTGTCCGACTCTGTGCTAGCCATAGACAAGCAGCCAACCAGGCTTCCTGTCCCTGGGATTCTCCAGGCAAGAACACTGGAGTGGGTTGCCATTTCCTTCTCCAAGGCATAAATGTGAAAAGTGAAAGTGAAGTCGCTCAGTCGTGTCCGACTCTAGCGACCCCATGAACTGCAGCCTACCAGGCTCCTCCGTCCATGGGATTTTCTAGGCAAAAGTACTGGAGTGGGGTGCCATCTGCTCCACAAGACCATCTTAATGGTGTATAAACCCAGTTATATGAAGATCATAAAAGACAGACTCAGAGGAAATATGTGTGGAATACATCATATGAAAACTAGTTAAATTTAAACTTGAGAATATTTTGTAACTTTCCTAAAAATGAGGAGGTACAGTGATACAGCTCATTCATCAGAATTAACCGAGGAACAATCCTGTCTTTCATGGGAAGTCGACTGGAAGTAAACCAAAACATAAGACTTTACTGTATTAATCAAATATTTTGACAGTTCTTTATTCCCATTTCAAGTGAAAGTACTTACAGATGATAAGCCATAGAGGAAAAAAAGGAGAAATATCACAAAGCAGCTACTCTGAGGGAATAAGGAAGACGCTGTTGCGATGACTGCCATGAGAAGGGACATGAGAAAAATCAAACTTGTGTAGAGAAGAACCCAGGAAAGCCTAAAAGGGGAACAAAGACACAGTTATGGCTAAATACACGGGCCTTAATAATTAAAAAAAAATCATTTTAAACAAAACTTCAGCTTTATTTTAGCCGTTTCATTCTTAAATTTAAGCCAATCACTTCATTTCTATGTATGCTCATGTACTGAAAATTAAAGCTCTTGTATGTAATGAAAAATATAGTACTGGTTAAGCTGTAGATAAAATTATCAAGTTATCATCTCATATAGAGATAAAGTGGTGATTATCTTCCCAGGAGTCAAAAAAAACTTACAGATTTATAGCAAATCACAATTCATTTAAATCTAGTACTTTCAGAAGTTCAACAATGCACATTCTGATTTTCTTAAAATACAGAAGAGTTTAATGACTGACGATTTTCTTTATGGTACACGCGGCAACTGAACTCTAACGGCTTTTGGTACTTTAGATAGTTGTAAAGGCCACCTTGCTAAGCAACAACGTTATTACTATGGAACTCAACGTGAGACCAAGATCAACAACAGATTCATCACAGGACTCAACGTTTTCCCTCAAATCAGAGCTCAGGGGATTTGAGCCTGAGTGACTGACTGCCCCACAGTCTATTATTTTGCTTTTGTTTTTCAAGTTAGCAGGTAACTTACTGCATAGTATCATAAAAACCACCAAAAGAGGGTCAAAAGATACCTAAACTACCAAAATTAAATGTAGCATTTTACAGAGGCAGAAATGAAGCACTGAGAAACTGATCTGCCTAAATTCTTCCAGCTACTGTCTCCTCACAAAACATTTAATATTCCAGTGTGTCTCAGAGACCGACCACTAGTGAAACCCCCAGAGTAAGAAATGAGCAAAGACGATGTCACATGTCATATGAGGATAACCCCATATGTAATACGGTTCAGCTGCTGCATTGAGCTAAATGGAATAAAATGGTTGATAATAACAACTCATATTTGATAGTACTAACATCTCCGTCTAGTCAAGGCTATGGTTTTTCCAGTGGTCATGTATGGATGTGAGAGTTGAACTGTGAAGAAAGCTGAGCGCTGAAGAATTGATGCTTTTGAACTGTGGTGTTGGAGAAGACTCTTGAGAGTCCCTTGGACTGCAAGGAGATCCAACCAGTCCATCCTAAAGGAGATCAGTCCTGGGTGTTCACTGGAGGGAATGATGTTGAAGCTGAAACTCCAATACTTTGGCCACCTGATGTGAAGAGCTGACTCATTTGAAAAGACCCCGATGCTGGGAAAGATTGAGGGCAGGAGGAGAAGGGGACGACAGAGGATGACATGGTTGGATGGCATCACCAATTCAATGGACATGGGTTTGGATGGACTCCGGGCATTGGTGATGGACAGGGAGGCCTGGCGTGCTGCAATTCATGGGGTCGCAAAGAGTCGGAGACGACTGAGTGACTGAACTGAACTGAATGTTTCCCCCAAAGTAAGGTCAAAATAAATGTTCTTACCGCATAGTGGGGAAAGTACGGAAAACATACTTGGAATTGTTTATAAAATTTCATGCCTCTATAAAATTATCATTGTACAAAAATGTTAATGTGCTCATTGGTGAACTTTTTCATTTGTTTCTCTGGAAATAATTATTTGCTGGAGCTTTGTGATGAGTCTCAAACTCCATGACAAAGGTGGGAACTGCAAGAAAAGAGGTTCAGGACCTCGTCGAGTCCAGTGAGTAACAAAACTGCAGTACTGAAGATTTGTAGAACTTTCGCAATTATTAACCACACTAAATAACAAAGTTTTATTAACATACCAAAAGGCCGTGTCATGAAGTCCCATTATCTTTAAAAACTCTTTTAACTTCTTCTCTTTTTCTGCTACGATATGAATTGCCAAAAAGTATCCAAAAGGTGAAAATGCTATAACTAGGTATATTAAAATTACTCCTCGGGGAAAGGTGTCTATTTCTACAACAGCCGTTTCTCCCATAAGAACAGCTTTAGTTGACTCCAGCTCTTTCCAAAAAGAAACATTGGTCTTCATCTACAATCAAGAAAATGTAAACACATTCAGTTAACTTAGTTCTGAGAGCAGCCCCTGAAATAATGAGACAATCACATCCCCAGAGTTAGTCCATAACCTACTGCAAACACAAGCCTCAGAACACTATGTACCAGAAACAAAGTGGCCGCCCCCAGTATCACGGTACTGCATACAGCATTGCTGTCACACATTCTGGAAGCACGTCAGAAAGTTTAAAGTTTGAAGTTGGGAAGTACACGTTTTTATTAAATAATTTGTCAAAGAAAATAAAACTGCACAATAACCATCTTTAGTGACAGTTATGTATGCAACTTAATAAAAATACATGTTTATAAAATTGAGGAGTTAAAGAATGATGACAAGTGCCATGAAAGAATAACTCTCTTTTTAAAAAATGTTCTTTTAGGTAGTAAGTTCTATTGTTTACAAAAATATATACATATGCAGCATGCATAGAGACGGGATAATAGAACTATGCATGCCCTATGACACTCTTCTGCCTCGTGTTCACGTGAACGGCTACAAGGAGCTCTGCTCCACCTGTTCGTGTGGTGAGGTCTGGGCTGTGGCAGCCAAGGTCTTTGGCCAAAACACAAACAGGTACTTCAGCACCGTCAATGCAACATGCCCTCTACTTATTTCACCGTCATCAGCCTGCGCCTGTGTGTTACTGAACACTGTATCTATGATACGTTCCTGCCATGCTGGGAGAGCCCACAGGACACGTGTGTATCGTCTCATGCGGCTCTAACAGCGGCCCTGTCCAGTAAGCATTACTTCTGCAGTCGTTTCACGCGTAGCAGTCTAACAACCGACAGTGACAGGGCTCCCTCCCAAGGTCTGCGGTTCATTTCTACTAAAACGAGAAACACTGGGTCAGGTCTTCAGAGTCTAAACACAACATTTATACACAATAACTGTAGTGGCAGTATACTACTAAAACACAGGAACGAGAGCCCAACAGCCACAGTCTGAACTAGCTCTGCCACTGATCGACTGAGGCTTGGAGAGCCACTTCATCTTCCTGTGTGTCAAGTGCATAAATGAAATGCAGACAGAGCCCCAGCCTCACAGAGGTGTCAAGACTCAACAGGCTGGTGCTAGTACACAAGGGGGAAACCACGTTTTGCAGACGAGTGACAAATATCTGTTAAAAATAAGATCGACCACTATGATTAAGATAATAAAGGTAACTTCTTTAAACTAAGTTATTCTTATTCAAGGGGAAAAATCTGCAAATACAGGCCTTTCATAAATATTGCCTACAGACAGCACAGACAGGATAACACAGGCATACAGAGTGCTGAACAGTGTGCTTGGAGACCATGAAACAAAAGTGGGTTTCAAAAAAAATTAAATCAGAAAATATGGCTTCTTCCTTCTCTTTTTTTGTAAAGGAGCTGACCTGCGTGATGTAATTTGGTACACGTGACAGCAGTGAAATGAACTTCAACGGTGAAGACGTGGGGCATGGTATGAACCCTTGCCTTCCTTCAGCACCTTTACCTGTATGATGGCTGCGTCTATCGAGGCCTGCAGAACCGTGAACCCTGAGGACCAGAACTGGACGGCGTCACACGATGGCGAACAGCCAGCTACAGAGGAAACGCGTGAGAGGTAAGGCTCAGCACAAGGAGGCAGCGCCCAGTGGGTCACCACAGCGACACAGCTGATCCCGCTCTAACAGAAACCACAGCGACACAGCTGGTCCAGCTCTGACAGAAGCAACGAAAAGCTCTGAAAAGAGCAACTGCCCTCCAAAGGCAAACAAAGTCCATCACAGCCCTTACTGTTTATTTGGAATGTCTGACATCAGAGACTTACGTGCTTTAGGGCACTGAGTAGTGAGTGCGCACAAATGGAGGCAAATGAACCAGTGGCTGCTGCTCGGGGCTAAGTCGTGTCGGACCCTGTGCAACCCTAGGGCAGCGGCACGCCAGGCTCCTCTGTCCTCCACTATCTCCTGGAGCTTGCTCAGCTCATGTCCTTTGAGTCTGTGATGCCATCCAACCACCTCATGCTCTGCTGCCCCCTTCGCCTTTTGCCTTCAATCTTTCTCAGCATCACGGTCTTTTCCAATGAGGTTTTTTAAAACAAGTCACTTTTCTGGCTTAAGGTAAGTCATTTTACAATGAATTATCAGCTTTAAAAGCTTTCCAGATGCAAAGGCAGGTCCAAGTGAAGAGCACAGAAAAAAAGGAAAATTATCTGAAGGCTTTTTGGAATCAAGTCACAAATATAAAACTTAATATAGTGACTTTAACATTGTTTCAATAAATGTTTTTGGTTGATAATTATTTTTTCAGAGGCTTAGGCATTGAAGGCTGTTTTCCATGTTTCAAACATAGAATTAATAAAGTTTATTGGTGGAAGAACTTGAGATTTTAAAATATGTACCATACCATGTACAAAAACAATTATGTGGAGAAAAGAACATAGACTTAGAAAGTCATATAACTCAAGATAAAATTGTTTAATATAAATTACACGTGCATGACTGCTAAGTCACTTAAGTAGTATGAGGCTCTTTGCAACCCCATAGACTATAGTCTGCCAGGCTCCTCTGTCCGTGGTATAATCCAGACAAGAATACTGGAGTGGGTTGCCATTCCCTTCTCCAGAGGCTCTTTCCAATCCAGGAATGGAACTGCAGGTGGATTCTTAACCACTGAGCCACTGGGGAAGCACAGTATAAATTATACTTCATATTATATATGTAGCTGTGGATACACAGATACACACACATGTTCTCATGCTAGAGTTGACAGTCTTCTGATCTGAATAATTATAGTTGGAAATTTCAATGTAGGACTCCATCAAAATTTGCATTTGAACTAAGAGCAATAAAGACATGCATTTAATTGATTTTCATTGACCATTTAGGGCTACTTGCCTCTTGAATCCATATAAACAGAAGATACTGGAATCGTATCAGGAAAAAACCGGAGCTCGTAGGACATGAAGTCTTTGAACACAACGCCTACAAAGGTGTCAGACTTGGAAAGACTAGATGTTACCAATTCTTTTTCATCTGCATATTCTTCAATAGTTACGACTATAAAATAACAAAACAAAACTAGCTCAAATACATGAATAGTTTATTATAGTACAACAGACCAAACTCACCTTTATACTTGATGAATGTAGTATTTTATAAGCATTTGTTGAATGCTCTAACTTCTTAGATAATGAATACAGCTCTTCTAAAAACCAAACTAAAAAGTAACAAATATCAAAGTTGTGTAATTTTACAGACACTATTTCTATCTTATCTGTCATTTGACTATACATAAGTTATGTGTCAGTGTAACACATAAGCTATTAACATGATAAATTAGAGCATACACTTTACACGTAATATATGTAGTTCATCTACCTATCTCAAGTGAAACCATGAAATAACTCCTTGATAAATGAATGGATACTTTATTTTCAAATATTCCTTCTTAGGAAGAAACTTCCACAATCCTTCTCAGAAACAAAATACATATTTTAGTAACTATGATACAACTCTTCTTTGAATAAAAATTGACATTTAAACCCAATATTGCTTCTTTTATCCTATACGAATATGCTTGCTTTATAAATGGCCCATGATATAAAATATTAAAACATAGAGTATGCTATAAATGAAAGTTTCACAAGAAACATAGGCCAGTAGAATCAAATGACGTTAACATTTTTATAAAACTCTGTTATGGTGAAAGGATATATACCTAAATGTTAAGAACGGTATTTACTCAATAAAGCAAACAGCACAACACAGAAGAGGCTGTCTGTAAGGGACAGGACCCACGCCAGCTCACAGTACCGTCAAGAAGGTGATCCACAGACACTTTCTGCATGACGCTCCTCGTGATGTTAGTCGCGGGCGTGAATCCAAGCACGACGTTGGTGAGGACGGACGCGTCCAGGGCACTGAGTTCTACATCAGGCACTTCTTCATATTTCTTATTTGGATGCATCATGCTAATTAATATTAACCAAAACAAAAAAAACAGTGGAAAAAGAATTTCCTGCAACACAGGAAACAAAATGATTACAAAGCATAACAAAGGCAGCAAAAGTCATCAGGCTTTCTATGAATATAACTAATACTAAGAAAAAACATGAAGAACTTGGGTCTCCTTTCTTAAGCACAAAAAGTAAAAGCACTTCTATCCTAAAAGATATATTGTGCTGAACCAAACCCAACAGCAATAATTTTTCCTTTACATTCAATTTCACTAAAATATTTTAAAATTCAAGTCACCATAATATATTTAAGTGACATAAAAGCTAGTATTTAAACATCTGAGATTAATAATATCAAATATAATAATACATTTATTCATATATAACTTTAAAGTGACTTACCAATTATCTATAACTCAAAGACACCATAAAAATGTTTTTGAGTCTGAATTAAGACTTATGTTTAATTATACCTAGATTTCTACTCCTAAAACTATACTCAGTTACATTCAATAGTTGCCTTTAATGGGGATGAACTATTTACTGTTTCATCTTGCTGTTTAATTGTTCTGCCAAAAGAATAATACCATTCTGTCCTTTAAAATCATTATTGACTGGTCGTCCAGAGTTCTTACTTCCTTTTATCTCTTAGATCAATGTATGCTAAACAAATAAATATATAATAAAATGATGTATGCTTGTGGAGACGGATATGTGACATAATTGTAGTAATCCTGGCCAATTCAACCCAGAGTCCGAAAGATGGGAGGCCATGGGGAGGAAATGTGGAATAATGTTCCAGGAAGTTATTTGCAGAATTTATTTTTCACCTCATGAAACAGGAAATACATGCCTTGAGGTTCAAAATCAAGCACTGACATGAAAAAGTCACTAAATTTGGAAACTTATCAACATTTTTGACATTTAGAAAACGTTGGATAACTTAGATATTTTTTTCTGAGGCTAACACAGTAAGTTTTCACTTCGCAAGCAACATTATAATAAAAGCGCATGCAGCAGAACGAATCATCTCTTAAAGACAGGACACAGTGAGGTGAAGCACGCTGCAGTGGTGCACGGTGGCTGAGCAGCTCACCTGAGCACTGCTCTTCTTGGTCCTGCATTTCACCAGGTAATTCTTGAGGAGCAGCGTTCTCGTCTGCCTCCAGACCCCGTCTTCCCGAACTGCAGTCGCCATATTTTCTAGGCTAGTTTACTGGAGAAGGGAGAGTAGAGGGAAAAAATACTGCAACCACACAGTCACGTCTAGGCCATTCTTAATGTTAAAAACAGACAGACAGATGTCTGAGTCGCAGATCAGATAGTTAAGCACACTCCACACCATCTCTCCTACCTGGACAGGATGCACTGAACGAAATGAGAAGGTTCTGAAAGGTAAACAGCAGCTTGTGAAACCAGCGAGGGCCCACTGGGAATCTGAAAGCAGCAGGGAGGGAAAATGGGCAGACGAGCTTAGGGAAGCAGACCACTGCCCAGATGCAGACGGGTAGCTGGGTGGCACACGCGGGCAGATCCCAGCTGCACTGCAGAGGCTTCTGAAAACTAAACTGAAATTAGACCCGAAGCTCACAGACTGTGGGCAGAAACTTAAGACCCGAACCTAACCAGGTGGATGGCATGTTCGCAGAAGACACCAATGTTCTCTGCAGGATGAAAACAAAACTCGAGGTCTCACACCACCCAGCATCGTTCCACTCATGAGGCGTGTGGAAAACACCAACTCTGTTAGGAGAAGAAAACCCATAGATGCCAATACCAAGGTGACCCAGATTTTCAAATTATCTGACAAAAACCCTAAAGCAGCTGTTTAAGAGGTACTCCAGCAAACAATGGTAAGAAGACAATGAAAGAAAACACTCATTTCACTCTCGAAAACAACCCAAGTGTCAGCAAAGAAACAACACTTTAAAAGCAGCACCAAGTAGTAATTTCAGAACAGGAAAACACAGTAACAAGGCAAATCCACAGAAAGGGCTCAACAGCAGAATGGAGACAAGAGGAAAACAGTCAGTAAACCTGACATAACAAGAGAAGCTATTCAGTCTCAAAAAGAGAGAGAACAAGCTGTGTGTGTTGTTTTTAAACAATTAACAGTATCGTTTCTCAGAGAACTGAGATAGGAAGAGTCTAACATTCAAATGGCCAGAGAGGGAGAAGTGTGTTAATGCTGGACAAATACTTAAAGAATTAATGGCTAAAAACTTCCACGATCTGGCCAGAGATGAAAAGCCTGAGTTTCAAGAAGCTTGACGAAGCCCATACAGGATAAATTGAAGAAGTCCACACTTAGACACATCATAACCCAACTGCTAAAAGTGAAAGACAGAGAAATCCTGAGAGCAGCCGGAGATTAACCACGTGCTTTGCTACAGGGCAGTGATGCTCCGAATGAGAGCAAATTTCTCGTAAGAAACTCCGGGGCTAACGGGGGGGGGGGGGCGGTCCTCGTACAGAGCTGGCGGGGCGCAGAGAGGTGGCGCTGCTGAGACAAACACTGCCGCTGGTCCCCGAGGGGAAACCAGAATTCCTGTGTGACTCCACTCCTCCACTTGTAGGTATTCACCCAAAAGAACTGGAAACAGGGGCACAGACAAATGCGTGTGCACGCAGGGTCAGAACTGCCAAGACACGGAAACAGCCTGAATGTCTATCAACAGAGCGGGGGACAAGTGGAGGCGGTGCGCACACACGACTCACTGTTCAGCGCAAAGAGGAGTGAAGCACTCACACACGCTGCGACGTGGGTGAGCCTCCGGAACGCTGCAGTGAGCGCTTAACAAGCCAGACATGAGAGGTCAAGCGTGAGCCCATCTACATGACATTTCTAGAACACACACATCCATAGAAATGGAATGTGGACAGCTGGTTGCTGGAGCAGAAGGGGAGAAAGCGCTTAGTGAGTCAGGGGTTTTACTTTGGAGCGACAGAAAAAACCTCACCTTTTTTTTTTTTTTTTGAGCTGTATGACCTAAACCACTGCATCACAGGCCCAGTATCCCTCTCCCAGGGTAAGCTGATCCTCTAGGGGCCCTTCTGCGAGTGGACCTCTGTTGGAACTATCTCCGCTCTTCAAAGAGGCTATGTGAAAGCAGCAATCAGAGTGGCCAGCCCCCCACTGGTTCCCTCCAGGGCCTTATCCCCATCTGCTTGCCCCTATAACCCAGAATGCCTGCAAACTAAAAGGCATTGAGCGGGCAGCTCGGAGGAGACGCCCAGACAGTTCTGATAAGCCTCCTTCCGGGGCAGAATTCACTGCCTTGCTTTATATAAACGCATCTGATGGGAGCCACTGGGGTGACTCCCGTCCACAACAAGCACCATCTATTCCAGGCTGGCTGGCCATCTCCTCCTAGATAAAAAAGCAGGCGACTTTTTAGAGGCAGCTCATCTTAACCCCCAAAAGTCAATATACATAACTAAAGTTGGGATCAAATAAACATCCTCTTTACAGGTACAGAAGACAGACAAAAGGGTTATTTTTTAAATTTAACGACTGGATTACAGACAACTTTTCTCTGTGCTTTTTTTCTATTTTCCCATCAATATGTGTTCTTTAGACAGTGGGGAAAAAAAAACAAATTACACAATTAGACATACTGTAAAAATAAGAAATGAGTAAATTAAAAAAAGCAAAATTAAAGCAGTCAGGAAAGGAAGATACACTAAACATAAATTCTTCTAACAGCCTCATGGATGTTGTATCAGATTCTGTAAAGAACTGGTCATCTTCTCGAGGCTGATGAAAGAAAGGAAGAATGGAAGGGGGGGACTGGGAGGGAGACAGGCAGATGGGGCATACTTGTTCAAGGATGACCTCCTACAAAACAAACACAGAAACACTAACCAGCGGAGCGGCAAGACAGCCTCAAGTCCTCCGCAAAGCACACTGATTTAGCGTAGTGGGTGCCACCGAATTATTCATTCGAATTGAACGCTGCATGCTTAGTTCTTTGTTTTTAGAGAATGGGCCCCTCGTAAGGCAGCTGATGGACTCCCAGTAGTTTTCCTTCTTTGAGAAGTGCTCCCTGAACTCAATTAGAGTTGATGGCCTTGCCTGAAGTCCAGGAACCTCTGCACCTGCCCACCGCAGTCAGGGCTTCTTAAACCATCACCATCACCCCTACTGCCACTGAGCTGTGCCAATTAAATCTTCTTCTGGCAGCATGGAAGTTTTAACTAAGAGAGCAGGGCTTGGGGATCGTGGAACAGAGTAATAGAAACATCTAAGAGAGTTCATACGTTCTTGGTACTAAGTTTTCCCCAAAGGTTTGGTATCTACTGTGCCCAAAACTTGATTCTTCTTCCTTGGAGTATGTGAAATGCCCTGATACCCACCCAAAGTATTTCATTTTCCCTGAAGGCAGCCAGACCAGACAGTTTCTGTCTCTGCTATCAATGGACTCAACCAGCGTAACAGGATAATGTGCTCCTAACTCCATGGTTAGGACGCTCCCAAGGGTAACCAAGACTGTCCAAGTGAAGCACGGCAGTAACCCAGGGAGACGCTCCACGCCTGCCCACCTCCCCACCCACGAAGGGCAGGGCACCAACGGGCGTGAGCGTGCAGGGCGGCAGAAAGCTGAGGACTGCTGTTGCAAAGGTTTTCAAGTGGCTTAAAAAGTAAGATTAACAAGGAAGCATCTCTGCAGAAGATGACACAAGACAACTAAGCAAAGAAGTCACGCTGGTGTCTGTTCAGCCTATTTGCCCCTTTCTTCCAAAGCAAAGTCCCAGGACTTCCCTGGTGGTAAGGTGGTTAAGACTGTGTGCTCCCAACGCAGGGGACTGGGGTTTGCTCCCTGGTTGGGGAACAAGATCCTGCATGCCACAACTGCAGCCACATACACACACACGCACACACACACACAAAGACACACACACACTGACACACGCACAAACGCGCACACACACAGTCCTGCACACACATACACACAGACCCACACACAGCCTGCTGCACACACACAGACGCACATAGACACACACAGACACACAGTCCTGCTGCACACACACAGACGCACGACACACACACACAGTCCTGTACACACATACATGCACACACATAGACCCACACAGACACACACAGTCCTGCTGCACACACACACACAGATGCACACACACAGACACATACACACAGTCCTGCTGCATACACACACACACTGACACACACACAGTCCTGCTGTACACACACACACACACACTGACACACACACAGATGTGCACGCACACACTGACACACACACAGTCCTGCTGCACATACACACACACTGACACACACACAGATGTGCACGCACACACTGACACACACAGTCCTGCTGCACACACACACAGTCCCTTCTTCAGCAGAAGGTGCTTTCCCCCGTCCTCCTCCTGCCTCGAGCTCCATCCCAGATGGACTACCTCCCCATCGCTCTTCCTCAGCCAGACTGCCCTCCACCACTTTGTGCTCAAGTCTCTCAGGGAGCAGGGCTTCCCAGGAGGCTCAGTGGTGAAGCATCCGCCTGCAGTGCAGGAGCCCCAGGTTCGATCCCTAGGTCGGGAAGATCCCCTGGAGAATGAAATAGCAACCCACTCCAGTACCCTGTCTGGGAAATCCCATGGACAGAGGAGCCTGGTGGGCTACAGTCCACACGGTTGCAGAGAGTCAGACATGACTTAGTGACTGAACAACAACAAGAAAAATCTCATGGTTCTAATATTCTAAAACTCTAATCATGTGAAAAATGTAAATGTCAATAACTTTGACCTTCTATCTACTCAAGTTATTAAAGTGAAACATCCTTTTTTTTTTTTTGGTTGTTTACAAACCAGCTGACATTACTTTCTTTGTAGCAGCCTGAAAAAAGAGACACTACTCTAAGAATGAAAACATCTTTTTTCTATTTTTTAAAAAATGTATTTATTTTACTTTACAATATTGGTTTTGCCATACATTGACTTGAATCCGCCATGAGTGTACATGTGTTCCCCATCCCGAACCCCCCTCCCACCTCCCTCCCTATTCCATCCCTCTGGGTCATCCCAGTGCACCAGCCCTGAGCACCCTGTATCATGCCTCAAACCTGGGCTGGCGATTCGTTTCACATGTGATATTTTACATGTTTCAATGCCATTCTCCCAAATCATCCCACCTTCGCCCTCTCCCACAGAGTCCAAAAGACTGATCTATACATCTGTGTCTCTTTTGCTGTCTCGCATACAGGGTTATCATTCAGTTCAGTTCAGTTGCTCAGTCGTGTCCGACTCTTTGCGACCCCATGAATCCCAGCACGCGTTACCTTCTTTCTAAATTCTATATATATGCGTTAGTATACTGTATTGGTGTTTTTCTTTCTGGCTTACTTCACTCTGTATAATAGGTTCCATTTTCATCCACCTCATTAGAACTGATTCAAATGTATTTTTAATGGCTGAGTAATATTTCATTGCGTATATGTACCACAGCTTTCTTATCCATTCATCTGCTGATGGACATCTAGGTTGCTTCCATGTCCTGGCTATTATAAACAGTGCTGCAATGAACATTGGGGTACACGTGTCTCTTTCAATTCTGGTTTCCTCAGTGTGTATGCCCAGCAGTGGGATTGCTGGGTCATAATGGCAGTTCTATTTTCAGTTTTTTAAGGACTCTCCACACTGTTCTCCATAGTGACTGTACTAGTTTGCATTCCCACCAACAGTGTAAGAGGGTTCCCTTTTCTCCACATCCTCTCCAGCATTTATTGCTTGTAGACTTTTGGATAGCAGCCATTCTGACTGGCGTGAAATGGTACTTCATTGTGGTTTTGATTTGCATTTCTCTGATAATGAGTGATGTTGAGCATCTTTTCATGTGTTTGTTAGCCATCTGTATGTCTTCTTTGGAGAAATGTCTGTTTAGTTCTCTGGCCCACTTTTTGATTGCGTCATTTATTTTTCTGGAATTGAGCTGCAGGAGTTACTTGTATATTTTTGAGATTAATTCTTTGTTGCTTCGTTTGCTATTATTTTCTCCCATTCTGAAGGCTGTCTTTTCACCTTGCTTATAGTTTCCTTTGTTGTGCAGAAGCTTTTAATTAGGTCCCATTTGTTTATTTTTGCTTTTATTTCCAATATTCTAGGAGGTGGGTCATAGAGGACCCTGCTGCGGTTTATGTTGGACAGTGTTTTGCCTATGTTCTCCTCTAGGAGTTTTATAGTTTCTGGTCTTATGTTTAGATCTTTAATCCGTCTTGAGTTTATTTTTGTATATGGTGTTCTATTTTTGTATATGGTGTACATAAGTGTTCTAGTCTCATTCTTTTACAAGTGGTTGACCAGTTTTCCCAGCACCACTTGTTAAAGAGATTGTCTTTTCTCCATTGTATATTCTTGCCTCCTTTGTCAAAGATAAGGTGTCCATAGGTGGGTGGATTTATCTCTGGACTTTCTATTTTGTTCCATTGATCTATATTTGTATTTGTCTTTGTGCCAGTATCATACTGTCTTGATAACTGTGGCTTTGTAGTACAGCCTGAAGTCAGGCAGGTTGATTCCTCCAGTTCCATTCTTCTTTCTCAAGATTGCTTTGGCTATTTGAGGTTTTTTGTATTTCCATTAAAATTGTGAAATTATTTGTTCTAGTTCTCTGAAAAATACCATTGGCAGCTTGATAGGGAAATGAATTGCAGTGAATCTATAGATTGCTTTGGGTAGTATACTCATTTTCACTATATTGATTCTTCTGAGCCATGAACACGGTATATTTCTCCATCTATGTGTCCTCTTTGATTTCTTTCACCAGTGTTTTATAGTCTTCTATATATAGGTCTTTTGTTTCTTTAGGTAGATATATTCTTAAGTATTTTACTCTTTTCGTTGCAATGGTGAATGGAATTGTTTCCTTAATTTCTCTGTTTTCTCATTGTTAGTATATAGGAATGCAAGGGATTTCTGTGTGTTAATTTTATATTCTGCAACTTTACTATATTCATTGATTAGCTCTAGTAATTTTGTGGTGGAAAACAAAACATCTTAAAGAAGGAAAATCAACTAACTGCTTGTTTTCTTTGAGATATGAAGTGCCTGGCTGGGCTGTTTGAAAACTCAAAAGAAACATTCTTAATGTCAATTAACTTTTCATGTGCATCTAACTGGGAACTTCAAAGCTGGAGTCGGGTTTTTGTAAGCTGACACAACTCTGATCTTACCTGCCCGCCCCTGCGCCCACGCGCACAGCCACGCTGGTCTAACCAGGTGCACCGTGAAAAGGGCCGGGGGGTGGGGGTGGTCAACCCGGGAGGGTGGCTCTGCATCGGGATGGGAAGCACCAAAGGCCCTGAGAGCCACCCGCACATCACAGGTGTGGGGAGACGCCGTGCAGCTTCTTCAAGTGTGAGGACCACAATGTCTCTGGGGGTTCCCTTCTGTCAAGAGGACAGGAGGAAAAGCAACAGAAGAGGGGAGCCTACGCCAGACTGGCAGGATAATCCCAAGTCCCCAGGGTGCCCCCTTGTCCCCACTGTTTAGCAGGTTGGGAAAGAGGGTTCGGGGTGGGGGTGGAGTGTGGGAAGGCAGTGCTGTCTACATTGAAGATCTGGGCCAAAGATAGAGAGACCTGTCTGAGCTGAAACCAAGCCCTACAGGTTGGCGGGGCAGGGAGGTTTCCTGAAAGCTGGGGATCCTCCCCGCAGAGAGGACATGAAAGTAGTTCTTCTGACAGGAGGGCACAGCTGGAAAGGGGGCTGAAAAGCTAGAGATGAGGCGTGGCCAGCGAGGGGATGTCTGTAAAAGCTTTAAAACTTGTGCTGCACCTGTTCTTGGTCCCAAAGAAAACCTGTGTTTAGCATCAAGTTCTAAGTTCCTCCTCTTTCTACACTATGATGCACCTTGATTATTCAAAACATTATAGCCTATGTGTGTATACTCAGCCGTGTCCAACTCATTTGCAACCCCATGGACTGTACCCGCCAGGCTCCTCTGTCCATGGGATTCTCCAGGCAAGAATACTGGAGTGGGTTGCCATGCCCCTTTCCAGGAACCTGAGTCTCCTGAATTGACAGGAGGATTCTTTACCACTGAGCCACCTTGGAAGCCCACAGTCTACGTGGTGGCCTTCAAAAGGACAAAAGAGAAAGGGACTGACGGATGCCTGGCCTGCCCCCCATTTATCACTGGCTGCAAGTGGAAAAGAAGCAGAGAGCCAAAATCCAGAAGTTCCCCCACTAGGAACACAGTTCACACAAGCCCCGGGCATCCTAAAGAGAGGACAGACAACCACAGAAAGCAGCTTTTTGAGTAGACAACACACCTAAGACCTTCTCTTTTGCAACATAAACTAGAAAATGATCCTTAGAAGCATAAGTTGACAATTAAAGGACAATAAGTCTTCTCGTGGCATGTTTTTAACAAATCGTACTTTTTTGGAAAACTCATAATACTTGATCCAGTTCCCAAGTCTTTCCAATACAGTACCTTGAAAACTCTTTAACAAAGGCAAATTCTCAACTAAAAAAGAACTGGCTAAAGAACTATGACAAAGACAAGGAAATAAGAGCACAAAATTATTTTTATAAACCTCTGAAGTTACTTTCCATTGCTCCACAGTATGTCTGGGGAATGTATTGATATGTTATAGAGCATAAAATGATAATTAGGTAAGTTTTAAACACCCACTATCCCTGAAGGTGTAATAACATTCAACTTCCTGTTGAAGGATGGAGGGGACAAAAAGTGCTCACAGAACCGAGAAAGCTATCTTGAAACCAAGAAACGAGGCAGGAAGCTCTGTGTCATCAGTGGATCAGTTTGTTACAGGGTAACTTTCTCACATGGTGGGCCTGGGGTCAGGAGAGGGGGTGGCAACCTGGAAGTATTTGCAATCTGCACTCCTGGGGCGACAGGGACAACTTTACAGTTACCCTAGAGTGGTGGTAGGTGGGGCTTCCTTGGTGGCCCTGCCTGAGATGCAGGAGACTCAGGTTTGGTCCAGGTGGGGAAGATCTCCTGGCGAAGGGAATGGAGGTAGGTGCTTGGATAATGGAACGTGCATTTCTAAGTCAAGATTCACGAATGAGCAACGAGACTCACGGACTAACGGAGCACACAGGGCACCTGATCCTACTGATTACTAAACAGTTTCTAGTAACTGCAAAGCCCTTAACAACAGAGAAGTGACTCTCTGCACAGTTCAGTCCTGGGTCAGGGAGCGGATAGCACAGGATCGACTGTAACGGTACAAGATGGCATCAGTGATGCTAACGGCCATATATTTTTCCCAGAGAGAAATGACTCAGAGTAAATCTAATAAGTGGCAAGGAAACTGAAAGCCCACTAAAGCCATCTTCCTTTTCTAATGCATTAATAATTGACTTAAAGACTAAATGTTACAAGGCCCAAAATTCAATATCAGAAATTCATTAATGTATTAAACAAACATTGATTACTACATCAGATGCACTATGAAATATATTTCACCTTTTTCAAAGCAATAAAAAATAGGTGCACGACCTTTGGAAATAACTGTTAGGAAAAAATCATTTGGAATGTATTAATTTTATTTCTGAGAATAACAAATGAAATTACATCCTACAAAACAGAGGAATTGAGTCATCTTGAAGTTCATAGCCATCCTGGCAAAAGATGTGGTCAGTCACCTTCTCAGCAAGTTTGCAAAGATTCTTGGAAAGGATCTTAGCTGAAAATGTTCCCAAGTCCCCAGCAGAGGACCATTAGATGTGACTTCTGATCTAACCAAGCAGAACTAGTTATGACTCCTTCGTTCCAATCAATAAACTGTAACTGCAGTTACCATACTGTGTCATTGTTATCTGTCTACATCTTAATCTTGAACTTGACCATGAAATCCTTGACAAAGAAGACTGCCTTCTTTATCTTTGCTTCTCTACCACTAATGATAATACTAAAACCAGTATGATCTCACTGCAAATCCCTCTATCGAGATTCACTGTCTTTACAAATCAAAGGTCTGCAAAGTACAGTGGAGGATGAGGGGGTGAAATGCATCCCAAAGCCTGCGTGTGTACAGCCTGGGAGCTAAGCCTGTTTTTCACTTGTTTAAAGGTATGGGGTTGAGGTGGGAGGGAATCAAAGAACAGTAATATTTTGTGACATGTTAAAATTATATGAAATTCCAATCTCGAGTCTATAAATAAAGGGTTCCTGGAATGGAGCCACGCTCACTTGTTTCTACACTGCTTACCCCCGCTTTTGTGTGACAATGGCAAAGTCAGGTAGTGAAGAGAGAGACAGTGCAGTCCACAAGATCTACAGTATTTATTAGCTGCCTCTTTACAGGAAAAGTCTGCTGACCGCTGTTTACAGATTAAAGGAGGAAGAAAAGTGGCATACTCATTAAACATTTACTGAGGGGTTTACTCAGCAAACATTAGAAAAAAAGGAAGTATTAGACACTGTTACTGACTTTGCAGACAAGATTTAATACAATGTGTTAAGTGCAACTGGGGAAAGCGCTTGGGGAAGAGTGGAATGCAAATTCCAGGCAGAGAAAAAAGAATGAAAAAACTAGGCTCTGCAAAGTGGCTTGACCTGTGTAAAGACAGTGGAAGTGTTAGTGGCTCAGCCCGCCAGGCTCTTGTGTCCAGGAATTCTCCAGGCAAGAATCCTGGAGTGGGTAGCCACTCCCTTCTCCAGGGCTACTCCCCACCCAGAGACCAAACCCAGGTCTCCTGCATTGCATGTGGATTCTTCACCATCTGAGCCACCAGAGAAGCCCAAGAATCCTGGAGTGGTTAGCCTATCCCTTCTCCTGGGGATCTTCCCCAGCCAGGGATCAAATCCAGGTCTCCTGCATTGCAGGTGGATTCTTCACCATCTGAGCCACCCAGGAAGCCCCGTGTAAAGAACAGGGGGACCTGCCAAGAAGGCAGAAGCCAGGCAAAGTGAACCCAGGACACGGATGGTCAAGTACTTTGTGTGCAAAGTTAGATTAAATACTTTTACTTTGCTCATCGCTACTTCCTTGACTTCACTTTTCATATCTGAGAACTGTTTAATTACCGGAATATCCCATATTTCACTCAGAGAAGGCAACGGCACCCCACTCCAGTACTCTTCCCGGAAAATCCCATGGACGGAGGAGCCTGGTAGGCTGCAGTCCATGGGGTCGCTAGGAGTCGGATACGACTGAGCGACTTCACTTTCACTTTCATGCACTGGAGAAGGAAATGGCAACCCACTCCAGTGTTCTTGCCTGGAGAATCCCAGGGATGGGGGAGCCTGGTGGGTTGCACAGAGTCGGACACGACTGAAGCGACTTAGCCCATATTTCACTAGCCCTTTCACTCTAATCTCCAAACCTCAAACTTCCACCCACGGCACCACCCTCAGATTATGACTTTGACTGCTACTTTATTGAGCAACTGAAGCCATTGGGAGAAATTTCCTAAATGCCCCAGGACCCCTTCTATCCACCCACCTACAGCCATGCCAGAGGCAATGTAACCCATTTCAGCAAGTTACCATTTCTGCCTAAACTAGAGACTCTGTTTCCACTAGGTCTCTGAGCAATAAAGCCCAAATGGAATCTGGTGTTAATGGTACCTTTAATTTAAGATTTAAATTTTGGAAGAAGAGGTTAAGAACATCTTTGGCAGATGACTTGAAAGAAATTCCTGCCCCGCTACACATACCACTGGCTCCTCAATTAATAAAATAAAAGCACTACTGAAATCAAGCCCCTTAACGGGGGATAAATTATAAATGTTCTCTTCTTCTCTAGCATTTTAAAATTTACTGAAAGTAGTGTAATGATAAAAGAAAATAATAACCATCAATATGATTTAACCTAAATTTTTTGACAGTATTTCTCACTGAATGGGAAAATAATGCCAAGGTACCCACATGATAAGTCACACAGTACCTTTTCTTATACAGAGTGTTAGCTGCTCAGTTGTGTCCGACTCTGCAACCCCATGGACGGTCCATGGAATTCTCCAGGCAAGCATACTGGAGTCAGTTGCCATTTCCTTCGCCAGGGGATCTTCCTGACTCAGGGATTGAACCTGGGTCTCCCACACTGCAGGCAGATTCTTTACCATCTGAGCCACCAGGGAAGCCCTTTCGTATACATAACAGGTTCCTAAAAACTTGTGCTTAAAACTACCCTAATCTGGTTAATTCACACACTAGCAAAGATTCCAATTTATTAGAACGCTATGAAATTCTTTTATACAATCATCCCTCTCAAACTCAAGGGCAGAGGTTACAAATTGTATTTATTTTGGTATTTTTGGCACACAGTTTAGTATATGGAATATAAAAGACACTCAACTAGATCTGTATTAATAAATTTGTTCTTGCCTTGAATGTGAGATTTCCCTATACTAAATCCTGTCTGAAGGAAAATACACTTAAACAGCACATATTCGAGGATTAATTGATTTCCTAAAGGAAGTGAACCTTAAATATCCATTCCAAGGACTGATGCTGAAGTTGAAGTCCCAATACTTTGGCCACCTGATGCAAAGAATAGACTCACTGGAAAAGACCCTGATGCTGGGAAAGTTTGAGGGCAGGAGGAGAAGGGGTCGACAGAGAATGAGATGGTTGGACAGCATCATTGACTCGATGGAAATGAGTTTCAGCAAATCCAGGAGATGGTGAAGGACAAAGAAGCCTGACTTGCTGCAGTCCATGGGGTTGCCAAGAGTCGGAATACGACTTAGTGACTGAACAACAACAATAATGCCTTACAAGTTAGCGTTTAACCCAAACACCCCCAAAACCCTAACTGCCTAAATAATGTCCTTTTGTATGGAGTCTTCCCTAAAAACATGTAATATTGCTCTCTGGTTGGAAGCAAAAGAATTTTTGCTAAATTCCATGAGAATTTAGAGTCTGGCATCCCTGGGTTGGAATCTCAGCCATTCTTGCTAGTTGGGACCTAAATAAGTGACTTAATCTTTTGCGGGGACCGTTTTCCACATCTGCCCCGTGGAATAAAACCCCTCCGACCTCAGAAGGATGCCGGCGAGACTGAGTAAGATAATACTGAACCTCGCCTACGGCCGGGAGTCCAACATACCCTCTCTGACTCCCCTTCTGCTCCTGCAGAACCAGGACGTCCTCCCTGGAAAGTAGATTCTTCCAGACTTATTTATTTAGAAACGCCTTATGAATACATTATGACACATTCATGCAACAGAATACCAGGTAACTGTTAAAAAGTTACATATCATATGTACATATAAAACTCTTTGGCCAGGATATCAAAAGAGCCAGAGGTTAAAGCGTCTGCCTGCAATGCGGGAGACCTGGGTTCGATCCCTGAGTCGGGAAGATCCCCTGGAGAAGGAAATGGCAACCCACTCCAGTATTCCTGCCTGGAGAATCCCATGGACGGAGGAGCCTGGTGGGCTACAGTCCACGGGGTCGCAAAGAGTCGTTCACGACTGAACGACTTCACTCATCCACGCCTTGGGAGCCAGGAGCAACCTTGCTGCAGCTCCGAGAGCCTCCAGCCTCCTGAGCGTTCGCATTTTAAGTACTTTCACGCCTGGAGCCCGTCCTGGCGTTTTCGGAATGAGAATCGGGTGTTTCTCCCCTGACTGCGCCCGGGCTCTGCGCATCCCTCCGCAGTCCTCCTGAGGCGCGGGGTTGGGGGGCAACCAAGCCCCCAGGGGACCCCGTTCGGGGCCGGGTCAGAGGACCGTCCTTCTCCACCACGTCCCCTCCTAACGACGCCGGAGGATGGGGACCGTCCGGCCGAGCCCGGGGGCCGTCCCGCGGCCGGACGCCCCGAGCCCTGGAGGGGAGCGGGCAGCACCCCCACAGGACGCACCCTCGAGCCTCGGGGCCCATCCTGCCCCCCAGCGCCCGCTCGGCCGTTCCGCGCCCCGGACCGCCGGCTCGCCCGGACCCTCCTCGAGCCCTCACGCCTCCCCGAGGGGAGACAGCTCCAGGGCGGGGCCTCCCACGCCGCAGCCCCCAGCGCCCGCCTCACCTCACGGACGGGCCGCGGGGTCCGCGAGCACCTCAGCTTCTAACTGGATCCGAGAGTGCGGCCGCGCGCGCGCCCCCGACGCCGCAGGCCCGCGAGAGGCGGGGCGGGGCGGGCGCGGCGCCGGAAGTCGCGCTCCGCCCCGCGCCCGACGCACCTGGGGCGGGGCTGCCCGAGACGCGGCCTGCGGGCGCGCGCGCTCCCGCCTCTCGGCCCCGAGAAGCGTGTGGGCGGGGCTACGAGGAGGCGGGGTTACGGGGGGAAGCCCTGAGGAGGCGGGGTTACGGGGCGGGGCGAGTGGGCCCTCCGGGCCGCGCGTCTTCGGAGGCCCCTGCTCTTGGGATGTGCCTCCTCCGCGGAGACCTCGCCCCGCTCCCCTTGGAGGCTCAGGCAGAAACCACGGGTTGAGGTCAGGCCTCCAGTTTGAGCCCAAACCCTGCAGCCTCCTGGCGGGTGACTTTGGTGCACACTGCCCTCTTATCTGCCTCCTGAGTCACATACTTCAAGACTCCTTTATTTTCTGCTTCCCGGCTTTTGAACGGTCCTCTCCCAGGTTTTCCCAGGAGGCTCAGTGGTAAAGAATCCACCTGTCAATGCTGGAGACGCTGGTTCGATCCCTGGGTGGAAGAGATCCCCTGGAGGAGGAAATGGCAGTCACTCCAGTATTCTCACCTGGAGGATCCCATGGACAGAGGAGCCTGGCGGGCTCCAGTCCACGGGGTCATAAAGAGTCGGACACTACTGAGAACTCACTCATGTTCCCACATCGGCGTCCAGCAGCCCCTTTCTTCCTCCCGTCGCCCGCATTGGGTGCAAGGTGCCCCTGTCCCCACCAGACCCAGACCTAGGACATCTGGACGCCAAGGATGTGTCCTCCTGAGAGTCTGGCATGTGGCAGATCCTGACTCTTCCAAATGGCCCGAGACATATGGCATCTGTGGGAGGTTCTACACTGCAGTTATTTTTGGTAAAAGTGTAAACTGGTGTTCTGAGTTTTATTGCCCAAGTGACCTAAATGCTGGTCAAAATTATTGCAAAGGAAAGAAAAGCTCACAACAGACTTTGTCCCCTAGATTTCTGTAGGGTCACATTTCTTGGCACAGTTTTTCACTTTTGGGGAATTTAAGTTCTAAAAAAATTCCCTTGATCCTGTATACATCAAGTAATTTTTAAAAATCTTATCTTAGTTTTTCTGCTTCTTGAATTTAAACCAAATCTCCACCACAGCCACTCTACTAAGTTCTATCCCAAAAATACATAAATATGTATGTGTGTGTATATATATATATATCAAGAAAACAAATGTTATTTCTCCTATTTAATATGGATTAAATAGGAAATTCAAAGAGCTACAGTGAAATCCATGTTGGTTGAAAACCTGGCAGTGAGACATGGGAGAAGGGAGATAGAACGTCCTAGAAACTAGGACGTCGGAGAACCGAGGAGGACAAGTAGTGAAAACTATACATGATACATTTTTTTTTCTTGAAATATCCAAGACATTCTAGTTACAAATTCAGAAGAGTATATTCTTAATGCCCTAGGATTTGTGGGCAAGTGAATAAATGGAGGTCAAAAATAAATCTATTAAATAAACAAACCTACCTGTGAAAATGTGTTACTGAAAATATACATTCACCCCAATTCTCCAGCTGTACTTCTCACTAGTAGCTTCAACCAGCTTTAACGTCAGAAGTCTAGGCATCGTTTCTACCGCTCTTCTAGACATTTGTTTCCTGGTTTCTTACCCTTGCAATGTTCTCTGTCATTCAGTCTGCTCTTACTTCTACTCTTGCTTCAAGATACCATGACGAAAACCCTAAAAAGCTCATCACCCTAGACAAAACGATCTCACTTTTCTACTAGACACAGGCAACCCTCTTGTTCACCTGGTTTTCCTTATGTACTGTCCCTTCAATTGTATCGATACAGTCTGAGATTAACAACTTTTTTTCCTGCTTCCTTTTTCTTGATTTACTTCTAATTGAAGGATGATTACAATATTGTGTCGGCTTCTGCCATACATCAACATGGATCAGCCACAGGTTTCCATATAACAGGTGTTTCTTGTGCCAACTTAAATCCCCAGGTCTGTGCGCATGGTAACAGTGGGCAGTAAATGTTGCGGCTAACCCTGCTGATGAGAAAACGCGTCCAACAGTATGCAAACATTGTCATTAATATTTCCACGAAAGGTCACACCATGCACTGCACAAAATCTACCTAATAAAAGCAAGACGTTAAACCCCTCTCAGGGATGGATGAAAAGTTATGATGATAATACGGATTCTGGAATCCTATAACAGAGAGCATACTAAATAAGATCTTTTTAATAAAAAGACGACTGCAAAGTGATGCACTGGTCATGCCATGTTCCACCGTCTCTTTGAGCCAGCTGCTTATCAGCCTGCGTGTACCTGGTAAACAATTTATTCACATCATCTTGATCTACATTTCCATGGTTACCAGGTTCCAGGACTCAGTAAGTAACTGCAGGGACGATGTTCCTTTCTGAGACTCTGTCTCTAGGAAACAGCAAACAAGCTATACTGCCTGGTTGTCATGGTGGCAACCCAAATGCCCATTTCTCATTAATAGATTTCTAGACAAACAAGTCACATGGGAACACACAGCGTAGAAGCCATAGACCGAGATGGAACAGGTTGCTGGTCAAACAAAAGAAATGAGGACACAAAATTTTCATGCATTAATGTAGAGAAAAAGAATTTGTTTTGCTTGCTGAACACCAGGCCCGCTGCTGATGAACAAAGGAGTCTGTTTATGCTGCTTTTTTACTTGCTGGAGACCAAAGCCTTTCTTCATGGCTTTTTCATGCCAAGAATTTAAGAACAAAACTGCTAAGTTGTTAGGGCGTTTTTTTTTCTGACATCAAATCAGTACATTATTTTGCATGATATCAATACCCTGAAATTACACAATCCATTATGTAAATCTATTACTATGAAACAGTTTATTATTATTCTTTGTTTTTAAGCGCTTACCATTTCTACAAGCTAAAAAGAGTGCCGAGAGAGATGTGGTTTCTAAAGTCAGGGTTTAACTCTGGTGCAGCTTTGAAGAATTTCAAATCGGTAGTTTCTCCTAGAGCACAGCAAAACCAATCAAGAAACACAGCTTTGACCAACAAAGCTGACAGAGAATCTCTTTAACAATAGATTTAACGATAGTCTTGAAGGATAGATTTCCAAACTACCATCGTTACTGAATTTGTTTTCTGTTTCGGTGCTTTTTTGACCATGATGCATGCGGGATCTTAGCTCCCAGACCAGGGACTGAACCCACGCCCCTGAATTGGAAGGCAAAGCCTTAACCCCTGGACCGCCAGGGAAGTCCCCACACTGCCATCTTAAATGGGGCTGAGGTTGTTAATAAATGGCTTAGGGAAGTGACTAATGATTGGTGGAAGGTCAGACAAGGGAATGACTTCCAAAGGTAGTTTTAGTTCATTTGGCTTTTAATACTTGCTATTATTACTAATTACCATCATTGTTTTCATTACCTTGAGAAGGATTTCAAGTATTCTATTCTTTCTTTGTGTTTCCCCAAATGGAAAAATTACTCAATGAAGATAAATATTTGAAAACCTAGACAAATTTGATAGGTAAAAACTCAGTCAACCAACAGTTAACTCTGGAGTGGCTCATTGTCTTGCTTAGCAAGAACCCCAACTTTGCAGGGGAACCAAAAATGTCAACAAATCAACAATTATTCTAAGACCAAATAATAATAATAATATAAAGAGGACCCCCTGCTCCATTGTTAAACCACGTGGTGCAAACGATAAAGTACCATAGGAAAAAATCACTGAGAGCTAGAGTTACCAGGTGCCCCAGAGCGGACGATGGGCAGATAAATTTAACCAGAGTGGAGAATATATCAAAGGGCACAGAGAAATAGGCCTGCATAGGTTTTTATAAGCTCTGAATGATCAACTTACCTAAAGAATACTATATGCGCTGAAGAAGAGATGACTTAGTCTGTGTGTTCTCGCCCTCTACAGTACGGAAAACGGGCTCGAGTGCTGAAGGCAAACCAGCACAGGAAGAGAGCTGAAACTCCAGATGGCTGAGGAGACAGTAAGCGAACACCTATCTACTTCAAATAAGTTCATGTTTCTGGGCACAAATTACATCCCACAGCTGCTTATGGGAACCTGAGACCTACTGCATTGCTGATAAGCTCAGTGAAACTGAAAAAATAATAGATCATCAGCTTTCTAAAAAAAAAAAAATCATTAAAAGACAGTGAAAACTTGAAAACAGAAAAGTAAAACTCCAGAGTCCTTCATTAAATATATTTTATGAATGTTTAGTGGAGAAGGCAATGGCCCCCCACTCCAGTACTCTTGCCTGGAAAATCCCATGGGCGGAGGAGCCTGGTAGGCTGCAGTCCATGGGGTCACTAAGAGTCGGACACAACTGAGCGACTTCACTTTCACTTTTCACTTTCATGCATTGGAGAAAGAAATGGCAACCCACTCCAGTGTTCTTGCCTGGAGAATCCCAGGGACCGGGGAGCCTGATGGGAGGCTGTCTATAGCGTTGCACAAAGTCGGACACGACTGAAGTGACTTAGCAGCAGCAGCAGTAGCAGCAGCATGAATGTTTAGAAGAGAGTGGTTGCTAAGAACCAGTATAACTAAATTAAAGCTAAGTCATACTATTCTTCTGTTTTGATCCTCTCATTAAAAATGGGAATTATATAGTCATGACATAAGTTAATTTCAAAGCATTTAATCTGATCCTTCATGATGTTTGTGGATGAGGCTCTAAAATAAGGTTGTTGTTGTTGTGAATTTGCTAAGTCATGCCCAACTCTTTTGCAACCCAATGGACTATAGTACGCCAGGCTCCTCTGTCCATGGAATTACCCAGGCAAGAACCGGAATGGGTTGCCATTTCCTTCTTCTGGATCTTCTACCTAGGGATCGAACCTGCGTCTTCTGCATTGACAGGTGGATTCTTTACCACCGAGCCAACTGAGCTAAAATAAGGACTCAACATAATTATAATTAGGTACACTCAAAGTCTGTTGGATAACTGTAGCCAATTTTTGTTGATAGTTTTTGATAACTTACATAGGTTCGGATGTAGAAAATCATTTTCTGGTCAAATCACAGTATGAAACAAAACCTATATAGCATAAAAAACAGGACTGAAGGCAGTACTGGGGAACTAAATTATTTTAACAATTTTAACACTGAGCCAAAACCTAAATATAACACTTAACAGAAATATAGAAGACTCTTGAGAGTCCCTTGGACTGCAAGGAGATCAAACCAGTCAATCCAAAGGAAATCAACCCTGAATATCCATTGGAAGGACAGATGCTGAAGCTCAAACTCTAATACTTTGGTCACCTGATGTGAAGAACTGACTCATTGGAAAAGACCCTGATGTTGGGAAAGATTGAAGGCAGGAGGAGAAGTGGACGACAGAGGATGGGATGGCTGGATGGCATCACCGACTCAATGGACATGGGTTTGGGCAAACTCTGGGAGATGGTGATGGACAGGGAGGCCTGGTGGGCTGCAGAGTGGGACACGACTAAATGACTGAACAACAGCAAGGAACAGTGACTTTAAAGGACACCAGTGTGTTAGCTTATAGTCCTGCAGGTTAGAAGTCCACCACGTAGTTCCTCTGGGCTAACACTGAGGTGTTGGCCCAGCTGCATGTCCTGCTCGAGGCTCTGAGGCAGAGTCTGTGTCTGATCTCTCCTGTCCCTCCCTGCATCTTCATGGCCAGCAGTGGGGTCAGATCCTCAGCACACAGCCTGCTGACAGCGCTCCCGTCTTTCTCTTCTACTTTTAAGGATCCTTGAGATTACACTGGCCCCACCCAGATGATCCAGGATAATCTCCCTATTTTAAGGCAGGCTGATTAGCAAATGTAATCCTCTTTTTCCATGTGAAGTAACGTATTCACAGGTTCTGGGGGGTCAGGACGTGTATGTCTTTGGATGGATGGGGGCGTTATTCTGCCTATTCCGGAGGCAGGTGAATTCCAAGGGGGAGCCTGGCAAAGGGATCCTCAGGTGAAGCAAGGAAAGTGTTAAGAGATGTGACGGTCAGCTCCCCGAGTGGACTAGTAAACGCCCACTGGGCAGATACTAACACCTCTGGGTGGTGGTGACGTGGCTACACCAGCATCCAGACTATTTTGTGTTTCTGCAGCTTTTTTTTTGTTTTGTTTTTTTAACTGGAACAAATGTTGTTATTCAGTTGCTAAGTTGTGTCCAACTCTCTGTGACCCCGTGGACTGCAGCACACCAGACTCCCCTGTCCTTCACCATCACCCAGAGCTTGCTTAAACCCATGTCCATTGAGTTGGTGATGCCATCCAACCATCTCATCCTCTGCCATCCCCTTCTGCTCCTGCCCTCAGTCTTTCCTAGCATCAGGGTCTTTTCCAGTGGGTCGGCTCTTCCCATTAGGTGGCCAAAGTATTGGAGCTTCAGCTTCAGCATCAGTCCTTCCAATGAAAATTCAGGACTGATTTCCTTTAGGATGGACTGCTTGGATCTCCTTGCAGTCCAAGGGACTCTCAAGAGTCTTCTCCAACACCACAGTTCAAAAGCATCAATTCTTCGGCGCTCAGCTTTCTTCACAGTCCAATTCTCACATCCATACATGACTACTGGAAAAACCATAGCCTTGACGGACCTTTGTTGACAAAGTAACGTCTCTGCTTTTTAATATGCTGTCTAGGTTGGTTATAACTTTCCTTCCAAGGAGTAAGCGTCTTTTAATTTCATGGCTGCAATACCATCTGCAGTGATTTTGGAGTCCCCCAAAATAAAGTCAGCCACTGTTTCCACTGTTAAGGACTTGAAAATGCTAACGCACCAGAGATGACAAGTAAATGGGCTTCATGGGTGGAGTCAACATACAATGAAGAAATGCGTTTGAAGCAGGGGGACTCCCCTGGTGGTCCAGCAGTTAGGACTCTGCACTTCCACGGCAAGGAGCGGAGTGCGATCCCTGACCAGGGGACTAGATCCCACAGCCCCCCCACCCCAAAAAAGCTTTTTATCTACTAGTACTGGTTTTTTTTTTTAAGTTTTTTTATGTGGACCATTTTTTAAAGAGTCTTTATTGAATTTGATGCAATATTGTTTCTTTTTTTTTTTTTTTGTCTGTTTTTAGCTGGGGGGGATGTGTGGTCTAAGCTCTGGACCAGGGATGGAACTCGAACCCTGGGCAGTGGAAGTCAAAGTCCCAACCACCGGACCACTGGGGAAGTCCCTCTGCTCTTAATTTCCCTGAAAATATTCTTTTTTCATTTAAGCTTTACTGATATTAACTTTCAATATTTGTTCCTTGAACATTTCCACCACGTTCTCTTCATGAATCCGTCCCTTCAGTTTGTCAATCATACACGCGGGGTGCCTGTTATATAGCCCGTACATCTTATATATCCCTAAGCGTTAGGGATAGCAAAGTAAACACCAATAGCATGGACCAGCTGTTTAGGAGTTTAAATTGGACTGAGGTCTATCGACAAAAACGGGAAGTGGCAGGGGGGTGTGGTCAGAGCATCGAGGAGAGGGCGATGGTAAGACGACCTTAAGGGATTCATCTGGTACAGGCCCGAGAAGTCCAGAAGTCACTGTACATTATTAATAAGATCTGAAGGCAAAGATGGAATTAGGCTCAGGGAAGGAGAGGCCGTTACCTTCAGTATTTCAGCCTCTTCCTTCTTTACATTTTTCCTTCCCTCGACTCTCTCTACAAGCTCAACTAGATCCTGCTTTAAAGTTCCTTCCAAAAGACAATTGGATGTCAACTCCCTTAAGTGAAATTTTCAAAGGTTTCCTGTTTGAGAAGCCCTTTGTCTATCATCCATGTTTATCCAACCCCGTATTCTCTTATATCAATGATCAAATTTATTTCAGAACACTTGGTTTCTCTATCCAGTTAGGCATTTTTATTATGGGCACTTTTATTAGCTGATCATGACACAATTAAAAAGTGAAAAACACGTTTTCTGGTTTGGAGTTCCATTCCAGTGCTTATCTCCCTTGGCCGCTAGATGGCGCTCGCATGCCTGAGAGACAAAAATGCTGATTCCGTTTACCTTGGAAACAAGTGAACCTGAGCAATCAGGACCCGAGGAGAGGAAACAGCCCAGACTGCATTGTAGGTGTTTCTGGCTCTTAAATTTATCCTTAAAAAGTAAAACTGCACACCTCCCAATCAGTCCAGTGGTTAATACTCCACACTTTCAATGCAGGTTCCTCCCCTGGTCAGGAAGCTAAGATCCACATGCTTTGCCCTTTGGCCGAAAAACTAAATTAAAAAAAAGTAAAACAAGCATATTCCTTTCTTTCAGGAAAGTAAGAACAGTAAGAAATTTTAAATTAAAGTACATGCCCATCTTGTATCACCTCATCCTGACCCAAGCTTTATTTTCATTTCTTTTATTTTGACATTCTAGTAATATACTGTCTTGTAACATCCCAACCTGGCAAATGGGCTTCCCTGGTAGCTTAGCTGGTAAAGAATCCTCCTGCAAGGCAGGACACTTGGGTTTGATCCCTGGGCTGGGAAGATCCCCTGCAGGAGGGCATGGTAACCCACTCCAGTATCCTTGCCTGAAGAATCCCAGGGACAGAGGAGCCTGGTGGGCTATACAGTCCACGGGGTCACAAAGAGTTGGACCCGACTAAGCCACCTGGCAAATGGCACTACTTGCTATTCTCTGTTTGTGTGCCCCCTCTCTCCCATCTTCTTGGCTAAACGGAGGCTTTTCTCTCCATCTGGAAGCCCCACTCCCTCCCTCCTAATCCCCCACCTCCGTTATACTATTAGAAACCTCACTCATTCTCCCAGACACACTTCAAGTGGTCCCTCTTCCAGGACACCACTACTGCAAGAAGATGCTTTCTTTGGGTTCCGTTTCCCCTCTTTTAGCAAGCTTACTGTTTTGTTTAATAATAAATGTAGCATGTATCGCTGCACCATGATATGCACTTCTCTAGCACTTAAAGATTTTCTGCCTTACGATTATTTATGAACAGTTTTTTATCTCTGGGCTATAAAATGTTTGCCTCTTCCGTGTGGAGACTCTCTCAGTCATCTTTATATTTCCTTAAGTATTTGTGTGCATGCTCAGTCGCTGAGCATGTTGGTTGACTGAGTGGTGTCTGAATCTTTGCAATGCTACGGACTGCAGCCCACCAGGCTCCTCTGTCCAGGGGATTTTCCAGGCAACAGTACCAGAGTGGGTTGCCATTTCCTCTGGATCTTCCCGACCCAGGGATTGAACCTGCATCTCCTGCATTGGCAGGCGGGTGGATTCTTTACCACTGAGCCAGCTGGGAAGCCCTCATGAAGTATTTAGCACAGTATTATTTACTAAGTTGATTTCAACAATATCCATACATTTCGTTGCCCAGAACCCTTAAGAATCAAAGTGAGATGATGATTCTTCGTGACAGTCTCTTGAATAATTTGGATAAAGTTCATTAGCAGGACATGCAGAACCGAATCATCTTTCCATCTAGAAATGACATCATGACATGAGACACCAATGTTTTAGAAATGACAGGAGCAGTGTAACTATTTTAAAACATAAAGGTGAGCTCAAAAGAGAGAAAGCAACAGCTTCAGATGCTAGAAATGAAGAAATTCAAATTCACAGTAGTAAAAAGGTCCAGGAATTGAGGTTTTAACTCCATGTCGATGTGACCCTCGAGCCACTTAATGAGAAGCTGGAGATGAAATTCCTGTATAAATCAGGATGATGCTGAGGCTGAAACTCCAGTACTTTGGCCACCTCATGAGAAGAGTTGACTCATTGGAAAAGACTCTGATGCTGGGAGGGATTGGGGGCAGGAGGAGAAGGGGACGACAGAGGATGAGATGGCTGGATGGCATCACTGACTCCATGGACGTGAGTCTCAGTGAACTCCGGGAGTTGGTGACCGACAGGGAGGCCTGGCGTGCTGCAATTCATGGGGTCGCAAAGAGTCGGACACGACTGAGCGACTGAACTGAACTGAACTGAAATGTTGCAACAAACAGGTGACTATAAATTTTTAACTTGCATACTTGATTTTGCAATACCTGAAATTAACCAGTGATTGAACCTCCTCTCAGAAAAACCAGAATTGAGAAACACAGAATGTTTCAACTGCAACCTCCCTTTTTTTCATGTCACAACATTTTAATTTTCTTCATTAGAATGCATTATTTCTTAAATCAATATTCTCCTGCATCAGTGATCAAAGTTATAATGTACGATCAAAGTTGGTTGTACAAGAATCAACATTCGTTTATTGTAGTTTCCCCCAACATGTAAAATTGGACCTCCGCTCAGGATGTTGCCAAGCTTATTCTCTCGCAGCAGCCTCGGTTGGGTAGGGAAAGTACTCGTTCCCATGAAAATTCCAAGTCCCGATCTTTGGAGGTCCAGTTTTACATGTTGGGGGAAACTACAATAAACGAATGTTGATTCTTGTACAATCAACTTTGATCGTACATTATAACTTTGATCACTGATGCAGGAGAATATTGATTTAAGAAATAATGCATTCTAATGAAGAAAATTAAAATGTTGTGACATGAAAAAAAGGGAGGTTGCAGTTGAAACATTCTGTGTTTCTCAATTCTGGTTTTTCTGAGAGGAGGTTCAATCACTGGTTAATTTCAGGTATTGCAAAATCAAGTACGCAAGTTAAAAATTTATAGTCACCTGTTTGTTGCAACATTTCAGTTCAGTTCAGTTCAGTCGCTCAGTCGTGTCCGACTCTTTGCGACCCCATGAGTTGCAGCACGCCAGGCCTCCCTGTCGGTCACCAACTCCCGGAGTTCACTGAGACTCACGTCCATGGAGTCAGTGATGCCATCCAGCCATCTCATCCTCTGTCGTCCCCTTCTCCTCCTGCCCCCAATCCCTCCCAGCATCAGAGTCTTTTCCAATGAGTCAACTCTTCTCATGAGGTGGCCAAAGTACTGGAGTTTCAGCCTCAGCATCATTCCCTCCAAAGAAATCCCAGGGCTGATCTCCTTCAGAATGGACTGGTTGGATCTCCTTGCAGTCCAAGGGACTCTCAAGAGTCTTCTCCAACACCACAGTTCAAAAGCATCAGTTCTTCAGCGTTCAGCTTTCTTCACAGTCCAACTCTCACATCCGTACATGACCACAGGAAAAACCATAGCCTTGACTAGACGGACCTTTGTTGGCAAAGTAATGTCTCTGCTTTTGAATATGCTATCTAGGTTGGTCATAACTTTCCTTCCAAGGAGTAAGCGTCTTTTAATCTCATGGCTGCAGTCACCATCTACAGTGATTTTGGAGCCCCCAAAAATAAAGTCTGACACTGTTTCCACTGTTTCCCCATCTATTTGCCATGAAGTGATGGGACCAGATGCCATGATCTTTGTTTTCTGAATGTTGAGCTTTAAGCCAACTTTTTCACTCTCCACTTTCACTTTCATCAAGAGGCTTTTTAGTTCCTCTTCACTTTCTGCCATAAGGGTGGTGTCATCTGCATATCTGAGGTTATTGATATTTCTCCCAGGAATCTTGTGATTCCAGCTTGTGCTTCTTCCAGCCCAATGTTTCTCATGATGTACTCTGCATATAAGTTAAATAAACAGGGTGACATTTAAGAACACTCAATTCTTTCCATCTGCCTGCAATGCAGGAGACCTGGGTTCGATCCCTGGGTTGGGAAGCTCCCCTAGAGAAGGAAATGGCAACCCACTTCAGTATTCTTGCCTGGAGAATCCCATGGAGAGAGGGAGCCTAGTAGGCTACAGTCCACAGGGTCGCAAAGAGTTGGACACGACTGATCGACTTCACTTTACTTTCACTTTCAATTCTTTAATAGCAAATGGAAGACACAATTAATAGATACAAAGATACGTTGCTACAGAATATATGGATACTGAACACACAAACAGAAAGGGATGGACCGACCAGGAAAGTAGATTCATGAGACACACAAGACACCAAAAACCCGTGGAGGTTTACTGTGGCCCCCTGCGTTCTCTGCTCAAGCCACTTGGATAAAAATCCATGGATGCTCAGCAAGTTATCAGCGATGGGTTACAACTGTAGCTAGACATCCCAGTTGCTAAGTCTGGTAGAGAAAGGATGAATTGGCTCCAGACACGTTCCATCTGCTCTTCCTCAACGCTGGTCCTCCCAGCCACAATGTTAGCAGAGAAAGATGATGCAGAAAAATGGGAGACAGGCCACCTGAGCATTTCCTAACAGAGGATTCAGGTAACCTGGTCCTTCTGTCTCAACTGCAGCCCTCCCTAAGGACACCCTGAACACACTCTTTTCCCTTGCCTCTGCTGTTGGCTTTAAATGGATCCAGCAAACCATGGGCTTCCAGCATCTTAATTTGCTCTGTGAGCCTTTCTGAGCAAACCCCTTGGTAGTGAGCTTGGAAGCTTCCATTGCATCACGAGAATTCCCCAGGGCATACCACTAAGGAGAGATAAACATGTGTGTGCGCATGTGTTCAGTCCTCTCTGACTCTCTGTGACCCCCTGGACTAGCCCGCCAGGCTCTTCTGTCCATGGGATTCTCCAGGCAAGAATACTGGAGTGGGTTGCCATTCCCTTCTCCAGGGGATCTTCCCCACCCATGGATTGAATCCAGGTCTCCTGCATTGCAGGCGGATTCTTTCCTGTCTGAGCCACCAGGGAAGCCCATATATATATATATGACTGTTATGACTGTTTAAAAAAAAAACTGGCATTTTTCACATTGCAGTGGGCACAGAGGAAGAATTAAATTTGAGCCTAATTTAATTCCAAGTACATTACACACTTAATTATATATTTTCCCGTTCAATGTAAACAGCATTCGACATTTAAGAAATTAGAATTGCTATACCTGCACTTCTAAATTGAACAAAACAAGCATCGCTGAATTGACTTTTATAAAGAACCACAAGAGTTTTGTTTTGTGTTTTTTTTTTTCCTGAAATAGCACATTCTTCTATATGAAGAACTGGAATTTTTACTCTATATCCTGCCCACTCATCACTCTGCTCAGATTAGCATTTCAATTCCTCAACTCAGAGGTCTGCTGTTATTGTTGTTTCTATTTATGGCAGACGAAAGCCAGTACTGATGCTATAAAAATAACATTAAGATACAAACTCAAAGCTCATAAGAAAAACTTTCTGTGTGTACTTGGTTGCATAAGTTGTGTCTGACTTTTTGAGACCCCCATGGACTGTAGTCCACCAGGTTCCTCTGTCTGTGGGATTCTCCAGGCAAGAATACTGGAGTGGGTTGTCATTCCCTTCTCCAGGGGATCTTCCCCACCCGTGGATCAAAGCCAGGTCTCCTGCATTGCAAGCAGATTCCTTACTATCTGAACCACTAAGATACAAATACAAAGTTCTTAAGAAAAACTTTCTGAGCTGAGGGCATCTCTAGCTGGGTTTTCTATACAAAAGTCCCTTAAGATTGACTTTCAAAATATCCTTTGACATTGGATCACTCTCTTTCACTCACTTGGTCAACCCGAGTGAATGTAATTTTCTCTTTCCTTTGTTGGATGATCAGCTGTGCAGGCCACCCTTCCACAGAAATGCAAACCGCTTTAAGAAGGCCCAGGGGAGCAGAACTGCCCTTGAAACGCTAAAATGGGGAAAACAGCTTGAGAATGTTCTGAAGCTCGACTGACGTGAAAGATATTTTCATCTGCACTCGCTTGGTGCCAGCTCCAGGCAAAGTCAGGGAAACAGAGCACAGTGTACTGTAAAGTAATCCTGAATGGAACAGGTGAGCCACAAACGGAGAATGGAAAAGTGAGTCAGACTCACGCCACACCACCCGGAACCCACCCTCAGGAAGAACCGTCCCTGGCAAGAACTGGCGACATTCTGCTCCTATTTCACAGCAAACGAACCTAACGCTGGGAAGGTCTGCTTCCGTGCGGAGTACAGTATGATGTTCTCAGCACAGAAGCAGACACAGAATGAACTGAGTTCTCAGTTCCAGTCTCTAAGTTCCTGATTTCTGCTGTAAGCCAAAGCAAAGGAAATTTTTGTTCAGGGAACAGTCACAACTGAAGGAGAGAGCACTCTGCTCGTAAGGGCTGCGTTTAAACACCTGATAAAAAGTCACCGAGGGAGAGTGTAGCTTCTGTGTCTGTGACAATCTTTCTGTCACTCTTTCCTAACAAAAAGACATCTTTTGCTGCAAAATAGGTCACGGCTTTACACTGAAGAAAGCCTATGTGTGCACGCGTGCGCTCGGTCGTGTCCGACTCTTTGTGACCCCCGTGGACTGTAGTCCGCCAGGCTCCTCTGTCCGTGGAACTCTCCAGGCAGGAATAACGGAGGGGGTTGCCGTTCCCTTCTCCAGGGGATCTTCCCTACCCAGGGATCGAACCTGCGTCTACATAAATCTAATTTATTCAGCTGGGGCTGCTGAATGGAACACACAACCAGCCTCTTCTTTTTTTTTTTTTTTTTCTCTTGGTTTGCATCTAACATGCTATGCTTTGCCTTATTTTTGACATTGGGATCCTCCAATTTTCTAAACACAGCTGAATTTCAAGCTTCAGTGGAAATAAAGACGCACCTGACTTACTACAGCTGGAGAAAGCTCTTCCCGCTCCTACCCTTAAGCTGGACTCGGTCCCTTCTGAAATTAAAGTTTCACTAGGATGACGAAAAGTTTGGCATGAAACTACAATGAGAGGTTCGCACTCCTGAACTGGTTTCTCTTTGATCTGACGCCTCTGTTCCTCACCTCTTTCTACAGAAGCACATTCAGAAATAATTTATATGTATTTGCACCGGCAAGTGATAAATGCAAATACTCCAAAATTATTTTATGTTTTACCCTTACATAATAAATACCATCATGCTTTCATTTTTCAAGAAAAGGGTGGTTTTGTTCTGAAGCAACAATCTGTAGGCTTTTTGGTCTCTGAGTTATTTTACACTTTTAGGACAGCATGGGTACCCTAAAGAACTTCTGTCTCTTTGAGTTATAATAATCAAGTCTTCATGTTTTGGAAACTGAAACACTGAAAAGTTATTTGATTGGCTTGAAGATAGCGCCAATGAACACATTGCATATTAACGTTAATGTCATCCTAGTTTAATGAGTATTATTTTGATATTATACCCTAACAAATGTAGAGCTGACTCATTGGAAAAGATGCTGATGCTGGGAAAGTTGAGAGCTGGAAGAGAAGGGGGTGGCAGAGGATGAGATGGTTGGATGGCATCACCAACTCGATGGACATGAGTTTGAGCGAGCTCCAGGAGATGGTGAGGGACTGGGAAGCCAGGCGTGCTGCAGTCCACGGGGTCACAGAGTCAGACACAACTTAATGACTGAACGACAACAAGGAACTACTATCCCAAAATGTCAGGTTGTTCCAGAGTATAATTAAGCACTAAACTTTGGAAGTGAATTTATCTGCTTTGATTTATTATACCCGAGTCTCAATAAAAGCCACGAAATATTAAAAATTATAACAAAATTGTCTCAATTCTGATGGGCCAGCTTCTCTGGTTTACCCATCACCTTCACCTACAGTATCAGAGTTCTTGTTTACCTGGTGTGTAGTTTGCCATGGACTGAGCCTGGTGGCCCACAGTCCACACGTTCGCCAAGAGTCGGACACGACCGAGCGACTAAACACACTTGGTCCACACGCAATCTGCCTACGAAGCAGAGTCTGCCTCTAACAGAAATACTTTTCTTCATTTTTATTGACTTTATTATGGACTTGATCATTCAAGAAAAAGAAACACAAAGATCCTCGATTACAAAGAGCTAAGGTTCTGTACATAATGCTATGCCCATGCTTTTTAAAAATGTATTTACTTATTTAATAAAAAACAGAAATGAATTTCTCACATACTGTATTTTTGAGGGGCCACTTCCTGGTTATAGATGGCCAATTTTTTATTGCTTTTTTTTTAGGTCACGCTGCGTGGCTTTCGAGATCTCAGTTCCATAACCAGGGATTGAACCTGGGCCGTGCAGAGAAAGCGCAGAGTCCTAATCAATGGACGGCCAGGGAATTCCCATCTAAGCTTATCTTTAAATGTTACATTGTCCCATTGATTAAGTAGTTTCTCAGACTCCCATTATTCTATCTTAATTAAATCCCCAAATTTCTTTTGACAACATTTTTAACAGCCTTCCCACAATTGGATATGAAATATAGATGTTTTAAAAATTCAGGCTATCTTTTATAATAAAACTATCTTTGACATTTCCTAGAGGGCCTCTGGAAAAGCACAAAGGTCTATTACTTTATGAAGAGAGAGATGCTAGAAATAATTCGGTTAAGTTTGTTTGATGTGTTACAATAGGAAGAGTTGCACAGGAATGTTTCTCAAAGTAGAAGTGCACAGAGCCTAGCCTAGGTTAGATATGTCTAAGTATACTCTTACAAATATTCCTGAAATCAAATGCTTTATGGTTAAAAAGAAGAAAAGTCCTGGAAATTTGTTAATGCCTTTGTTGATCATGTTTTACACAGACAGTGAAAACAGACAATCAAAATTCTCAAGAAATAGTAATTTAATGTTCCCTGATAGAGAAATCCAGTACTTTTCATTATAATATTATAGTTCAGTTCAGTCGCTCAGTCGTGTCCGACTCTTTGCAACCCCATGAACGGCAGCATGCCAGGCCTCGCTGTCCACCACCAACTCCCGGAGTCCACCCAAACCCATGTCCACGGAGTCGGTGATGCCATCCAACCATGTCATCCTCTGTCGCCCCCTTCTCCTCCGGCCCTCGATCTTTCCCAGCACCAGGGTCTTTTCCAATGAGTCAGCTCTTCACATCAGGTGGCCTGAGTACTGGAGTATCATGGTGACAGTAATGAATGACGGACCAAGGCTTGGATCAAAGTGGTTCGGAGGTGGTGACAAAAGTCAGTTTTGGACAAATGCTGAAGGTGGAGCCTACAGCTTCGTTCGTGGACTGGATCTTCCCACGTGAGAAAAAGAGGGGCTATGTGCACTCTGCCAGCTAAACATGGAACTCGGAAGGTCTCTGCATTTACTGAATTATTAATACTAACTCAGGACCTAAAAGTCATTTTTCTCTTCTCTAGAATTAATCCCAGTGTCATTTAACCTCTATAGTCTGTGTCCTTAAGTCCCCATTCACAATTTTAATAGCTTTTTTACAGACCCAAAGTGTTCAATATAGCATTCAGACAGTGGCCTCGAAAACTCATCCTGGTACTGGAAGGAAAACCAACCCGAATGGCAAGGACAGAGACGAGATTTCACAGCAGCCCCTCCTACATTTCTGATTTTCCCAAACTCAAGATGGACCTGAAGAGAAAAATCTCATTATGTTGGGAAATTCTGTGTCCTTGCCAGCACAGTGATTTTTTTTTTTTTTTTTTTTTAAGCCAAGTGTGTATTCGTCCAGGACAGAAGATCTCTATTCCAAAGAGAGATTGCAACACCCTTTTTCCTTGTTCACCAGATGTGCTCCAGCCTTAGGTCATGTAATAGCTAAACAGTCTTTCCCCAACACTGCTGCTGACTGATTAATCACGATTTTGATCAGAGGAGTGCTTTCTCCAAGTCAGAGGGAATGGTTCTGGAATACGGACATAGAGTAAGTCCAAGAAACACAGTTCTGTGGCTCAACAGCCTTCACGTATTCCCCACGACAGTAAGTTATCCTATCTGTTTACTTACTGTTATACGGGCAGGCAGGTCTCATTTTATCATGCTTCCCAGATATTGCACTTTTTCTTTTCTTTACAAATTGGGAGGTTTGAGGCAACTCAGCATCCATCGAGGCAATCGGTGTCATTTTTTCCAACAGCAATATTTAAAATTCAGTTATCTACATTACATATCTACATAAATTACCTATTTGTTTTAGATGTAATGCTTTGCACACGTAACAGACGACAGTATCGTGTAAACATAGCCTTTATTTTTAGATTAATTTGTGCTTTTATTTGCCAGTATAATTTAACTGCAAACATTTCTGATGTAAAAAATACATTTAACATCACAATCCAACAAGTGAAAGTGAAAGTCGCTCAGTCGTGTCCGACTCTTTTCGACTCCATCGATGATACAGTCCATGAAGTTCTCCAGGCCAGAATACTGGAGTGGGTAGCCTTTCCCTTCTCCAGGGGATCTTCCTAACCCAGGAATGGAACCCAGTTCTCCCACATTGCAGGCGGATTCTTTCCCAGCTGAGCCACAAGGGAAGCCCAAGAATCCTGGAGTGGGGAGCCTATTGCTTCTCCAGGGGATCTTCCTGACCCAGGAATTGAACTGGGGTCTCCGGCCTTGCAGGCGGATTCTTTACCAACTGCGCCTCGGGGAAGCCTGGATCCAACAGACATACACACACATAAAAGTGAAACAAAAGTCAAGTCGAAAACATCTACCCTGAGTGTTATTTATGTTTTTTGAGACTTTTTGTTAAAGCAGTTTTAGGTTTACAACAAACTTGACAGGAAGGTATATAAAGTCCTCATTTACCCCCTCACGTGCATAACCATTATCAACAGTTTCTTTCTTTTAAAAAAAATAATTATTTTAATTGGAAGCTAATTACTTTACAATATTGTAGTGGTTTTTGCCAAACATTAACATGAATCAGCCACGGGTGTAACAGTTGCTTTTTAAACCAGAGATAAACTGCATTGACACTTCACCATCCCCAAGGTCCTCATAAACATAACTTTTACATGTACTGGAAAACCAAAACATCCATGTGACCCATTTTATTCTAATATTCGCTTTATTTTAGTGGTCACGTTATCCCTGAGGTCTCCCTATCTTGGCAATGTCAATCTGAATAAGCAGATCACTGGATTTCCAGGACTTTCCCACTTGTGAAAGTATGTTACCTCAGGCTGTGTTGATTAGCTGTGTTTACATTCCAGTAGCTGAAGAAACACTGCAACCAACTGATTTGTTTTTACACATATGAATCAAAACTGAACATGACTTGACTTTCCATTTAAATACTGTAGCACTCAGGTTGGTGTTCTGTTGCATTAAATGTCAGGCACGTCGTTAATTTGCCGTATCAGTGTTCAAGTCTGTAACTGAAGTAATCTCTTTGATCATGTGTCCTTAAGGCAGGGGAATACCCTGACTTAATTAAAAAGAGAACTTCAGGTGATGAGTATGTCTTTGCAGAGAATGTCTCCTTGCAGATACAGTGAATCAAAAACAACAATAATCAATTCAGTGAAATCTTAAGGTTAGAAGAAACATTTGTAATTTTAAAATGAATATACCATTCGTGTCATTAGGCAATGTGAGTTCATTACATTTGCTCTGATGGGATAAAATAAGTTTTCTGATACCAACATAGCCCTTGATTTTATCCTGAACTATGATCTTAGGGAATTCTCGTAACTGATAACTGCTTCAGTTTATTTTTATCATAGTGAAACTGAGTCCCCCTAAAATAGAGTTCCCTTGCCAAGTTTATGATTAACTTCTTTATCCAAAACTGAATTCCTTTTCTTGTTGCATTCTAGTTCCCCTCAGGATTGAGGGGTAGCAAAGAAAGAGGGGGATTAAAATTGAGCAAGACCCTGCAGGGCCCACCTGGGTACAAAGGCCCCCAGGTACCCCCACTTCTTGTTTGCAGAAAGAGCCGTTGATCTCCTAGGCATTCTGAGCTCCAAGGAGCAGACTCGAGCAGTTAGTAATTAGGAAGGTGAGGGAACGCAGAAATAAGGAAAAGCGGTCAGGGAGTAAAAGGAATGGCGGCTTAAACAACAGTTCAGGGATGGGTGCAATGGATAAGAACCCTCTGCCAATGCCAGGGATGTGGGTTCGATCCCTGGTCCAGGAAGATCCCACATGCCGCAGAGCGACTAAGCCTGTGAGCCGCAACTACGGAGCCTGTGCTCTAGAGCCGGGGACCGTGACTCCTGAGCCCTTGGGCCACACGCCCTAGAGCTGGTGCATCCCAGCAAGAGAAGCCAGCCCAGTGAGAAGCCTGTGCGCAATAAAGAGAAGCCCCACAATAAAGAGGGTCCCTGCTCACTAGAGAAAGCCCCAGCAAAGCAGTGAACACCCAGCACAGCCAGCAATAAACAAAAAGCAAAATTATTAAAAACAAAAAACAAGAGCTCAGTGATAAAACAGACTCCGAGCTCCTCCTCTGGGACGTACAGAACAATCTGACACTTTGGAGTCATTCTGTAGATACTAAGCCACCCGCCTCCCTTGCCTCCCCACCCTCTGCTCCCCCCGCGCCACCGCCCCCGACCCAGGTGGAGGAAGGTGCAGGCACACGGAGCCCTGGCTGGTTGGGACAAAAAGGATGATGATTAAGATTCCAGAAACATCACCCTGTGACCTCACTACCAACCAAACAGAAAGGCGTGCACCCTGCAAGCGTCACTGGAAATGCTGCCTTTAAAGGAAACCTTGCTTCTTCAAAAGCCATAGGGGAGTTTGGGCCTTCTGAACAGAAGCTGCCTGTCTTCCTTTCAGGGTGGCCTGCAATGAATGCTGGACTTCCCTTCACCTCAGCCCAGGGTCAGCAGACTGGCTTTGCTGTGCAAGCTGGAAGTGCCTGAAAGAATCTGCCTGCCAACGCAGGAGATGCGAGTTCGATCCCTGGGTCAGGGAGATTCCCCTGGAGGTGGAAATGGCAACCCACTCCAGTATTCTTGCCTGGCTGGCTACGATCCACTGGGCCGCAAAGAGTCAGACACGACTTAGTGACTAAAAACAACAAACAGCAACAGAAATGCCTGGAGATGCAGAGGCTCAAGAAAAACAACGCCTGGAAAAATACGCAGTGGAGTTTGCAGGGTACTCACTCCACTGCTCACAATTCTGCCCCCGGCAGAAGTCACCCTCTTGCTGAAGATGCATTAACAATGTGGGGGAAATAAAAGAAGAAACGGCAAATCAATGGATCTAAAAAATGAAGTCGAACTTTCAGCTGCCCTACCTTTTGCCTCCCAGCCTACTTTACCATCTAAATAGATAGACTTTGCAAAGCAGAGTGAAAGATATTTTATTTTAGTATGTATTTCTATGTTACTCCATGGAACAAAGAAACCTGAGCTGACGATGATGAAAGATATAGTTTGGATAAACTGCTTTACAAGGAAGGAATCCTGTTTAGAAGCTTATTACAGGCTGGAACTGGTTGGCTGCAAGTTTACTGCACCCTTGGAACAGGTTTTCTAGGAACAAGACTGGCTTTCATCAAGCTATACGGAGGTTGTTGGAGAAGATGGAGACAGAAGGATTGAAGGGGCAGGAGAAACATCGTCAAAGAATTTCTCTCCCTAGATGTCATGAGCAAGATAAAACGCACAAAACAAAGAAGTCAGTTCAACCAACATTTATGAAACGCGATGTGCCAGGAGCTCTTTTAGCCAGAAAAATCTCTGCTGCCCTCGTGAAGCTTACCTTGGGAGGCAGCAGAGCAGGACAGAGTCTGTGAATCAAATGAAGAAGTACATGTGCTGTATATTAGAAAGTGACAGATGCCAGGGAGGAGAGACGAAAACAAGGATTCAAAGAGCTCGATCAGAGAAGGTCACTTTGAGGGGATGTGTGAGCAAAGGTTTAAAGAAAGAGAAGAGGCAAACCCTGGGCAGAATAGAAGAATAAAAGGCCCCGAGGCAGGGAACCGCTGGGGAGCCTGGGTACCAGCAAGGAGGCCAGCAGGTCTTGGTAGGAAGAGCTCAGAGGAGCGAACTGGACCAGGTCGGGGCTGAAACAGGGATGAGGACTCAGGCACAGCCTAAGGGCCAGCCAGGCTGGGAGAGGCTGCAGCTTTCCCTCTCTGAAGATGGGGGGCGGGTCCACTGGGGAAGTGAATGGAGGAGTGTAACCTGGCAGGTTTGAAAAGGACCACGGAGCTGGGGATGGGGGAGGACAACTCAGAACAGCCAACAGGAAGTCTGCGCCAGTGGTAGAGAACCCGCCCGCCAGTGCAGGAGACGGGAGATACGGGGCTCAGTCCCTGGGTCGGGAAGATGCCCTGGAGGAGGAAACGGCAGCCCACGCCAGTATCCTTGCCTGGAGAATCCCATGGACAGAGGAACCAGGCGGGCTGCAGTCCATGGGGTCACAAAGCCACAGGACTGAAGTGACTTAGCTGCATGTAAGAGAGAGAAGCATTTAGTTTAACTCCCGGGCTTCCCCACCCAGCCCCCTGTAGCCAAAAAGCCATCCTGAAAAATCTCCCCCACCCCTAAACCTGGATCACGTTGAGTGGGTTCACTTTACTTTTTGTCTCTGAGGATTAGTAAAACAGTTTCTTTTGGGTTCTGCACCCAGTTCCAACGAGTGGGCAGGGGGCAGGGGTCCTCATCACCAAGCAGCACTCAGGGTGCCAGCTGGGGGCACTACGGCAATCTCGACACGACAGGCACACCTCCCCTTGCTGCACTTGTTATTTTCTACAGGTTGAAGGTTGTTGGCAATCCTGCATCCAGCAAGTCCGCGGGCACCATTTCTCCAGCAGCATCTGCTCAGCGTGTGTCTGTGCATACGTTCTGGTCATTCTCACGTCTATGCCACGTTTTGGTCATTCTCACAGTATTTCAAAGTTCTTCATTATTATAATATTTGTTAGGCTGATCTGTGATCAGTGATCTTTGCTGTTACTACTGCAAAAGATGACTTGCTGAAGGCTCTGGTGATCGGTCACAATCTTTAATAGCAATAATATATTTTTAAATTAAGGCATGTACTTTTTAAGGGCTTTCCATGTGGAACCATGGTAAAAAAATCCATCTACCAATGCAGGAGACGCAGATGTGGGTTTGATCCCTGGGTCGGGAAGATCTCCCAGAGAAGGAAATGGCAACCAACTCCAGTATTCTTGTCTGGAGAACCCCATGGACAGAGGAGCCTGGTGGGCTACCGGCCATGGGGTTTGTAAGAGTTGGACACGACTTAGCGACTCAACAACAGTAACTTTTTAAAGACATCATGCTATTGCACACTTAGTAAACTGCAGTATAAACATAGCCTTTTATGGGAAACCAAACATCCGTGTGACTCACTTTCCTGTGGTAATCAATTTATTGTGGTGACCTGGAATTGGACCTGCATTACCGCTGTGGTCTGCCTGTACCTTCCTGGAGACAGCGTGAGAGTCCATGGGATTCCACAGAGGAAGGGCTCCGAGCCCCAGGACCGTCCTCCACTTCAGGTGCCAACTGCAAGCCCCGCTGATCACCGGGCTTCAGACCAACTGGCTATCAATCAGACGTTTCCACATCCTCCTCCTGGGGTTCCATTAATTTGCTACGGCGGCTCACAGAACACTGGAAGCCATTGGCTCACTAGGTTACTGGTTTATTACAAAGGATATTAAAGGACTGAGTCAGCAGTCAGGAGAAGCAAGAGATACACAGGGTGAGGCCCTGGGCAAAGGGGCGGCTGCCCTCCTGGAGGCTGGAGCCTAGTGATACAAGCGAGCATTCTGGCTCTGCAGCCTGGAAGCCCCCCTAACCTCCTCCTGTTTTTGGCTTCTTATGGAGGCTTCATACACAGGCACGGTTGATTAAATCCCGGGTCATGGGTGATCGAACTTCCTCCTCCCTCCCAGAAATCAGGGAGTGGGCCTGTTGGTTCCCCTGGCAACCAGCTTCCAACCTTAGGTGCTTTCCAAAAGTTACCTCGTCAACATAAACCCAGCCTCCGGGAAAGAGGCTTGCCACGAATAACAAGACAGCAGTTCCACTTTTACGCCTCTGAAAGTCTGGCAGCAACTGAGGACAAGACACTGAACATTGTTACAAAAACGCTGCCCTTTCTCTCATCACTCAGGATGCTGCGTCCAAGGGTCTGGGGCAGCGGTGAGCCGGGAATTGTGGATGGAGGACAAATACGTGTGAGAAATATATTTTGGTCATCCGAGGGGCCACACATGTATATTTTCCATAAATCACGATATTGCACGGCTGTCCAGGGTGAGGGAGTGAGATCAGAAGAAGGAACGAGGAGCCTCACTTGGGGACGAAGGCTCCAGGGCCACGCTCTGCATCTCAGAAACGGTCCAAGTATTGAATGAACAGGTATGACGCGCGGTGGGAAGAAGTCGAGAGGCTACCACGTTACATCCGGTGAGACAGAGGCACCCCAGCCTTCAACAGCCTTGTGCTGCTTCGTAACTGTGCAAACATCCTACTAAGGGCAGAGGAATACAGCCTGCAAGGGGCACAGAGCCACCTTAGAAGAGACGCACCTCGAGAACAGAACACAAAGGGAGTTTTATTGACCAAGGAAAGCCATCACGAGCTTGGAAATATTAGTCGCTCAGTCGTGTCTGACTCTTTGCAACGCTATGGACTATAGCCCGCCAGGCTCCTCTGTTCGTAGGATTTCTCAGGCAAGAACACTGGAGTGAGCTGCCATTTCCTCCTCCAAGGGACCTTCCCGACCCAGGAATCGAACCAGCTTCTTGATTCTCCTGTATCGCAGGTGGATTCTTTACCTGCTGAGCCATTGGGGAAGCCTCCTTTAAAAGGCATAATGTCTCTAATATAATATTTTAAAAACTCACACCTGTGCTTTAAAAAAAACCCTTAGAGATATGTTTCAGGAAACGAGTTTCCTTGTGGTAAAGAGATGTGAAGTCCAATAATTCCTTCAATTTCACTTCCTTTTATTTTTCTTATCCTAGATTCAATAAAATCTACTACTTTAATTACAATAACATTTATGGTGACCATCTTTACAAAAGTAATTTTATCTTTCAATCTACTCATCCATTATCAATACTTTGCCTATATGCAAAAAAAGTTTCCCAGGCATCAGTGATGTATAGAACATTGATGAAGGTTGAAACAAAAGTTTTAGAATACTCACATACTTACACTTTTCTTGTCTAAATTACTTCAAAATAGCATGGATAGTTTTAAAGATTATTTTATTGTTCTTCTTATTATATATTACTTATTTTTATTTTTTTGCTGTGCCGTGAGGCATGTGGGATCTTAGTTCCCTGATCAGGGATCAAACCCAGGCACCCTGAATTGGAAGCACAGAGTTTTAACCACTGGACCATGAGGGAAATCCCAGCATGGATAATTTTTAAAAAGTAATATAGCAAAATAAATATGAGAGGATATTTACATAATTAATTGTAGGTGATGGAAATAAAGGCTGATCTGCACCGTGGACAGGCATAGCTCGGACGCACCAATGAGCCCCAAGCCTCCAGGTCAGTTTGAAGTGTCCTGCAGTTGGTAAAACACTCTCTGGTCCTGGCAAATCTCTTTAGAAGGCCACCATCCTGAGAGGCCCTGGAGAATGCCCACCAAGGTTTTCAAAGACAACGACCAGCATTCCATCAACAATAACCAAGACCCAAGGTAACAAGGAAACATGAATGATATCCAGCAGAAACAGCCCCACAAATAGCCAGATACAGCTTATAAGACAAACATCCACAGCATTTAAAGGAATAAATGACACACTTGGAAAATATTTGCAGGCAACAGGCAAGTAAAAGCATGACCTTGCAGTTCTGAAAAAGAACCAAGTGGCATGTCTCAAAATAAAAAATATATATATAATGACTGGAACTAAAAACTCCATAGCGAATTCCCTGGTGGTCCAGTGGTTAAGACTCTTTTGCTGATTTTATTGCTGAGAGCCCAGGCTGGATCCCTGCTCAAGGAACTAAGATTCCATGAACTGCACGGTGAGGTCAAAAAATAAAAACAAGGGAAAAAAAAAAAATCAAAAGCTCAACAGATGTGTGAAGAAGCAGATAATGCAAAGTAGAAGAATTAGTTCATGAGGAGATTGAAGCATTTACCCAGAATTTTAATACAGAGTAGGAAAACAAAGTGGAAAATACAGAAAAGAGCTTAAGAAAGGTGGAGAATTCTATGTTTGATGAGTTACAGAAGAAGAGAGAAGGCGCAGAGGCCAATTTGAAGAGATAATGGCTGAGAATTATCCAGAACTGATGATGAGGTCACCAGGTCACAGACTCAAGTGTCGAAGTGCCTCCCAAGAAGTGTAAACAAGATAAACACACATGTATAATCATATATATATGTGTATAGAGTCTGTATAACATATATAAGAAAAAATGAATTTTTGCCTAGCTAAAAAGTTTATGACATTTGGACTCCACTTGTTGGACTAAGTATGAAGAGAATCCTAGATTCTAATTAAAAAAAAATAGATACAAAACAAGCAACAAAGGTTTACTGTATGACCCAGGGAATTATAGTCAAAATCTTGCAATAACCTACCATGGAAAATAATCTGAAAAATAATATATGTGTACATATATAACTGGAACATTGTAAGTCAACTATCAATAAAATACATATATTAAAAAAGAAGAAGATAAATATACTCATGCATTTGAGTGTGTGAACTACAAGCAAGCTGGGGTAGCCAGACTGATTTCAAAAAATCACATTTGTTGTTCGTTGTTCAGTCGCTCAGTCGTGTCTGACTCTGTGACCCCAAGACTGTGGCCCGCCAGGCTCCTCTGTCCATGGGCTTCTCCAGGCAAGAATACTGGAGTGCATTGCCGTGCCCTCCTCCAGGGGATCTTCCCGACCCAGGTATCGAAGCCACATCTCCTCCACAGCCACTGAGTCACCAGGGAAGCCCTTGTGTAGGCATGAGCACCGTACAGCCCAGGACTTAATTCCAGAGCTGCTGAGATTAAACTGCTGGCCGGTGTGGGTACATCTGGATCTGATACCAATCTTGCCCTTCCTTTGTTGTTCAGGCTCCAATCCTGTTTTGTGTCCTTGTTTACATTGATCTATGACAGGTCTGGTGAAGAACCTGTCTGCCAATGCAAGAGACATAGAAGATGCAGGTTTGATTCCTGGGTCGGGAAGATCCCCTGGAGGAGGAAATGGCAACCTGCTCCAGTCTTCTTGCCTGGAGAATCCCATGGACAGAGGAGCCTGGCGGGCTATAGTCCATGGGGTTGCAAAGAGTCAGACACGACTGAAGCGACTGAGCATGCATGCATGCACAAGACAGGCCTGTCACTTCTTTGCTCCAGGAAAGGGCATCTCAGACTACAGTGACTCAAAGTTCACGCAGTCTTGATGGCATTTATTTTTTGGTACCGTTATCCAAACCTCCCTACCATGTTCATTCCCTTCAGGAATGCATTCTCTTCCGAGTTGTCTGATGCAGCTGCTCCTGATCTTGGATGTGACAAGTCACCTGGATGGAAGGTGACATCCAGGAAGCATTCACAGGGGGGATTCCATCTCAGTGTAACCTTGAAACTTGCAGGCAGGGCATTCCAGGATCGAGGAAAAGACTGCAGGGCTTGAGAACACATTTTGCCTGGTTAGCAGGAAGGGCTCTTTGGAGGGTGTGCTGTGCCATGCTTAGTTGCTAAGTCATGTCTGACTCTTTGAGACCCCACAGACTGTAGCCCGCCAGGCTACTCTGTCCACAGGATTCTTCAGGCAAGACGACTGGAGTGGGTTGCTATGCCCTCCTCCAGGGGATCTTCCCAACCCGGGGATCGAACCCATGTCTCCAACATTGCAGGCGGATTCTTTACCGTCTGAGCCTCCAGGGAAGCCCTGGTGGAGGACAGAGGGACAGGTTAGTGCAGGCAGGAAGCAGATTAGCACCAGCCTCACCTTCCAGGGTAAAGAGTGAGCGTTCCAGCCGGCAGGTGAAGGCGTGCAGGTGAAGGCGTGCAGTGGTGAGCAGTCGCTGGTGTGTGAGAAGGTTTGCATAGCAATTCAGGCTTTATTTTCGCTGCAGCAACAATGGCACCCCATTCCAATACTCTTGCCTGGAAAATCCCATGGACGGAGGAGCCTGGTAGGCTGAGGTCCATGGAGTCACTAAGAGTAGGACACGACTGAGCGACTTTACTTTCACTTTCCACTTTCATGCATTGGAGAAGGAAATGGCAACCCACTCCAGTGCTCTTGCCTGGAGAATCCCAGGGACGGGGGAGCCTGGTGGGAGGCCGTCTATGGGGTCGCACAGAGTCGGACACGACTGAAGCGACGCAGCAGCAGCTGCAGCAGCAGCAATGCAGGCGATAGACTCCATCTGATCGGGAAGAAAGGCCACTTAAGTATTAACCCTTCACTCCCCCCACTTCCACTCAACACACTGCAATCTTTTACAGGTATTTTTAGTGTGGACTGTTTTTAAAATCTTTATTGAATTTGCTACAATATTGCTTTTATGTTTTGTCTTTTTTTCTTTTTGGGGGCTGTGTGGCACGTGGGCTCTTAGTTCTCTGACCAGGGATCGAACCTGCATCCTCTGCATTGGAAGTCCCAACCACTGGAGCCCCCAGGAAGGCCCCCCACTACAACCGTTCCCGCTCCACCAGCCCCTTCGATTCCTGTCTCATTGCTGTGTTCTTCTCTTCGCCCCAGCCTCTCATTCTGCGGTGCTGACTTACTTACATGCACGTGTCCTCTACAAGACTGTAAACTTCTCTCTCTCTCTCTTTTTTGCGTAGGTGAAAGATTTTATTACTGAATTCTTTGAAAAAGCAACTATACCCACTGCAAACCTACTGAACGAGAGGCTATTAAACCATTCAGTGGGTTCTATGTGTGGGGCTGTGGTTGGAATTTCACGCTCATGGTAGGGGTTTGGCTCGTGGTTGCTACTGACACCGTTCATCAGTATGATTGCGGATGTGCTAAGCAGATGGTAAGCTTCTCGAGGGCAAGAAAAGTGTTGCGCTCACTTTCCTATACTCGGTGTTCATCCCTAGGCCCAGAGGAAAGTAAGTGTTCAATACACTCAACATCGCACGCATTCAATATTTATTGTGTGCCGACTGTGTTTCCTGGGCTTCCCAGGCGGCTCAGTCGTAAAGAATCCACCTGCCAACGCAGGAGACGTGGGTTGGATCTCTGAGTGGGGAAGATCCCCTGGAGAAGGAGATAGCAGCCTGTTTCAGTATTCTTGAATGGAAAAATCCCATGGACGAGGAGCCTGGCGGGCTACAGTCCGTGGGGCTGCAGAGAGTCGGATACAACTGAGCACGCACGCACTATGGATTTCCGAGAAAAATGCTAAATACACTGAGCGTAGGACAGCGAGCCAAACAGGAAAATCTCCCTGCCCTGGAGGAATCCACAAACGAATTCCAAGAGACACACAATAAATCAGGAAGGGAGTCAATTAATAAATGGCTAAAATTTTAGGATGTCAGATAGTGATAGAGGCTACGGTAAAAAAAAAACAAAACAGAATCAGAAGAGATGAACTCAGGGTGTGATTTGAAATTGGGTGGTCAGAGAAGGTTTTGCTGTGAAGTGGATCTCAGAATGCAGACTTGAGAAGTGAGAGGAAGCCAGGTGGACACCCGGGTGGGGCAGTGGGGAAGTTGCGGAGACAAGGGCTGCCAGGAGGCCCTGAAGCAGGACGGGCAGGGTGTTCGAGTCGCAGCGGCAGTCGGTGTGGCTGGAACCGTGACGGGCAGTCGGAGGGCAGGTGGGGCTGGCAGTGGGGGAGGGCAGGTGGGGCGCACCTTGTAGGGCTACTCTGGGGTCGCTCTAAGGACTCTGGCTTTTATTCTAAGTGGGACTCGAGGCCACCAGGGATCAGGGCAGAAGAGAGACGTGATGGAACTTGCTAATTAGGGACACCCCCACCCCCGGCGGTCCGGGGTGAGGGCCTCACCTTCCAGTGCATGGGGTGTGGGTTCGCTCCCTGCTCGGGGAGTTAAGATCCCCTCATGCCTTGGGGCCAAAAAACCAGAACATAAAGCAGAAGCAATATTGTAACAAATTCAACAAAGACTTTAAAAACGGCGCCCATCTTTCAGGTGTGGGGAGAGCTCCTGCTGCAGTGTTATTCTGCTGGTTGGTCTGACTGACTCAATAAAGAACTCTTCCTGCCAACCCCTGCCCCTCAAAAGAGGGTCCACCTAGAAAAGTCTTTAAAAGAAAAAGCAAACAACAACAACAACAAAACCCTTGGTAATTAAACAGGACAGCTCTGGCAACTTCAAGAGGGAGACAGGTTCTTTTGGGTGATGGACAGGAGGTTGGGCCAGTGTTTGTCAGTGGATACGCAAAGAAGTATGGGGCCTGTGCACGACCTCCAGGTGCTTTTCTTAGACTGGATTTGCTCCCAGTGAACCAGGGTCTCTGAGAGGAGGAGAGGAGCGGAGATGCCTCCAGAGGTTGGCAGGAGCGACTGCAAACTTGGGGCCGCTGCTCTCAGAGACATACCCTGCGATCCTGTGATTCCCTGTCCAGATTACGACTCTTCTGAGAGTGCAAGACATGCTATTTGGGAAAACGTGTCAACTTGGTTTATCTTAGAGAGGCGTCCACCGTAGAGCCGTGTCCACAGTCAGGGGTGTTTCCCTCCAAAAGGTGGCTCGGGCATTAAAGAACCTGCCTGCAATGCAGGAGACCTGGGTTTGATCCCTGGGTCAGGAAGATCCCCTGGAGAAGGGAATGGCAACCCACTCCAGTATTCCTGCCTGGAGAATTCCATGGACAGAGGAGTCTGGCCAGCTACAGTCCATATAACAAAAACCTCACACTAGCTGACCTAAAAGCATTCTTTTAGTCCCCGTTTAGGTTCTGGCATTTTTATCCTCCCCTTCTTTTTTTCCCCTGCCAGTTAAATGAAGTCACAGAATGAGGTGACTGCGATTGTTGGCTATATCTGAATAAGCCTGCTGGCTTCTGAGCAGCCAGAAACACAAAGCAATATCTCAACAGCTGAGCTAATAAGAAATGAAAACTTTAAAACCAGCCCTGATTTTCTGCATTCGGGTCTAACAGACAAGGGTGCATGCATGCTGTCGCTTCAGTCGCGTCCAGCTCTTTGCGACCCTATGGACTGTAGCCTGCCAGTCTCCTCTGTCCATAGGGATTCTCCAGGCAAGAATACTGGATTGGGTGGCCAATTCTCTCCTCCAAGGGATCTTCCTGACCAGGGATTGAACCCACGCCCCTTGTGTCTCCCGCACTGGCAGGCAGATTTCTTACCCCTGGGTCACCTGGGAAGCCCAAGGGCTAAGGGTGGAGGCTCTCACACACTCTCCTGTCTCATTTTCCCCCGTGATCTCATAATGGGGTACTAAGCTTTAGCAAAATGGGCAAAAGCAGCTTTCTGCCTAAACTCCTGAGACCACAAGGTCCTGTTTTTGGCGGGAACTGTACCAAGGCTGGGTTGTGGTCCAGCCCCTCCCTGCTGGTGGCTTACACACAGGCACACCGGCGCATTTCCAGCTCTTACGTAACGGGGGCAGCGGGCGAGGGTGAGCGTGTACACATCCGAGCACTGTGTCCTTGGTCTGGAATGCAGGAGCAACAAGTTTAAGCAGGACTGTGCCCCTGCACACGGGGCCCTGCGGGGGAGCAGGTGCGGCCGGTTGGCCGCCAAGCTCAGCGCTCCCTCGGGTCAGATGTCTGGAAAAGGCAGGAAAACTGGAAAGGATCTGTGATCCCTGAAACCCGCGGATTTCCACCTCCGATTATTTGTCAGGCAGCTACGAACGCGCTAAACACAAACACTGCCTCTACCTACGTCGTGAGGGGAAATAGTTGGCCCGTAAGGCACCCCTGGCGCCTTGAAGAATAAACAAACCCGTGTAAACATTTGAGGGGAAAAAAAAAAAACCACGACAGACGAGCACACACACGGGGCTGCCTCTGAGCCCCGGAGTTCCCCGCGCGCCGGCCGCCGCCACGGGCGTCACATGAGAGGCCCGCGCGTCTCCCCGAAGCGCAACAAAACAGGGGCGCGAGGTGCCAGGGGAATTAATACGCTGTCCTCGGTCGACCTTCTCCTCACTCCCGTCTGAAGGGAACAGGTGGCTCATCCCGGCCACACAGAGCTTCACGTCCCGAGCCTGCAGCCGGGACTCTGGATCCCAAGCCATGAGCGGGACCCCGTCTGCTCAAGAAGAAAAGACGCTCGGGGTCCGAAGCGGGCGCAGCGTCCTCCCATCATCCCCCCATCTTCCACGGTCTCCCTGCTCATCACTACTTGCCCACGCTTGTCAAGCATTAATTGCCTAGGGGCTTCCGTGGCGGTTCGTCGTGGCTGAGAATCCGCCTGCCCATGCAGGAGACACAGGTTCGATCCCTGGTCCGGGACGATCCCGCATGCCCTGGAGCAACTAAGCTCGCGAGCGCGGGAGCCGCAGCTCCTGAAGCCCGCGCGCCTAGAGCCCGCGCTCCGCAGCAAGAGAGCCGCCGCCCTGAGAAGCCCCCCCACCGCAAGCAGAGAGCGGCTCCCACTCGCTACATCTAGAGAAAGCCCTCGCGGCAAATAAGATGCAGCACAGCCAAAAATTAAAAAAAAAAAAAAAAGATAATAAAATTGCATATAAAAGAGTAATTGCCTGAGTCCACTTTCAGAATCTCGGAATAAAAGTGACACGCAGCGGGCATCCCTTCTGAGGCTCCTCGAGGAGACTCGAGAGCCCAGGGCACTTCATTATCTCGATGCGACAATGTGACTTAAAAAAAAATTTTTTTTTTGCATTTGTAAAATTGAAGAGTGCTCATAACCTTCAGGGAAATTGGTCTTTGTTCTTGGAGTCTCACAAGCGCACTGCATAAATTGCCCGCTCCAGAGAATAGAAATAGAAGAGGGGGGCGCATATGTAGCTTCCTCAAAAAATGATTTCACACGACTTGTTCCTCTGCTTCCAAAGCATTACACAGAATTGACGGGGCGGATACCTGGAAGACCGTCCACCACAGCTCTGCTCTGCATCTCCCTTATGATTTATTTTTAAAATACTTAAAGGCTCAGTTCATCTTTTGGAAGGCATTCTGATATAGACGTTTGCTCAGCTCGTGCCGCAGAAACTTTTTTTTCTTTGAAGGAATCTCAGTCACTGGGAGCATGGGATCTTAAAAATGCTTTCTTTGTTTTCTTCACTTTCTATCTACTCCAAAGCAGCACTGACCATAAATGGCTAAAATCATTCACCCAGATCAATTAAAGTTAAAAGGCTAAAAGGCAGACACTTTTAGTGAAGCAAAAAACGCAGCTTTATGTCTCACAATGTTGTCATTGTTGTGTTGTGTGTGTGTTTAGTCACTCAGTTGTGTTCGACTCTTTTGCGACCCCGTGGACTGCAGCCTGCCAGGCTCCTCTGTGCATGGGATTTCCCAGGCAAGAATACTGGAGTGGGTTGCCATGTCCTATCAGGGAAACTTCCAGACCCAGGGACGGAACTGGAGTCTTGCATTTCCGGCATTGACAGGCGAGTTCTTTACCACTGAGCCACCCGGGAAGCCCTATATCTCACAACGCCTGGAGAAAATAGTAACGACATTATGCAAAGAGAGCAATAGCACGTGTTACTTACTGGCCAGGCTTTAGTGAACACTGAAAACTTCAGTACAAACCCACCAATCCTTTTGAAATTCTGCAGATTCTGACAGGATGCTTTTCATATCTGGATCTCTAGTAACACTAACAAGGGAAGAATATGTACTTCTTTTCTACATACTTTTAAAAATGCATCATGATGGAACATAAAATTTTCCAGCTAATAAAAAAAATAATTTGTCTTCAATTACTGGCTGTCTCCCTTTATCCCTGCCTAATTCCAAACACTTTACATGGATCATTTTGGATAGGTATTGAACAATTATTTTAAACACGGATTCAGTTAATAAATAAGAATTTAAAAATACTTAATAAGTGAGAATTTCTCTATTTTAAAATTATAAAATATCTGCAACACATGTTTAAATTCTCCTGAAAGTGAAAAACGAAAGTGTGTCCAACCCTTTGGGACCCCATGGGCTGTAGCCCGCTAGGCTCCTCTGTCCGTGGGATTTTCCAGTCACAATACTCGAATGGGTTGCCATTTCTTTCTCCAGGGGATCTTCCCAACCCAGGGATGGAACCTTCATCTCTTGCACTGCAGGCAGATTCTGTAGTGTCTGAGCCACCAGGGAAGCCCTTAAACTCCTGTTCTGTTTAGTTATTAAGTGATGAGGCCACCAAAGAAAACATATTTTGGTGGTTTTAAAAAGATACTTAATGTAAATGTTTAAGTCACGTGATTAGTTAATTAGTAAAACAGCTAGCAACCGGAAGAAACGGTTACAAGAAAAACGTTAGCACAAAGGCAATGCATCAGAAATATGTAGATAGAAGAAATACAACAGAAGGATTTAGAATGTGAAGGTCCCAGTGCACTCAAATGCCTGGAAAGAACTGAAATGCTATCGGCGTATTTCTTCAATAAGGAAAGCCATATCCTAGGAGCTGATCACTGCAGTCTGACAACCGTCTTCACTTCTCATTAACTACCACTCTGCCCCCTGCTGTTAGCTTTACAGGGCTGTGACACTCTGTGGTCAAAGGCCCACATAATTCATGCCCCAGCTATTCAGCTGTCCTCAAATCCAATCCACACAGTGGAGAAGAACTATTTTCTCCAGATGGTCCCCATTTCCTCTTCACGAACATCCAACAGAGCTCTGATTTGCTGCAGTAATAAAATATTTCTTCTCCC